>NW_027551567.1:7798717-8228337 GCF_008692635.1 Crocuta crocuta
GTTCAAAGTATCCGTTTTGAAGTTGGCCACAGCTGACAAAATAAACCTAAATTATCCTCTCTTGTTAAACTTTCATATAACTTACATTTTCAGTGAAGTTTGGGTCTTGTACTTTATGGATAAATAACTGTTGGAAAGTAACTTTTCTATGTATTTTAGTCCTGTCAGTCCTCCTGTTGTGGATCTCCGAACCATCATGCAAATTGAAGAAAGTAGACAAAAATGTGGAGCTACACCAAAGACAAATTTGGGGTTGGTTAAAAACTCACAAAAAAGGAAAGACCATGTTGTTTCATAGTTCTGTCCTAAAGAATTGGAAAGGCTTACTAGACCCTGTTTTTCTTCATTTGATGTTAAACTCAATTAGGAAGACCTGTTGGACTTTTTTTGTTTTTCTGCATTTGATGTTGAACTAAATTATAAACTCTTTTCTAGGTTTGTAGCCTTCCTACATTTTGTAAATATATGCCAAATATTGAGTTGGATCGGTAGTCCCAACTCATGTCGAATATGGTATTCTCAGAAATTTGTCTCTAAAATATGATTTGTGGACTATTTCTGATGCAAGTGTGATGTAAATGTATTAGTAGTAAGGCTTTTTAGTAACTATTATTTGATCATCAATAATATAAGCTGATACTGTAATTCTTGAATCTTACAGCCATTTTGATCCAATAATAGTAAAATCACATCAAATAAACAGAAAACAGTATAATTAGCTATAAACTCCATTAAACAGAAATTAATGCTAATTCATTTAATTTCTAGCAAAATAATTTCTCATGGAGTTAAACTTTCTCAGAAGCAACGAAAAATGATTGCAATGACTACCAAAGAAAATAATTCAGGAACAAGTAGCATGGAAACAGCTTTAACTGCTCCTTCAAAAACTCCGAAACCAGCGAATGCATGGTAAACTTTAAGTTTTATTCAAATAAGCAGAGATCTGTGTTAGCTTTTAAGGTAGTTCTTGGCTTCTGGGTTCCCCTCCTACCAAGTATTTCACTCCTCTCTGCTTTTAAGTTAAAAATTAGACCTTGAGACATAATTTTTTTGTTTTGACATGTTCACTGTAATTTGTTTTCTTTCTTTCTTTCTAGTATAGTTTTCAAAATGTTTTGTGTAGATACAGTTTCTTCTTGGTATTCTGATTAGTGTGTATTGCTAAAGTAATTTAAGGAAGGAGGTTTAAATTTTTTTCATTTGTTATACGAAACAATATATATCATAGAAAAATTAGATAAATGCAAACAGTTTTTTACCACCTTAACTTCTTTGTATATGTCATGAATATCTTTACAGTGTTATAATCTTGATTTTCGCTGTAATTTATTTATTTATTTAAGTTTTTGTTTATTTATTTTGAGAGAGAGAGGAGAGAGAATCCTGAGCAGGCTCCATGCTGTCAGCAAGAGCCCAATGCGGGGCTTGATCTCACAAACTGAGATTATGACCTGAGTAGAAATCAAGATTCAGAATCAGACACTTAACCTACTGAGCCACCCAGGCACCGCTCATTGTCACCTTTATAAGCAGGAGTATTTACTTGCTATTATATAAGTTTTCTCCATTTTACCTGCACTTTGGAGATTAATAAGAATAATCTCCAAAGAGGTCAGATATCAGTTTTGAGATATATAAAATAGGTTGTACTTCCTGCACCCCTTCCACCCTCCCTTTTCTTTGTCGCTTATAATAACTAAAAAGCAGTTTTAGAGGGAAAAAAAGTATATGGATAGCGTGAAGGGCAAAAAAAAGACATCCACTGAACTGTTCTTTTTTTTCATAAGGATTGAAGAGGGTCTTGGAGGCTATCCTTTGTTGGAGGGAATCCTTTCAGTGCTTCTAATGCCACATTTTCCTATTTGTAAGAGACTAGTTTTCCCAATTATTTCGGAGAGAGTAGCAACTCATTTGGAGTGCCACCAGAGGACTCAAATCAGTGTCTCTCAGAGCCACTAATAGATCTAAAGCATGATCACAGGAAAGAAAGTAAAGGAAGATGTGGGAAAACCCAAGTAAAAAAGAAATGAGAGTAAAACTTCAGAGAATTTGTGTATACCTTCTGTATATGAGACTATGGTAGGCTGATTTGGTCACCCTCTGTAGGGTCTGTGGGATAGCTGTTAGAACACTAAGTTCTTTTCCCTAAAGAAGAGTATGGAAGGCCTCCTGGGTGGCTCAGTTGCTTAAGTGTCTGACTTCAGCTCAGGTCATGAGCTCATGGCTTGTGAGTTCGAGCCCCATGTCAGGCTCTGTGCTGACAGCTCAGAGCCTGGAGCCTGCTTTGGATTCTTTGTCTCTCCCTCTCTTTCTGTCCCTTCCCCACTTGTTCTCTCTCTCCCTTGCTCCCTCTCTCTCTCAAAAAGTAAATAAATATTAAGAAGAGTATGGAAAAGACACAATGAAAGTTCTTGTATTAGCTCTTAAGATACTAAATATGTTGTAATTTGAGAGAATTAACTAAGCACATGAGGAAGCTTTGGGGTTAGTAATGTAGTTGTAACCATGCCATTAATCAGTTTTATTCTTTAAAAACAAAAAGTAGGGGAGGATCCAAGGAAGATGGCATATTAGGAGGACCATAAGCTTGCTTTGTCCCATAATACAACAGATAACACACACATCATTTTAAATAACCCAGAAAATGATCCATACTACCAGGAACAATCTACAGATTCAGTGCTGTCCCTAGCAAAATAACAAGGGCATTTTTCATAGGACTAGAACAAATAATACTAAAATTTGTATGAAATCACAAAATAATCTGAAGAGCCCAAGTAATCTTAAGAACAAAGCTGAGGTATCACACTCCCATATTTCAAACTATTACAAAGGTATAATAATCAAAACAGGTATGGTACTGGCACAAAAACAGATATAGATCAATGGAGCAGAATACAGAGTCCATAAATAAACCCATGCTTATATGGTCAGTTAATCTTTGGCAAAGGAGGCAAGAACATATCATGGGAAAAGAACACATCTCTTCAATAAATGGTGTTGGGAAACCTGGGCCATTTTCTTATACCATATCTAAAAATAAACTCAAAATGCAGTAAAGATTTAAATTTAAGATCAAAAACCATAAATTTACTAGAAGAAAATGTAGGTGGTAAGCTCTTAGACATCAGTCTGAACAACAAAATGAAAAGGCAGCCTACTGGGCGCCTGGGTGGCTTAGTCGGTTGAGCGTCCGACTTTCGCTTAGGTCATGATCTCGCGGTTCGTGGGTTCGAGCCCCGCGTCGGGCTCTGTGCTGACTGCCAGCTCAGAGCCTGGAGCCTGTTTCTGAGTCTGTGTCTCCCTCTCTCTCTGACCCTCCCCTGCTCACACTGTCTCTCTCTCTCTCCTAGAAATAAATAAAAATATTTAAAAATAAAAAAATAAAAAAATAAAAAAAAAGAAAAGGCAGCCTACTAATTGGGAGAAGATATTGGCAAATATTGATAGGGGATTAATATCAAAAATATATAAAGAATTCCTACAACTCAGTATCAACAAAAAACCAACCCAATTAATAAAGGACTGAGGACCTGAATAGGCATTTTTCCAAAGAAGACATACAGAGCAATAACCAACAGACACATGAAAAGATGTTCAACATCACTAATCATCTGAGAAATGCAAATCAAAACCACAGCGAGGTAACACCACACATCTGTCAGAATGGTGATTGTCAAAAAGACAATAATAAGTGATGAGGATGTGTTGAAAATAGAACTCTCATGCACTATTGGTGGAATGCAAAATGGTATAGCCACCATGGAAAACATTATGGAAGTTTCCCACAAAATTAAAAATAGAGCCTCCATATGATCTGCAGTTCCATTTCTGGGTACTTATATGAAGAAGATGAAAACACTAATTGGAAAAGATACAGAATCCTGTGTTCTTTGCAGCAATATTTATAATAGCCACGATATATACACAACTGAGTACCATTGATGGATAAATGGATAAAGATGCATTATGTATGTGTGTGTATGTACACCATGGAATATAAGCCATAAAAAAGAATGAAATCTTGGCATTTTGCAACAAAATGGATGGATGTAGAAGGTATTATGCTAGGTGAAATAAGGAGGAGAAAGACAAATACTGTATGATTTCCCTTATATATAGAATCTAACAAACAGATGAACAAAACAGAGATCGATTCATCCATACAAAGAACAATCTGGTGGTTGCCAGATGGGAGAAGGGAAAGGGAATTAAAAAGTCAAAGTAACACACTTCCAGTCATAAAATAAGACACATAGATAGAATGTGCAGCATAGGAAATGTAGTTAATAATGTGTAACAACTTTGCTGCCAAATGGTAGCCAGATTTATGGCGGGTGATCATTTCACCTTGTATTATAAATGTTGAATCATGTTGTACACCTGGAACTAATATAATGTATGTCAGCCATACTTTAATAAAATTAAAAAATACAAACTAATCAATAGTTTATGTATCTTTGGCTACCTAGTAAATTTAATTATAATTTTATTCTGAATTATTATGAAACTGAATTTTAAAATTATTTATGCATTTTATGGCTTCTTGAAACTGTTTTTGGTATCTGAAGGATCTTTTAAAGTTCACTTCTGCTAAATTCTTCTGAATATATGTACTTTTATTTGTACTCATACAGTGGGCTGACATAACTTAGTAAAACATAGGTATTAAGTTATATGTGTCAATATGTATCTAAAAATCAAATAAGCATATAAAATATATGCATATGCTTTGTTATGGAAATTTATAAGTTAATGGAACTAATAAAACATTTGGTAGAGATTTTAAGAACATTTATAAAATGATTGGTATTCATGAATTTTGATCCGTATTTAGTATAAATGGAAATATCATTATTTAATTGTTGAATACTTTTTACACAGAGGGTGCAAATATAGGTAGTATATGTTTGAAGAAACTAAAAATGAAATAGATTTGTTTTCCTGAGGCTCTCCCATGAAAGTGTTCGTCTAATGAAAGTTGGTCAAATGTAAACTTTACTGTGCTATGAATAAATTAGAAAATGAAGTTTAGCATTTTAATCTGATAATACAGATTATAGTTATAAGGTATATTCAGTACTGTAGTGATTTAAGTTTTTAAAGATACTTCTCAAAAGTGCATCTTTCTCATCCTGAAGAATCCTCTAACAAGATTTTTTTTCCTAAATAAGATTTTTTATGCTATGTTTTTATCTTAAGGTTAAGGTGCAACTTCATAGTAAATTAGCTCTGTAAGCCTGCTTTTGATTATGGGAAGGATTTTCACTAGTTTCTTGGCAGATTTGTTCACGTAGTTTATACGACTCATAGTACATAGTTGTACTGCTGTCTACAATTAGGTGTGGCAGTATTATGCATTCAGATAACTAGTTTCTTGCATTAGATTAAGTTCTGATTAGCTGAATTTAAATCTAATGTGCAGCACCAAGTGTATATGGGAGTTGGCCAGTTTTTATTATCAACTGTTTTACTTGGATAAATAATATATTTCTCACCAATCATCTTGAGTGGAAGAATGCAGAGTCTTTGTGGCCTGGCTTGATGTATGAATATAAATTCTTCTAAATTCCATATAGAGGTAACCCATAAATTAAAAACTAATTTCAATATTTAACTTTTTAGAGCTGAAAATTTTATTTATTAAAGCAAAAATTTCAGGGCTGCTATAGCTGAGGAACAAAATCTTGATTAATTTTTTATGTGGCTCTAAGTGTCTACAAATGGCTTCTTCATAAAGTTACTGTGGCTGCTAAGATGGCAAGTAGCCAGAGCCTGGGTTAGGAAAGCAGAATCATGGGAAGTCGGACACTGTTTCAAATTATGGCATTTGAAAGTGGAAAGTAGTAGAACTCATTTAAAGAAATCTGGGTAAGTCATTTTTATAGGTAACCACTGAGTATGATTAATGAACATGTGAGTTTAAGGTATTTTGTAAGCACTGTTACTTATATTTGTTCCTAAGGAGATATTATTAGTAGCTTTTTAAAAATTTTTTTCAGAGTTTTTAAAAACTATATATCATTTATATCTAGGAGTCCCTAAATTACTGCTAGGATGAATCTGACAACTTGTGCTTTATAGATCATTATAAAATTTCTGTATTTAGAAACATGAGTTACTTACAGAGGACATTCAGTAGATTCTTGGGCAAGAATAGTTGCCAGCAGTGTTCCCAAATTGCTAATATTACACTGTACTTTACACCATAGTTACCTTGTTTGTCAGTGGAAATTGTTACGTATGTGTGCTTTGGGGAAGAGGAAGGAGTTGTTAAAGAACTGGGGAGTGATTTCTTTTGTATATTTAACTGTTTGTTGTATTTGATTTTCTTTTGTATTTAAGTTTTTATGTTTTGTGTATGTATGTGTTTTGGGAAAATATTTAGGTCAAGTCATAGGTAAGTTCCTTTTGAAGAAATATTTTTAGCATGAATAATTTAGTAGATCATGTCTCTGACACAAATCTAGATGGAAAATTTCTCCGATGTGATTTAAGGTTTTACTTAGAGCAAGCAACTTTTAAATGTGGACACAGCAGTATAGTGATTACGCTTAGGTTCTGGAGCGAGTCTTGCTTGAGTTTAAATCCTGTATCTTTACTTGGTAGCAGATTTAGATCTGATTTAGATCATATATCTAGTCTGTCTTACTTTCCTTGTTCATAAAGAGTTCAAAATAGTACCTATTTCACAGGAGTATTATGAAGCTGAAACTGAGTCAAAAGCGTGAAACACTTAGCTGAGCATATTCAACAATGTCTAATCAAATATGTAAATGTTAGCCTTTAATATTTTAATAAATTAGAACTTAATTTGTAATATGGTCATAATATGTATTAAGTGGTAAACTTTTTTAGAAAAATCTTATGTGAGACTTTTTGTATTGATCTAATTTTTATTGAGCAAATAGAAATTAGGTAAAAATTTTTAGTTTTGTTATAAATGGATGCTTATTAGCTCGTATGATAGCAAAACAAAGTGTGATTCAATATCTGTGTTATCTTTGGCACTTTATAAGAAGTATTGTCTTGATTTCTTACAGAAGGCAATGATAGACTAGATGGCAAAGGATGAGTTCTGTGATCATTAAGAACTAGTTCTGCCTTATCTCTGGTGATCCCTGAACTTTGGTTATACTTTTCTTTTACACATAAGAGATGATAAAAATACTTATCTTTCAGGATTGTTATTTTAAGAATTAAATGACAGGATGCACGTTAAAGTGCTTTACAAATATAATTTGGTAAGTAGGTCAGATTTGGGTACAAATGAGCTATTCAGACAATTTACAGGATTTTAGAAGTCCTTGCTTTTTTATGGGATACCTCAAATAGTTAATGAACTTGATTTAGGTATGAATTTTAAGGTTTCTTCCAAGTATGAATTTAACTTTTTTGGGAATTACCCAGTTAGCATTTGTGTTCACTTATTAATGTGGCCACTTTGTTTTCTGAGTAAAGAAAAATAGAAAAAAAATTTAAGGCCTAGAAATTGTTTACATTATTATTGCTGAGAATTTTGACTATCTAATGTTAAGGATTCTGAAAATGATGCCAAGGATATGGTATAGATCTAGTGTACAAAATAATACGGGTTATCTTTTTAGTTTTTGTCAGACTTTGGAAAGATACTAAGCCTATTATAACTGATTATATTTTTCATGTCAGAACTTCTTTGTTCTCATTGTTTTTTTTCTCTTACATCACAATTTTCTTAAATGCTATGAAAATTATGGATAGTAAGACTTAACGTAGCATTTCTCTGTATCAGGTACTATTTTAAGTGTTTTTCCATAAATTAACATTTGATTCTCATAACATTCATTATGATGATGGAGATGGTATTAGTATCCTCGTGTTATTGATGAGGAAACTGAAGCACAAAGGTTAACTTTACCAAGATCAGAGCCAAAGTTTGAACCCAGACAGGCTAGCAACAGAGCCTGAGTATTATCCTGCAGATTGTTTTTTTGTTGATAGTAAAATAAACCATTGATTATTAAGAGATTCTGATATCATAAAAATCTGAGTATGAGATCTTTGAAAGCTCAATTGGTCTGTATAGATGATTAAATTTTTGCCTGTTTTTTGGTGAATATTATTCTAAAATACATTCTGCTTTTAATTAATTATCAAAGTATTACACCTGTAGTGGGAGTGATTAATTTTGTGTATTGAGGTTAATTTTTATTTCCTCTATTTTATTCATGTAAAATTAGGGTTACATTTTAAGTAACTTTTTATTAAAACATGATACTTAAAACTTAAAAGTGGTTATCATAAGTGTATAGGTTGAATTTTCACAAACTGAATACATCTTGTGCACTTAGCATTCAAATAAGAAGTAATATTACCAGCATCTAAGTCCCCTCCTGCCACGCGGCCTCCCCAGCCACCAACCCACTATCTTTTTTATCATCCACTCTCCTGACTTTTCTTTCCATAGATTTTCTTTCAACATATATAAATAGAATTGTATTCCTTTGTTTAACATTATATTTATGAAACTCATTCATATTTTGATTAATACTAATATCCATTGTATAAATATTATTCATTCAGTTTTTTTTTTTTTTACAAATAGTTTATTGTCAAATTAGTTTCCACATAACACTCAGTGCTCATNGTTAGTATTTGAATATCTTCATTTTTTTTTTTACTATTAGGATTGGTCCTATTATAGATGTTCTAGTTCATGTCTTTGGCATATGTACATTCGCATCTGTTGGGTATATAACTAGGAATAACTGGATCTTATGATATGCATATATTTTTAGTGAATATCACAAAACATTCTCGTCAGTGGTATATGAGTTGTGCTTTCTCTACCTCTTTATCACAACTTGGAATTTTTCAACTTTATTTTAGTTATTTGCAAAGGAGTGCAGGTTTCCTTCTGTTCTTTTTTTAAAATAATGTTATCAAGGTATAATTTAAATATAGTAAATGCACTAATTTTGTATATAGGAGTTGTGACAAATGTATTTACATCTGTATATTTGCCACTCCAATGAAAAATTTAAAAATATGTCCATCATCCCAGTACCTTTTCTTAGTCTCTACCCTTCACCCATGCCACCACTGATGAAATTTCTGTCACTATAACTTAGTTTTTTTGTGCTCTCAAACTAATATAAATGGTATGTAACTACAGTATGTTCTGATTTCCTTCATTCAATTTAAAGTTTTGGAGATTCATCCATGTATTTGCATGTATCTGTAATCTCTTTTTTGTTGAGAAATACTGGGTTTCCAGTTTGTTTTTATGAAAAAAAAAAGTTACATACAAGTCTTAATAGACCTGTGTTTTTATTTCTCTTGGGTAAATACTTAGGAGTGAAATTGCTGGGTCTTATATTAAGTGAATGTTAGACTTTATAAGAAGACCACCAGGTGTTCCAGAATGGCCATATTTTATACTTCTTCCATCAGTATGTGAGAGTTCCTGTTGTTCCATACCCTATCCAACACTTAGTACACTTAATCTTTTTAACTTTAACTATTATAGTAGGTGTGGTTTATTTTACATTTTACAGGGACTTATTGGCCATTTTCACATCTTTGGGATGCATGTTCGTATCTTTGCCTTAAATTGGACTGTTTATTTTCTTAATATGGTATTGTAAGAGTTTTATACTCTGGAAGTAAGACATTATTAGATGTTTTGTGAATATTTTCTTTCACTCTCATTTTTCTTTAGGTTTTCATTTTCTTAACATTGTCTTTGAGGAACAAAAGTTATTCATTTTGATAAAATGCATTGTGTCAGTTTTTTGTTTTTATTTAATGTTAGGGCTTTTTGTGTTTTTGACTAAGATTACAAAAATTTTTTGTTTTGATCTAGATGTTTTATAAATTTAGCTTTTATGATTGGGTTTATGATTCAAATTTATTTATTTCTTTTTTCTTCAAATTTATTTCTGTATATAGGGTGAGATAGAGGCCAGGCCCTCCCCGGCCCCCCCACCAGATGTCTAGTTGTTCGAGCACAATTTGTTGAAAAGATCATTCTCTCCTCATTTTATTACTTGGCACTTTTGCTGGAGTTCAGTTTACCATATATGTGTCAGTCTAATTCTGGACTCTATTTAAAGTTCCATTTGACCTACATGTATATCCTTATGCCCATATCATACTGACTTGATGATAGCTTTTGTAAATATTGAAATCAGATAGTATAATTTCTCTGGCTTTGTTCTTTTTATACAAAATTATTTTTTCTAATTTAAATTTTTTTCCATGTTTATATAAATCTTAGATTAGCTTGTCAAAAATGCCTACTGGTATTTTTTAAGTATTGTTTTGAGTTTGTAGATGAATTGGATTGACAGTTTATGGTACTGAGTCTCCCAATCTTGAACATGTAGCATCTTTTGATCTTCCTTAGCTCCTCTTAGCAATATTTTGTAGTCTTCAGTTCATAGATCATGCCCATCTGTGTTTTGTTAATTTTATTAAATAAATTGCTGGGCATTACCATTACTCCTGAAAGTTTTCTTCAAAAATTTCTTTGTCATCCTGGTCCCTTCTCCATATCAATGTCAACCACTGTGTGGTGATTTATCTTTTTTGACCACAGGTTAGTTTTGCCCATTCTAGAAGTTTATGTAGTGAGAATGAAACATAATATACTTTTTTCTGTCTAACTTCCTTCATTCAGCAGGTTTTTCAGATTTATCTGGATTGTGTGAACCAATAGTTTATTCCTTTTTATTACTCAGTAGTATTCCAAAGTGTGAATGTACCATATTTGTATTTATTCCTGTTGATGGACACCTGGACTATTTCCAGTTTTTGGCTATTGTGAATAAAGCTGCTGTTAACATTCTTGTTTAGGCCTTTTTATAGATGTACATTTTCATTCCTCTTAGATAAATACTAGGGAGAATTGCTGAATTATATAGAAGATACATGTTTACTTATTAAGAAATTGCCAGACCTTTTCCCACAGCATTGTGGTACCATTTAATCCTCCCAGCAACAATTTATGAGAGTATTGATTACATATTCTTGCCAGTATTTGGTATTGTCCGTTAATTTTACCCATTCTGGTGGGTGTGTAGAGCCTCTCATTGAGGTTTTGTGTTTCCCTGGTGAATACTGAGCACTTTTTATGTGCTTATTCAACATTAGCATACATTCTTTGTGAAATGTATATTCAGATCCTTTTTGCTTGCTTTTTCAAATGACCTTGTCTTTATTATTTGTGTTTTTTTTTGTTTTTTTTTTTTAATAGTTTATTGTCAAATTTGTTTCCACATAACACTCAGTGCTCATCCCCACAAGTGTCCTCCTCCATGCCCATCCCCCNTTATTTGTGTTTTTAAGTTTTGAGTTCCAGGAGTTCTTTCTGGATACAAGTCATTTATCACATACATGTTTTCTGTTTTCTTAATATTTTCTGATGAGTAGTTTTAATTTTCATTAAGTCTAATTCATCATTTCTGTATGTAGTGTTTATTCCTATATAAGTCCTAAGAAACCTTTGCCTACCATTAAGTTGCAATCTTTTGTTTTCTTCAAGGATACTTAGCTTTTACATTAGATATATGATCCATCTTGAATTAATTTGGGGATATGGCGTGAGATAAAGGTAAAGGTTTCCTTTATAAACCATTTGTTTACTACAGATAATTTTACTACTGAATTGCTTTGGGAATTTAATTATTGAAAGTAGAAGGACTGTATATGTAAGGTCCTGTATGTGAGCTCTCTATTCTTTTCCGTTAATCGGTTTGTTAATCCTTATGTCAGTACCTCTCTGTCTTGATTACTGTGACTTGTTTTATCTTCTTCCAGCTTTGTATTTCTTTGAGAATACTCTGACTAATCTGGTTTTTTTTGTATTCTTATATAAATTTTAGAATCAATTTTTCAATTTCTACAATAAAAAAACTGGGATTATTCAATTTTTTAATATAGAGATAGATCTGTATTTTTTCCTGTTTTTGTTATCTTTGATAAATTGTTTTTTTCAAGAAATTTGTCCATTTTATGTAAGTTGTCAAATTTATTTATACAAAGTTACTTATAATCTTTATCATCTTTTTAATTCCAATAGTATCTTATCTTGGTTATCTGTTGCTTTGTAACAAATTATCCCTAAACAATGACGTAAAACAACCAGTGTTGTCTCATAGTTCATTTGGGTCAGGAATCTGGATATGGCTTCACAGATTTATTGCTTATGGGTGCCCCTGGCTCAAGTCTCCTACATTGTTGGAATCAGAGTTCAACGAGGAGTGTAATCATTTCAGAGCCTGACTTAGGAAAGTATCCTTGTCCAGGCTGACTCATATGGATATAGAAAACTGGATTGATAGTTTTATTTTCCTTTCATTATATTAAAGATGTTCCATTGTGTTTTGGCTTTCATTGTTTCCAATAATCTAAGTGTTTTCATACTGGATTGTATTTCTGTGGATGCTTTCAAAATTTTCTTTTGATCTTTGTGTTTTTTAGCAGTTTGCTTATTATGTGCTTAAGTATGGTTTTCTTTAGATTGATTTTCTTTGGGATTTGCTAAAATTCTCCATTCTTTAAATTTATATCTTCCATCAGATTTGGGGAATGCTTGGGAATTGTTTCTTTGAATATCTTTATCTGACATATTTCTAACTTCCCCTTCTCGGACTCCTAGTTATATTTATGGCAGATTTTTTGATATATCTAAGTCACCATGGTGAAAGTTTTTTCAGTCTTCCTTATGTTTATATTCAAAATTTTGTATTGCTTTATCTTCAATTTTACTGACTTTTTCCCAATCAGCTGTTAACCTCCACCATGAATTTTGATTTTTAAATATTGAGTTGAAAGTTCTTGAATTTCTGTTTTGTTCTTTTTCATAATTTTTCTCTGGGCTTATTCTGCACATTAAAAAAAATTTTTTTTGGTTTAGTTTTGACACAGAGAGAGCATGAGTGGGAGGGAGGGGGAGCAGAGATAGAGGGAGACACAGAATCTGAAACACGGTCCCGGCTCCGAGCTGCAAGCACAGAAACCGATCTGGGGCATGAACCCGCAGATCATGACCTAAGCTGAAGTTGGACACTTAGCCAACTGAGCCACCCAGGTGCCCCAGTTCTGCACATTTTTTAATTGTTGCCTTAGGCATAGTTATACTTGTTTTCATTATTTCAGCATCTGGATTATCTTCAGTGTTCTTTTTTTTTTTTTAATCACATCATTTTGATTAGTTCACAGCTGATAGCAAGAACCCAACACTGCATTAAAAGCTAATTATATAATATCATTGTAAAAGTTTTGGTGTATATTTTCCTCATTCTCCCCTTGTGATTTCTAGCACTGACCTCTTAAAAAATGGATGTTATAACTGATCTTTTGTCTTTTGCAGGGCATCTTCTCTACATTCAGTTTCATCTAAGTCATTCCGGGATTTCTTAGTAGAAGAAAAAAAAAATATGACTGGCCATAGTTCAGGAGATCATGTCAAAAAAGTTTGTTTTAAAGGAATAGAAAATTCCCAAGCTCCAAAAGTTGAAAGGTAATAGGTTAAACTTACACATTTTCTACCTTAAAAAATTCTATGTTGCTTTTACATTCTGAAATAATCTTTAAAAATTTATCAGGCAGACTTGTACACATTCTTTTACACTGAAATTAACAGGGTTTTTTTTTTTTTTTTTGAGGGTTTATTTTGGTAGAATTGTCTTTTAGTATGCTTGTATATATTTAAAGTATATAACTTGATGTTTTGGCATATGTATGTACCTGTAAAAACATCACTAGCTACACTCAGAACAGTGAATATAACCATCATTCTCAGAAGTTTCCTCATGCCCCTTTGTAATTTCTTTCTCCCTACCCCATTTTGCTCTCTAGGCAGCTACTAACCTGCTTGGGTCAGTATAGACCACCTTGAATATTCTAGTTTTATACCTGTAAGATTATTCAGTATATAGATGACTCATCCATGTTGCTGTATTAATAGTTCATTCCATTTTATTGCTGAGTAGTATTTCATTGTGTGGGTATAAAACAGTTCGTTCATCCGCATCTGTTGATGGGCCTTAGGGTATTTCCAGTTTTTTCTCTAGCTAATTTTGATACAAGTTTTTAAACTCCAATGTAGTTTAAAGGAGGTTTCATATTTTAAATATCTCCATGGAACATGAAAATCTAAACATAATTTAAAAGCAATTTTCTAGTAAAAATAGCTTCTCTGCCATGGTATGTAAATTCTGTTAATCATTGTACAAAAAGGAACATTCTTAGAGTATTAGATATTCCAGTGTTGGAAGAAAGAACTGTGTTTCAAGTTGGTTGACTAAATGGAATTTTTTTTCTTATTGCTGCTAATGTGACATCTCTCAGAGACATTAATCCCTAAAGTATTTTAGACAAAACAAAAACGTAATTAAAAATGTCAGCTGTGACCAAATTAATATTTTTACATAATGATAAACCTTTTTTCATTATTTGTTAAGGCTTTTTCCCCCAAACCCTTTTTTAAAATGAAATCTTATGTCCAGTTCCAATGTTATCAAATTTCTCTGAATCAAGAAGAGGGGTGTGGGAACAATACTAGTTTAATCTCATCTGCCCACAAACAGCTCCTGAAGAACTGTCAAAGTCTTCTAGAAACATTGGGAACTACTGGTTTAGATGAACTCTTTTATTTTTTATGTCTTGAGAGAGACAGAGAGAGAGAGAGGGAGGGAGGGAAAGAGTGTGAGTGGGGAAGGGCAGAGGGAGAGGGAGGAGACACAGAATCTGAAGCAGGCTCCAGACGCTGAGCTGTTAGCACAGAGCCTGACATGGGGCTCAAATCCGTGGACCGTGAGATCATGACCTGAGCTGAAGTCAGATGCTTAACCATCTGAGCCACCCAGGCGCCCCTAGATGAACTCAAACTATTGTAGTTTAGGTTGTGACTGACTGCCTTCTTATAGATAATGTATATTTGGGACCAAAGATCTTGAGCCATTTACTTACAATATGGAAAATCAGAGATCAGAAAGAATCTGAAGAAATCATTTGTGCTCTCTCCCTATCTTTATGAAACCTTTTAATTAGTAAAACATGATTTTAAAATAAAAATCTTAAATGTAACTGTACTATATAAAACATAAACCTTTTATATGCTTACTTAGGAAAAAGTGAGAATATTAAGGCTGGTTTGTTAGGGTCACAAATACAGAATTGGGTGTGATGTAAGACATGTGTAGTGTTACAATTGATGAATATTTAATGACTTATCTGCTCTCTATCAGACATTATACTAGGTACTAGAGTTATAGTGATAAAATTAACATAGCCCCTGCCTATACAAAGCACAGTCCAAAAGAGTAGAAAAACCTTTCTACACAGTTAAGTGTAGAAAGCGTAATGAAAAAGTATATCAGCCTCAACATTTATATTTTGTTTTAATTATCTAGTAAGTCCTGACTAAAAATAGTAGTTTATAATGATTTATAATGATTAAAAAAATCAGATTTTTTAAGAGCACCGTTCATTTAAACAAAGATGACAGAAGAAATTTTATTCTTGAATTGATAAAAGAATGAACGAACCTAGCAGTAGAAATGAACATGCCAATGATCTTCAAAGTATTAGAAGTCTTTGTAGATTTTTTATTAGTTCCAGAATGTATTTCAGAAAGAAAATACCAACAAATGTTTGGTGAACATTTTATGATACACTGAAAATGATTGAACTATTCAGTAGAAGTTATTTTCTTAAAATCTTAAAAATGTTGAGGGAAGGACATTTTATTCCATTCCTAAGTGACAGTCTCAAGTATTAAGTTCTCATAGTAAAAATGTTTATTTGCAACTTTATTTGAATGTTGTTACACATATACACATGCATTTGTTTATGTATTTCATAGATGTGTATATTACGTACAAATTCTAAACAAATGTTTTAAGTCATTATTTATACATCTCATTACGTTTTTCAATCCCAATTTTTTTTAAATTGGCTTTTGTTATACTCAGTAATCCTGTATCACAATACTTTTAAAACCTGAATATAGTCATCTTTTTTAATAAAAAAAAAAAAATAATACCATTGGTTTTTGTAAGTTGCGTGATGAGTGATGTAGACCCACTTTTAAATACGAAGACATGTGATTGTCTGGCTAGCTCAGTTGGTAGAGCATGAAACTCTTAGATAGAAAGACATATAACTTCCTTATTTCCTTAATATGAAACACTTGCACTGGAAGAGGTGTTTTTTTTTTGTTTTTTTGTTTTTTTTTCCCCTATCTAAGGTTAGTATTTATACCTGTACTGGTATCTTAACTCCTTTCCACTTCAAAAGCTTTAAGCTACTAATTATCCCTTTCTATTCTTGGGGATATTCAGCCTTTTCCTTTTAGGTAGATACCTCCCATATGGTTTTGAATATGCTCAGACCTCTCTCATGTGGTGTGGGTGAGGTCATCAGTCCCTCAGTCATCTCCCACACTTTCTCCTAACAGTTGTCCTATCCTTACCAATTCCTTACTCCCTTCACAGCCAGATTTCTCAAAAGAGCTGTCAGCTCCCAATCATTTCTTAATCCAGTCTGGCTTCCAGTCCCATTACTAAACTGAAACAGTTGAGGCGAAGTTCAGCAGTGACCTCCATATTGCCAAAACAATGAACTTTTTGTATGACTCATTCTTCTTGAAGTTCAATTACAGGTCATTCTTTCTACACTATTTCATGAGCTTCTATCTTCAGTTATCAGCTATACACTAAAGATTGAAAAAATTTTATCACCTGCCCACAACTATCATCTGAGCTTCAGACTTAATTAACTGTCTTCTTGATATCTCCATCCTACTTAGATGTTCAGAAATACTTTAAACTTTATGTTCAAAACCAAGCAATGATTTTTCTCATACCCCTTTCATGAAATCACAAAAATACAGAAGAAACATAAAACAACCCCTTCCCTGATTTTTCTTCCCAAAATTTTTCCTGATTTTTTTCTTCCTGATTTACCCAAAGATAATGAAAAGATATTTTTCAAAAAAGATATATGCACCCCTATATTTATTGTAGCATTTTTTATAATAGCCAGGATTAGAACAAACATAAGTGGATAAAGAAGGTGTGTGTGTGTGTAATGGAATATTATTTAGCCGTAAAAGAAAAATGAGATCTTGCCATTTGTGACAACATGGATAGACCTAGAGAGTACTATGCTAAGTGAAATAAGTCAGAGAAAGACAAATACCGTATCATTTCATTTATAAGCAGAATGTAAAAAAGCAAAAGAAACAAGCAAAAACAGAGACATAAATACAAAGAATGGATTGGTGGTTGCCAGAGGGGAGAGGGTTGGGAGGATGGGCAAAATAGATGAAGGGGACTAAGAGGTATAAACTTGGAGTTATAAAATAAATAAGTCATGGGGATGAAAAGTACAACATAGGGAATATAGCCAATAACATTAATACTGTTGTATGTGGAGAGATGGTGACTACATTTACTATGGTTAAGCATAGCATAATGTATAGACTTGTTGAATTAGTTATATAACTAAAGCTAATATGACATTGTCAATTCTGTTTCAATTAAAAAGTACATATATGAAGTCCAATTCTTTATGAGAAGAATGGAATATTTCGTGGTTAGTTGGAAACAAAAAGGTATATCATAATACTTAGCTTAAAATTAAGATAAAAGTTCTCTCAAAGCTCATTCCTGAGTTTTCTTCCTTGGAAAATGAAATTTGCAGGTCTTTAACATTCTATTTTCCTGACCAATATCTAGGCTACCATTAGGACAGGTCAGTTTTAGCTCTTAAATATTCATCAGATCATACAGTAAATTTTATCTCCACTGTTCTCTCCCTCATTCAGAT
Source organism: Crocuta crocuta (assembly GCF_008692635.1). Taxonomy (NCBI): domain Eukaryota; kingdom Metazoa; phylum Chordata; class Mammalia; order Carnivora; family Hyaenidae; genus Crocuta; species Crocuta crocuta. The sequence continues at coordinate 7,816,538 of NW_027551567.1, forward strand.
TACTTTGATCTTTCACTTGGGCCACCTGAGTAGCCTCCTAACTGATCTTGCCATGGCCTTTCTTCCATTCCTCCAATATATTGAGCTAGTATATTCTTTACTGAAATGCAGGGTGAAAGCTAGAATTCTTATATGGCCTTTAAGGCCTACATAATCTGGCTCCTGCCAACCTCTTCTCTTTTTCTTTTGACATCTCTGTATTGTAGTTATCTTCTCAACTGCCATTTACTTCTGTCCACTTGCCTACCATTTGACTAGCTGACTCTAATTGTTCTTTCAGTCTCTATTCATTCATATTCTTCAGAGAAGTCAGACTTCCCTTACTGGGTAAGTTTTCTGTGATATGTTCCCATAGCATTTCCTACTTCTCACACTTTCCACAGTTATTATTAGTGTGACTCATTTTTTAATGTTTTCAACTACAAGTATTTTAATGTTTTTGTATCCAGCTATATGTTCAATGAAAGCATAGGAGAAAAGAGTCTCTCAATGAGAGATTGATCTCTGCTCCTCACTGAATTACCAATTTTCTAGCATGTTGTGGGTGCTCAGTGAGAACAAGATGAATAAATGAAGTAAAATTGTAGCAATTTCAAGTAACATTTGTTTTAGTCTAATGAGTGAGTTATATGCCTTAGGTATATAAATTGTAAGATATGAACATTAAATTCACTTTTGTAATAATTTTACATTTTGAATATTAATCCTATAGATTGAAATTTTCTGATTTTCTTTTTATATGTATTTGTCATAGAACTCTAAAAATATTGAGGATCTGTGGTTTCATAGTTGATCACTAGAGTGTGCTATAACATCAGGGCTCTTAATTGTGAAAAGTGGCATCTCCTGTTTTACTGGTTTGTAAAGGAGTATATAATAGTGTCATGCCATCCATAGCTTGACTGTTCGGTAAGTGGAAGTTAATGTTTTAAATAGCTATAAGTTATCACCAAGCACTGTGTATTATCTGATCACTGAGAAGTAAAATAGTTTGACTTTCATTTTTTAATTTCATCACAGAAAATGTGAAATTATAAGGGAGCTTTTTAAAAAGGAATTAAAACAGATAAAGTAAAATATTAATTCACCATATTATATATGCACAACATGCTGCTAGCCTCTATTATGTGTATATATAAAAGTGTTATATACAGGCCTAGTCCCTTAAATGTGTTTGAAATCTAGTTGGTAAGTCTACATAGGCACATATGGAAGTTAAAACGTCAGAAATGAAATTGGAATACAATGTAACAATATGATGTCATGAGGCAATATATGATTTAAGTGATAGATGAGTGGTTCAGAGAAGGGGAAAAAATGGCCATAGGCTGGAGATATATTTAGTTCATAAACACTTTCCTTATTCAGTGCCAAATATTTGATCATTATAGGTATGGCCATATGAATAGAATTAGAAAAATATTGCATTGCCGCAAGCTTTTGAACATAGGATGGGGCTTTTAAAAGAAGAGAGGAGAAAGGGTAGTGTAAATAGAGGAAATAGTGTTATAGCAAGGAGACAGAAATGTTATGATCCTTCAGGGAGTCTGTGTGGCAGGGATGATGGAACTCATCTTAAGAAATTCCTCAAATCATACATTTTTGTTTTAATTGTAGAAAATGTGATTTTTTTCCCCAAGGTTAGGGAAATACAGGAATGGCAATGTTACTTGGGGATTATAAAATGTAGAAAAGAGGGGTTTGTGTAACTTATGTATTTATTGTTACTTGTGTGTTCTTTTGCATTTTTATGTGTGGGTTTTTTTTTTTTTGTTTTTTTTTTTCCATTTTCCTTTCACTAAACACCCCCTTATGTAATTCTGGGCAGAAACTGACCTCGTGTTTCTTATTAGTAAGGGAAACTAGTTATGAGATAAAAATTGTTATATAAGCTCTAAACTTACATAAAAATCTTAATAATTAAGCTAATACAGAATTTTTTTAATTGTATGAGTAAGAAGTAATTTAATTATCTCAAAGTCCAAATTTGGCAAGATTAACATTCTTGGAACAAAAATCTCTGAAAGAAGATTTTATTTTAGCCAGCCTTTCAATGTTGCTTTTATTTTCAGAAGGCTAAATTTTATTCAGGTTGTCTATTGAGATATCTGTTTTGCAGATACCTAAAGCTTAATAATGTTGTGTTTATTACCTGGACACTTAGCATGTTTTGATTTTTTTTTTAAATCAGAGCTCTATTTAACAGGTTTGTTTCATTCTAAGATGAAATTTTCTTGGACTTTTAGTTGTTTGGGTAAATTTATAAATAGATTATCCACTGAAAAGTCATTAATAGAAAGACTTCTGGGATTACCACCTTATAAAACAGATTTGAGTTTCAGTCTAGCACAACAGCCCTCTGTGAACCTCTCCTGAACCAGTTTCATCACATTTGAAATGAGAACAATAATGCCTGTCCTACAGGTTTAGTATAGGGCTTATATCTGCTAATGGATATAGAAATACTTCATAAATTATAAAATCTGTTATATAAGTGATTTGTTATACTTAAGCTCTGATTTGCTTAACTTTGATTTAATAAGGCCTATATAAGATACTTTAGTCCTGAGACTCTGTTTTAAAACAAACAGTGTCATACCATTTTCACAGCTTGTAGCTGCTGCTGCTTCTTACTTAAATAATAATTGATTCCATAATATTCCATAATATTTTTCTGTTTCTTTGCAAGTGTCAAACACTTTTAGCTGATCCCCAGACACCTGAGGGATTTTTGAGCACCACTTGAGTCATTATCTGTGTTTATTCTGTGCTATGCTTCAGTGCCCCTAGAAGGTCTCTAATCTCCAGTCCTGGACTGACTTTAGGACCTTTCACCCCCACTCCCCCAAGGACCTTTCAAGGAACTTAACCATGGGAATTTGCATTTAGTCTCTAAGGTAGCTCTTTATTCCATCAGAATGTAGAAGTTTTTCCATTTATTTTGTAGTTACTGTAGTCTAGATTCTCCTCATCTTGTAACATTTATCCCAACAGCTTTCTAGTTCATCTCCTTGGCTTCATTTTTCTTTTGGCTAGAAGTCTTTTACTTCATCCCGGAGACTTCTCTTATTTGGATGTCATAGGTCAAACATCCAGTAGATTTCAAGTCCTAGAGCTTAAAACTTAGAACCGGTAACTATACCTATTTTCATTTCATTTTGCATTTCAGTACCAAACATCTAGAAACAAAAAGTGATCAGTAATTCAAACAAATAAGGAACTTAAAAAAAAAACAACTGCTTTTATCTCATACTTAAAAGTCTTTGTCTTTCTGATTCAGTTATTTATTCCTTAATTATATTTTTACAAATGACTTTGTTCCAGGTGTTCTGTTGGACACTGAAATACAAACATGAAAGAGGCATAGTGCTGTACCTTGAGAGACTAGTCTAGCAGTTAAGACAGACGTGTAAATAATAACAGTGTGTAAAGCTCTGTAATACTAGTTGAAGTGCTGTAGGAGTAGAGAAGGTGATACTTGTGCCAATCCTTAAAGAATAAGAAGGCATTTGTAGTGGAATGTATTCTAATGTAAGGAGAATAATAGAAAAAAGATGTTTGTGATAATGGAAAACATACTGTACTCTGAGTAAAAAAGACCTGCTTTCAGTTCTGTCACTGCTGCTTACCCAACCTGTGAATCAGGCAGTTATGTAATACTCTTTGAGCCTGAGTTTCCTAATCAGTGTAATGGAATAGTACATGTTGCTTTCTTTACAGAGTATTGCAAAGATTAAATGAGATAATATATATGAAAGTATTCTCAGTAAATTCATTCGCCTACACTTAAGGTCTGAACATTTAGCTTTGAGTACATTTTCTACTCTGGCCCTCCTGGTTCATTTTAACTTTATTTCCCTTTTAATCTCATCCAAACTCTTAATCCTGTCATTCTGTTTATTGAAAAGAACAACCTATCTTTACTTGAACCATCAGAATCTTTTACCATTCCATGTATTCATACTGTCAAAAAACCCTATGTCACTGCCACCTTCCTCAGCTTTAATGCCATTTCCTAAGTGAAGACAACAGTATATACCCGCATCTATAGTATATGAATTTCTGCTGTGACTCCATACTACTTAGAACAATTGATACCTGTACCAATATACACTATCTCACATTCTTTTATCATTGTTTAAATAGATTTTTAAATCTCTCCTCCCAGAGTTTTTTGAGGGGAGGGACTGAGTTTTAATCAGTCTGATTTTCAGCACCATAGTGCTACAAATACCCAGTAACTGCATAAACAAATCAAGAAGTCAATATTTTAGGCCCTGTTTGTTCATTTTCTGACTGTCTTTTAAATCTGTCTAGGCCAAAATTTGCTCATTCCTGAAAGAACATTGGATAAATCCAGATAATCTCTAGGTACCTTTCTAGCCATAAAACTCCACAAATAGGCCAGTCTCTGTAGTACCTTTAAGTTTTTCCCTTACAGGAATACTTCCTACTCCCCTTATCCTATACCCTTTATTGTCTTCTCCATGAAGCCCTCTCAGACAACCAAATCTTTTTTTCATGTTTATTTATTTTTGAGAGAGATGAAGCATGAACAGGGGAGGGGTAGAGAGATTGGGAGACACAGAATCTGAATCAGGCTTCAGGCTCTGAGCTGTCAGCACAGAGCCCAACGCGGGGCTCAAACTCCCCAATCATGAGATCATGACCTGAGCTGAAGTCGGACGCTTAACCCCCTGAGCCCCAGGTGCTACTAACCAAATCTTTTTTTATTTTTATAGTCCTTGTTAGATACTAAATTATTTCCTGCTGTCCTGTGTCATTTTATGTTTTTTTCCTCATTTAGTTTGTGAGTTTTTAGAATGTAGAGATCATATATTTCTATAATTCATGGCTTATCAAAGCATTTACTATATTAGTTGCTCACAGAATTTGGCTGCTAATTATCTTGTATGTATTTTTAAACTTAGTGCTAATTTTTCACTTTTATTCATAAATTATTAATATAAAACTTTATTTACAAAATTTCCTGCATTTCCTAATGTTTGATAACAATAAATGCTTTATATGAATATTATTATAGAAAATAGACCATTTCTTGCAGGATCATCCTCTGTGGTATTTTATACACATGATTTTATGACTATAGTTTGGTTTTTTTGTTTTTTACTTTTAATTCTAAAGGGAAGTCTGACTCCACACATTAACTTGTATCCTGACTCAGGGATGTGTAATTCTTCCCCTGTATTTATATTACCAGTTTTGCTAATATTACTGGAGGTTTTAATCTTCAGTTTTGGCATTTGTTTTGCATATATTCCACTCATGGTACCCCGGGACCAGAAGGCAACCATATTTCAGATTTAGCACTTCTAGATAGCCTGTTACCAAGGCTAATTGATTAGCTTTGGAGCCTTCAAAGCTAGGCTGTTGCTTAGCACTGAAAGATAATATTAAGAAGTTGGGAACAGTATGATATCGAATAGAATGTATTATCTAACTACTGTCAGCTCCATAGTTTGGGTTACCTTTCTGTTGTATTGTTTCTGCTCCATATCACCTGTTGGTATTTTCTAAAATTATCTCTACAGCACTGAACCAAATTAAGTATTAGCTCTCCTCTCTTCTGTTTCTTACCTTACCATTCTATAAAGAGAATGTAAAAGCTTCCAAGTCCCGTTTTATCATATGTCATTGGGAAAAAATGTTGAAGAGTATTTGAGAGGAGATTCTATATGCAAAAATATGGAAAGGTGAATGAAAACTCATTGTTATATTCTTTCAGTCCCTGGCTGTCTTCTTCATTGACTGCTCCTTCCATAGGAGCCCCAGTCACTTTTGCATCTATTGTAGAAGAAGAACTACAGCAGGAAGCAGCTCTTATCAGAAGCCGAGAAAAACCCTTAGCTTTGATTCAGGTAAGTAAGTTGCCTATAGTGGACTTAATTTAGGGAAGAACTACATTACATATCATCTACATGTTTTAAGAAAAGTATGTTTTCATTGCAAAGAGGCATATATTTATCACATTAAAATGTAAGCGTAAAACTAAACTGAGGCACTCAATGAGTGTCAGTTGAAGTATTCAAGATAATTAATTTAGAACCAATTATCACAAGCTCAATTTTTTAGCACTGTGATACTTTGGACTGTTTTAGTTTTAAAAGTGGTCAATAACGAACTTAGCAATATCTAGTTCTACACCCAGCTTCTGTATCAGTAAATGTTCTTAGGCTGTAAGCTACAGATACCAACTTTGTCAAACTTAAAGAAAAGAGTAACTATTTAGAGGGTTATTAAAATTCCACAGACTTAATTGAAAGACTAGAGAGCCAGGCTTAGAAACAGATTAAGACCCATAGTTGCCCCAGAGAGCTTAGAAGCAAGCGTTAGAAGACTTGTACAGTATCTCACCAAAGTTACTGGATTGAGTGGGTTCCAAAAACTATTTTCGGGTTTGTTTTTTTTCTGCTCAAAATAAAATTCAATGGAGGGTGAGTATCTGATTATTTTTCTTCAGACCTTAATCCTTCTACTTGCCGAAGGGATAGCAGTATACCTAATTTTGCTGCATTGTATTCACAGAAAGTGGTACTTCCACAAAAGGAAATTGGAAAGCTAATATCCTCTTAAAAAAGTAAAGCAAGTCCTTTTTTGTCCACCCTTCTTTCAGATTGAGGAGCATGCGATACAAGATTTGTTGGTTTTCTATGAGGCATTTGGCAACCCTGATGAGTTTGTCATTGTTGAAAGGACACCACAGGGACCACTAGCAGTACCTATGTGGAATAAGCATGGATGCTGATTTGCTGTGGAGTTGAAATCATTTTTTCATAAATCATGATTGCTATATAAAGAAAAGCTGTGGAAAAGAGCTCTTACAAATTTGGTAACATCATTCTAAATAGAATAAGAAAGGATCTAATTTCTTTACTGAAGGTTAGGCATTTAATGTTTGTATGATTTAAAAAATGCTACAGAATTGTGATTTTAGTAACTTACGTAAAAATGTGTGAGAGGAAAAACTTACAGGTTAAGATTACATAGAATTGTTTCTTCTGAACAGTCTTAAAAGGAAAACATGAATGACTGAAGTGTAAAATTTAATAGTGAGGCATTAAAAATAAGTTTTCATTTGAGAATTTGGGATAAATAAGTAGATTTTGCCAAATATCTGTTGTCACTCTTCTTTTTTTTTTTTTTATGGGATATTGATGAGCTTAAAGTAGGAACATCAGCCATTATTTCTGATCCATTAATGGCCAAAAATTTGTGTTCGCTACAGTAGTTGTTTCCATTCGTGTCTTTTTTGATCAGGCTATCCATGTTCTAAGTCTCTTTAAAGCTCGAGTGCCATATTTTTTCAATTTGTACAGCACATTCTGCATTAAACTATGGAATCCAGTGAAAAAAGAATATGAATACTATTCTGAAACTTAATCCAAGATAATGGTTTCTTTATAAAATTTGGAGCCGTTGTGGGTTGTTTTTTGGTGGGAGGGGAAACCTTATAAAAGCCTGATTATGAGAGAATCAGTTTCTCAAAATGTTAAAATTTTCCAAAATAAGTGCTTAATTATACATACAAGAATTGAATATTTTTGAAGACCCTTTATAATATTATATAATGGGAAGTTCTCTGAGCCTTAGTTACATGAATAGACATAAACATTGTTTTCTTTACAGTATGCTGTTTGTTTTTGAGTGTTTAAATTTTTTAAAAGCAAATGTTAAATGTGTGTTCTAGTAAACTAGACAGATTGGGAAGGTTAATGTTTTAGTTTCTGAAACATAATCCTAGGGGGACATACAGGCAAATGACTGCTGTAATTCAGTTGATGGAAATATGGCGGAAACTAACTTAATACTTGAGGTTTAGCTCTACTTAAAACAGTAAATTTGTAAGCAAATGTGCAATAAAAAAATAATCTTGATCTATTTTACTGTTGATGTGTCTTTGATATCTTATACTATATTGACATCTACCATAGGAATTATTATTCCACCTGACATACTATAGCTATTATTAAGTTGATGTTGTGTAGTCATTCCTTCCCTGCTTAAAATAAGACAGTTTTCCTAAGATACATCTGTGAAAGTTTTATGTTTGACTACATTGAAAAAAAAAAAGGATTTTATAATATATTATTGAAGCTACAATAAAGACGCCTTCTGAAGTAATGGATTTATTTCATTTGAAGCTCATTATTGGCATCTTTACCATTTAAAGATGCTATAAAGTAATGGACTTCATGGTATACTCCACGTTGACTAGGAAGCACCCTAAAGGATCTTTGCTGGAAGGGATATGAAGGAAGGACACAGACTGACGAGTCTGTGAAACTTTAGGCCTTTACAAACCTCCATCAGAGCATTGGACTATATGACCCATCTTACATTGTAATGTATTATATAAAATTTCATTGGGAAAAAATTCTTTTTGCTAGTAAAATGAAAGATGAGCACTGTTATACACTATAACTCTTTTTAAAATAGGAACCTAATACTTTACCACCAAAAAGCCCAGGAGAGTGATAGTTTTCTTTTTCCCTAAAATATTATTCTGCCTGTAATAATTCATCTTTAATCCCTTGACTTTAAGACCTAATAGAAGTGAAGAAAATCTAGAAATTGATAATTTAAAGTATCTGGGGGATGGAGAGGTTTTTAAGATGGAGCAAAACAATTCTAGAACTCTTTAGCCTGGAAAGGTGATGGTTACGTGGAAGTCGGGGTATAAAATAAGAATATCCTGAAAACTTGCAGAGTTGACAAGTCTACCAATCAAGTAAAGTCAAATATTCTGACAAAATACTAGGATTCAGGACCTCTGAAAGTTCAAAAGAGATGGCTTTTAAAACAAATTTAAGACTTTCCTACCTTTTATTATATAGAAATGACAGAGACAGTTGAGAAATATTGCTAGTTAATATACAAGTTGGTTCTATAACTCCGGGAGGATGGGCATATAGCTGTTTCATAAAATTTTAGATCTGAAGAAGCCTAATAGACTAACCTTGCAGATTCATTTGAGAAACTGAAGAAAATGAATTCCAGAGGAAGTGACTAATGAGAATGAGGTCTTCAGTCTTTCAGTCCAATTCCCCTACAGCTGTGCCTCTTAGAAATTGCTAATTGTCTGTAACAATTTAACCAAGACTGAGAAAATGTAAAAAAAGCATTTAGTAAAGATAAATGTAACTCAGAAGCTTTCCAGAATTGTCAGTTTGAGACATTTTCAGAAGAAACTACAACAACCTTTTACCAAGGAATTGGGACAAGTGATCAAGATTTATGGTAATGCTATGTGTATATTTTTTGCTTGAAGTGATGCTCAGTTATGTAAGATACCAGAACAACCTGGTCTTTCCTATACACACGACCATCAAACTAGATCACAGACATCATGTGTTTTATTTTCTTATCTATTGTCTCTACTTGGCTGGCATTTCATTTGTGTTGGAACTGAATTCTTGAGCCCGCAGGCATCCTGATCTTTTCTTCTAAGTCATTTGGGCTGAACTCTTGGATTCTACTTTATCTCCTTCCCCATTTGACCCCTACATTTATTGATTATCCAACTCCTATTGATTGTCTCTATAAAATCTTTTACTTAATCTTCTCCATTCCATTCTTAACTACTACTAATGTATTTTATGTCCTTTTATCTTTCCAAAATTTCTCAAACCTTTTGGTCTCAGGACCAAAGGTTTATACTGGTAAAAATTATTGGGAACTCCAAAGAGCTTTTGTTTATATGTGTTACATCTATTTGTATTTAATGCATTCAAAGTTAAAACTGTAAAAATTCAATTCCTTTAAAAATCATAAGCCATCATATGTTAACATAAATAACATTTTTAGTGAGAATGTTTTATAACACAAAATTAGTAAGGAGATTGGAATCATTTTCTATTTTTATGTATAAAAATATATAACTCCGTATTTCAGATTTAGGTCTTTGCTGCCTGGTTTGATAGAGGACTCCTAGGTTCTCATGTCTGCTTCTGCATTTAGTCTGTTGTAATGTCACTTGTCATATAGCATTCTGGAAACTTTAGAGATGGAGACAGAAAAAGGCAAATGACATGTTATGGAAATGGTTTTGATTTAACTCCTGAAAGGTTGAGAATGTGGTTAAGAACCACTGCTTTAGTCTCTAGCTGCTACCCCTTTCTGCATCTTCCTCGTTCAGCCCAATAGACTTATTAATTCTCAAACTAATAGCCCCAAAGCATAGGCCTTTTTTCTGCTATGAAAACTTAAGTTACTCCCTCTACAGTTTGAATAAGTAAATTCATACTTCCTCAGTTTGGTCTTTCAGTGACTTCTTCCCCCCCATCTCTACATGTGGTGGTAAAGTCAAACTTGACCTGATGTTTCTCACAAATAGATTTTACTTTTGTTCATGCAAATCTCTGCCTAAATTTTTCTTTCTCTTCACCTATTGAAATTCTCTTTATCCATGATTAAGGCAACCCAAATTCTATTTCTTTATAAACTTTTTCTTTTTTTTCTCCCCATATCCCCCAAAAGAAAAACAAAACATAGTATATCCATGGATCAACTATGTTCCCATTATTTTTGTTTTTCTATTAGTCTTTATCTTTCACTAAACTGATACTTTGAAGGCACAGATTAGGCATTCTTTTCTTTCTTGTATATGTGTATTTTATTTAAAATCTTGAACCATACACAGATAAGTGCATAACACAAAAATATTCAGCTCCATGATTTACCAGTAGGTCAAGAAATGGACCATTAACAGCACCTCAAAAGAGGCACTGAATTTGATTTACTAATACTTCATTGAGGATTTTTGCTTCTATAATTCATGAGGGATATTGGTCAATGGTTTTCATTTCTTTTGTTATCTTTTTCTGGCTTTAGAATCCATGCAATAATGCCCTCATAGAATGAGTTGAGAAGTGTTCCTTCCTCCGTTTTCTGGAACTGTTTATAAATGATGGGTATTATCTCTTATTTAAATATTTGCTGGAATTAAGTGAAGTTATCTGGATGTAGGCTTTTCTTTGTGGGAAGATATTTATTAATTCAGTTTCTTTCTATTTTTCTACATGTTACAGGCCTTACTGAGATTTTTTTTTTTAATCTTCTGGAGTCTGTTTCAATAATTTATGTCTCTAGGACCTTATCTAAATCTAGTTTGTTGGCATAAAGTTCTTCAAAGTATTTCTAATCCTTTAATTTCTGTAAGATTGAGGGTGAGGTCTCCATTTTCACTCTCAATTTTTGTAGTCTGTGTTTTCTTTTATTCCTTCGTCATATTAATTTTGTTGATTTATTCAAAGAATCAACTTTGGGATTCATTGATTTTTTTCCCCGATGTTTTTTTCCCATTGGTTTTAACCCAGATCTTCATTTTTTTCTCCTTGATTTAGCTGTAATTTACTGTTATTTTTCTAGATGTTTAATCCTAGATTGATTTAACATCTTTTTTCCAAACATAGGCATTTAGAGCTATAAATGTACCATTTAGCACTGTTCTATCTGCATTCCATAAATTTTTACGTGTTGTATTTTCATTCAGTTCAAAATACTTCCTAGTTTCCTTGATTTCTTTTTTGAACCATGGATTATTTAAAAGTATATTATTTAATTTCAAAATATTTGGGAATTTCTCTAAATATCTTTTTGTTTATTTCTAGTTTTGTTAAATTTGGAGAACTTATTTTAATTGTTCCAATGCTTTACAATTTTGGGAAATGTATTATCTAACACATGTAGAATCATGGAGATTATTCCATGTGTTAATGAGAAGTATATGACTGAATTGATAGCAACATCTTATGAAATAACAGCTTACAGAACTTTGTTTTGTATGTTGAAGACTGAAATTGTTACCTAAATAAAGGACAAGAGTAGGTGCTGAAGACCAAAAGCTTTGGACTGTGTTGGGTATCATCTATTTGCACCTCAGATCCATTCTGTCTACTATTCTGTCTAATGGGGTTGAAGTCTAGAACTTTTATCTACCAGCTCATTTTGGTTCTGGCTTCTGGCAACTTTAGGCAGTTTGGAGCACCAATATAATATTGGCATATTGACAAGAGGAAAGAATGAACCTCTATTTTTTTTTCTGTCTCCCACCTCCATGGTGTTGCTATGGGTTACACTCCTCACCAGAATGTCATAGCTCCCATCAGGCAGCTTGCTCCGATGGAGCACTCTCTCTCCAGATTCTGGTAGGTGTTGTTTCCTCTCACTAGTTCAGATCTAGGAACAAACACCAAAGGACCATCTCTGACTGATTACAGCTTTACATTACTGCAGTATCCATTGTAGTTTTCCTACCTCCTGCCCACACGTTTATAGTGTATTAATAATGTAGCCAAGCTGAGAGTGCTACCTGTTCCCTGCTGGGACTCTTAATTCAGGGATGATCCAAGTAATGAAGAGCATGTAGAGGTTTTGGTGCAAGGCTATATTATTTAGAAATTTGGCAGTGAACAGGTAAATGGATGAGAGATAAAAATGGTAGATGATGCACTTGTTTTATGTTTTTAAAGAAGGAGCTCTACTCATCAAGAAGGCAAAAGAAAGAAGTCTGTGCATACAGAGATTGAAGATGTTGGGGGGAGAGGAAATAATTGCAGAATGGAGATGAAGATGGAATTGAATACAAAATGAAATTTGTTGGAAAGAAATGCTATTTATTTTTCTCTTAAACTGAAGGGGGAAAATTTAGTATAATCATAGGTCAGTGGTTCTCAGCTTAATCTCCAGATTGGCAGTATTAAGATTACTGAGAACTTGTGAGAAATGCAAATTACCAAGTTCTACTCCAGTTCTACTGAATCTGAAACTTGGAGTGGACCCTGCAATCTGTGTTTTAACACGCTTTCCAGAGGAGGCTGATGCATGCTAAAGTTTAAAAGACCACAGTTACAGTAGACCGTTGGAGGTGAAAATAAAGGAAGATATGCCTGGCTTGATAATCTATATAGTTATTTTTCATAGCACACAGAAGGCTGATAACTAGAAGAGAGTGGCAAACATACTTGCTGTATAAACTTAAAAGCGTAAATATTATTTACCACCAAATAGAGGGCTTTTTATTGATAGAGGGAAATATTTGTAAATTGCTTTTACAGTTTTACAATTCCCTTTAAATTTCAAATATTTAGTACAGTTTAATAAAAGATTTTAGATTTCCTTAGGTGTCCTAAAGTCCATTATAACTTGCCATAAAGAAAATAAAAGTTTTTCCAAAGATCCAGACAGGATATCAATAAGTAAGTAATGGCCTCAAATTACATGTTAAACTGATGGACTTAACAGTTAATATACTGAACATTCCAGGGGTACGTGGGTGGCTTAGTTAAGTGTCCAACTTCAGCTCAAGTCATGATCTCATAGTTTAGGAGTTCGAGCCCTGTCGGGTTCTGTGCTGACAGCTAAGAGCCTGCTTCGGATTCTGGGTCTCCCTCTCTCTCTCTCTCAGCCCCTCCCCCGCTTGTGCTCTGTCTTTGTGAATAAACGTTAAAATAAAATATACTGAGGATTCCATTCAGAAGCAACAGAATATACATTCTTCTCAAGAATATACATTCTTCTCAAGTATACATGGAACATTTTCAGGATAGATCATATGTTAGGCAACTAAGCAAGTCTTAATAAATTTGAGAAGATTAAGGAGGGTCAGAGAGAGAAGTAGGCACAGAATCTGAAGCAGGCTCCAGGCTCTGAGCTAGCTGGCGGCACAGAGCCCGATGTGGGGCTCGAACCCACGAACCATGAGATCATGACCTTAGCGGAAGTTGGACACTTAACCGGCTGAGCCTCACAGGTGCCCCTCAAGCATTGTTTCTGACTACAATGGTATAAACTAGAAATAACAGGAAGAAAACCAGAAAATTCAGAAATATGTGGAGATTAAACAATATGCTACCAAACAACCAATGGGTCAAAGAAGTCACAAGAGAAAAAAATACCTTTGGAAAAATGATAATAGAAATGCAACATAATAAAACTTAGAGGATGCAGTGAAGGCAGTTCTAAGATGAAAGTTCATAGCAATAAATGCCTATATCAAGAAACAAATGATCCCAAACAACCTAACCTAGAGAGAATAAATGAAGTCCAAAATTAGTAGTAAGAAAGAAAGATCAGAATGGAAATAGAAACTAAAAAGACCATTGAAAATATCAGTGAAACTAAGCTGATTTTTTAAAAGATAAGTAAACTTGACAAACCTTTAGCAAGACTTTGCAAGGGTAAAAGCACCCAAACAAAATTAGAATGAAAGAGGAGACATTATAATACCACAAAAATACAAAGGATCATATAAGTTATAAACACCAACAAATTAGAAAGCCTATAAGAAATGGATAAATACCTAGAAACATGCAACATATAAGACAGAATCACAAATAATCTGAACAAACTGAATATTATTCAAGAGACTGAATTGGTAATCAAGAACCTCCCAAAAGGGGAGCCTGAGTGGCTCAGTTGGTTAAGTGTCCGACTTTGGCTCAGGTCATGAGCTCAAGGTTCATGAGTTCCAGCCCACGTTGGGCTCTGTGCTGACAGCTCAGAGTCTGGAGCCTGCTTTGGATTCTGTATCTCCCTCTCTCTATGCCCCTCCCCTGGCCACACTCTGTGTCTCTCAAAAATTAAAAAAGAAAGAAAAGAAAAAAGGAAAGGAAAGGAAAGAAAGAAAGAGAGAGCGAGAAAGAGAGAGAAAGAGAGAGAAAGAAAGAAAGAAAGAAAAAGAAAGAAAGAAAGAAAAAGAGAAAGAAAGAAAGAAAGAAAGAAAAAGAAAGAAAGAAAAAGAAAAAGAAAGAAAGAAAGAAAGAAAGAAAAAGAAAAAGAAAGAGAAAGAAAGAAAGAAAGAAAGAAAGAGAAAGGGAAGGAAGGAGGGAGGGAGGGAGGGAGGAACATCCCAACAGACAAAAATCCAGCACCAGTCAGCTTTACAGAGCTTTACTGGTGAATTCTACCAAACATTTAAGGGAGAATTAATACTAGTCCTTATCAAACTCTTCTGAAAAATAAAAGAGGGAACACTTCCAAACTCATTTTACAAGGCCAGCATCACCTTAATACAAAACCAGACAAGGACACCACAAAAAAACTAAAATTATAGGCTTATATCCCCAGTGAACACTGATGCAAAACCTTCAACAAAATGTTAGCAAATCATTTTGACAATACGTTAAAAGGATCATGTACCATGATCAGGTGGGACTTATTACAGGGATGGTTCAATATCTGAAAAACAATGTGATCTACCACATTAACAAAATGAATAATAATCATTTTTATAGAACTTTTGTAGTAGCCAAGATATAGAAATATTCAAGTGTCCATTGATGGATGTTGACTAGATTTACTGCAGTGATAGTTTTGCAATATATGCAAATAATGAATTATGCTGTACACCTGAAATAACATAAGTCAATTATACCGCAATGAAAAATGTTTTCTAGTTACATTCTCTGTTAGAAAATAAAAGTTGAATGGTATATACTGAAACTGTGTGGGGAAAAATTATAAGGCCAAACTCATTTTCAGATATCCAAGACGTCATTTCCTAAGTAATGTATTTTGTGTTATAAGCTCTCCCTTTATGTGTCTCTTATACACTAATTATATACATATGAACTTTTAATTTGCACAAAAAATAAAAAACTGGATAGTGTTGGGTTTTTTTGAGAGAGAGAGAAACAGAGAAAATCTTAAGCAGGCTCCACACCCAGTGCAGAGCTCCACATGAGACTCCATCTTACCACCGTGAGATCATTACCTGAGCCAAAATCAAGAGTCCAATGCTTAACCAACTGAGCTACCCTGATGCCCCAGAACTGGATACATTTTTAAATTGTGAAATGAGTTTACATAAGACAGATATTTTTCAAAATACGTATAAACTTCTTTAGATATGGAGCTTGGTTTAGGATCCATTTGGAGGTCCTAAAAATTAAAATCTATAAATATACTTTTAAAATAGATGGCATTTGAGGGGCGCCTGGGTGGCTCAATCAGTTAAGTGTCCGAGTTCGGCTCAGGTCATGATCTCACGGTGCATGGGTTCGAGCCCTGTGTCAGGCTCTGTGCTGACAGCCAGCTTAGAGCCTGGAGCCTGTTTCGGATTCTGTGTCTCCCTCTCTCTCTGACCCTCCCCTGCTCACGCTGTCTCTCTCTCTCTCTCTCTCTCTGAAATAAATAAAACATTAAAAAATTTTTAAAAAATAGATGGCATTTGAAATGGATGGCAGATATATGTAGTATTCTTTTAAAGTTAGGCTAAAAAATTAAGGAAACCTCCAATCCTTTCATGTGCATATTAGAAATAAAAGAAAAATTTGGAGGTGGTGTAAGTTTTTTTACGTAGAGACACATTGGAGGCACAGTTTAGTGTGCGGGACTTCCAGTTTTAAGAGGACAGAGAAAAGACATCTTCAGCCTCCTCTTGAAAATCAACTCTGAATAACAAGAAAAGGAAGCAAACACAGGCCTCACCTTTGCCCAAACCAGGGGTTATCCTTAAGACTGAATCTCAGTATGAGATGACAGAATGTGTATGAATCCCGTCAAACTTAAAGCAGAATGGCCTCCACCTATTAGGTGACTATAACTACAGAAAAGCTCTGGCTCTTTGGAGATTTTCCTCTTTGCCTGGTTCTGGTTTGACTCTTTTGGGTCCAATACATCTATCCTGAGTTTCTCAGAACTGTCTCATTTCTCAGAGTAGATTTGGTTATCCACTTTGAGGAGTTTCCAGGATTATGGATTCACTGACGACTTCAGCTTTTAGTAGACTTCAGCACAGTGCTTTGTTCTTGTGTCCCAAGCCAATTCAGTATCCTCAGGCTTGCCTCACAATAGTATCTCATCAGCTTGTCAGTTCCACTAGTCGCCTCCATGTCAGCCCACAAAGCATGGTTTCACTTCTTGATTTCGTGTGTGTGTGCGTGCGCGCACGTGCATACGTGCACCTTTCCTAGTTGGCCCCGAAGGACCAGAACATTCTGTATAAATAAGTTCTGGAGATCTGCTGTACCACCTATAACTAACAGAACTGATTTTATAATTAAAATTTGCCAAGACAGTAGATCTTGTGTTAACACACACATACTACTCCTCCTACTCCTACTCATAAAGAGGGAAGAAGGAAATTTTGGGAGGTGATGGATAGGTCTATGACCTTGAAGGTGGCAAAGGTGGTGATGGTGTCACAAGTATACACTTATTACCAGACTCATCCAGTTGTATACGTGAAATATGTACAGCTTTTTACATGTTAGTCATATCTCAGTAAAGTGGTTTAAAAAATAAATTGAAATAAAGAAGAAATAGGTGGAAAGAACTGAAAGTGATTGCTTTTGAGCTGAAGTCAGGGAGCAACTTTTGGCACAAGTCTTTCTTAGCAGGGTTTGACTTCCAAGCTCTTCTAATTATTTTACAATAATTTAAAAATTGTAAAATTAACCATAAACTCAAAAATACAATAAGTAGATAGCTACATAGAAAAGAAAAACAGACACACAGTTCTTGCTTAGTATAAATATTGACTTAGTTTGTGTTTGACCTTAAAAATCTGAGACTCTGTAAAACAACTACCCTGAACCTGGTTAATACGAAAGCTCTAATTACTCAGTCAAGTTTCCTTCATAAAATAAGCCCCAGTCTCAGAAGATGTACAAGTGTAAAGCCTCTATCTTCATTTGCTATAGTTATCAAACATTTTAAGGCAAAAATCTGTGGTGGAATATAACATAAGCATTTAGATTATTTGCATATATTAAAAATTGTTTCATAGCCCTGAGTACTTTTTAGACTTGTTAAAGACTTTTGAATCCTACTGTGATGTATAAATGATATAGACAACTGTGTATTCTGATAAATTACCAAAATGTACCATAAAGTTACAGTAGTAGATTAGTATACTTGAATAGACCCTCTTCTGTTTTTAAGTTTATTTATTTTGAAGGAGAAACAGTGGGGGAGGGGCAGAGAGAGAGGAAGGGGAGAGAATCCCAAGCAGGCTCCTCATGCCAGCACAGAGCCCAGCATGGGGCTCAAATCCACAAACTGTGAGATCATGACCTTAGATGAGCTCAAGAGTCAGATGTTTAACCAACTGAGCCACCCAGGAGTCCCTAGACCCGTTTCTAATAAGCATATTAATTGCTGGGTCTTCCTATATGGTCTATGAGTCAGTAAAGAAAGTAACTTCTAAAGCAGAAAGTTAACAAAACCAGTTAAAGCTTATCAGTACCTGGCATTGATTTCTATTAAAGCTAAGCATTTTAAAAATTGATTTCAATTTTGTGTTCCATTTCAGCGTAAGATTCTTCTCTGGAATCATTTTGAAGTCTGTGTTTTAAGAACATGTGAATCTTAAAAGTGTTCCAAAATTAGAAATTAGAGCTTTTTTGCAGGTAACCAGGAGTTCAAAAGTCCAAATTTTAATGTATAATAAAAATCTCCAAATGAAGCACTATCTTTCAGATTCATAGAAACAGATGGCATATTAGTTTAGAATTTTTAGTTGTGAATTATATCAAAATTATAAGCTTAAGAATTGGAAGGGTGAGGGTTTTTTGCATTATGTATGAACATACCTACAGTTGCTAGGTGGATAATGTTTAAACACGGATAAATGTTTAAGCAGAATTACACAAAGTGCATTCATCAGTTTTGTTTTTCTGTTTTCATTTTATTGTGAGCCAAATAAGCAAGCTTAAAAGTTGGAAGGCAAAATAAGAAATTTTTTAAATCAAGTCATAAACTCCAATATGGTGTATAACTTACTTTAACGAGTAAGTCTTAAAATTCTGTGGAACAATATGTTCTGGAATATTATAAAAGTATATTTTGTTTACTTTATGACAAAGAGGAAGTGGTAATATCTACCCTCACTGGAAAAAGTCATTTAATAAGATAGAAAATAAAAGCATAATTAAGCCCAATTCATAACAACTTATGCCTGACACTATTCAATGTCTTATTTTAAACCTTTTATTCTATTGGCAGAAATTACAGATGGTTCTATTAAAAATAATTATTGTGTCATTGTAACTCAGTTCTTCATTCCTTACATAATATATAGATGATATAAAACATTGTCATTTTATTTTATTTTTAAAGTTTATTTGGAGAGAGAGCATGAGAGAGGGATGGACAGAGAAAGAGAGGGAGAGAATCCCAAGCAGGCTTCATGTTGAGAGCATGGAGCCCAACATGGAGCTCAATCCCATGAGCCATGAGATCATGACCTGAGCCAAAATCAAGAGCTGGACACTTAACCGACTGAGCCATCCAGGAGCCCCTAAAACTTACTGTCATTTTAATTTAAATTAATTTTTTAGAGACAATGAGTTTATAGCTATTTGTCCCCGAGGTTCTGTTACCTATGTCACTGGTTTCATTTAAGTCATCTAATGGTTTAGATAATGTTTTAGATGTAATGATTTAGATTCAAAAACCTAAAGTGTCTGAAACAAATTACTAATCACATTTATCAATAAAAATAGAAAGCCATGCAAGTTTTAGAACTCTAGTATTCCTTTTATTTCCATTCCAGTGAAATGGAAATAACAGTAGACTGAAATGAAAAGATACATTTTCTTTTACCTTTTAAGAATAACATAGTAGTGACCAGTCTAATAAGGAATAAAATAGTGTTTGACTCATTTTGCCAACATCAGACACAGAAAACTTTTAGAAAAAGAGCCATTTAGTATGATTTTATGTTAGATACATGTCTAACGTAACTCTGTATCTAAAACCTTCACTGTCAACATCACACTCATAACCAAGCTTTTTTTTTTAAATAGCTACTGCATAGAGGGTAAAATTCAAGGACAGGGACTAGCAGGTACATTCTCTTCTATCTAGGGAGTGACATTTGAGCTGAGGGTGGCAGAAAATAATGTAAGTTGTATATTTCTAAGAGCCTAAGCCTATAAGATGAGATAGGTAAAAAGTACTAGAATTAAAGGTTGTGACTGAGGTTTACAGAAAAAAAATTCCTTGTATGTATATTAAACAATTATTTTCCATTAGTTAGATAGAGCCCCTAACATAACCTTATCGTCAACTTTTCAGAATAGTACGCCATTTAAGGTGAAAAGTGGCAGGCTTATAAGAAAGGAGGTTTATATTCTCTTTAACACTGTCTGTCCTCAGAGTTGTTGCTGTAAAACTTGCTACTCCTCTGGGGTTCTCATAAATCCAGAGCATATTTATTTCATTAAGTTTGCCACAGGATTGTGTTCATCAGTAAGATGCTCTAATGCCATGTAAATGAGTTATCTGGAGTTCTTGTGAAGCTATATTAGAATTAGTTTACAGAATATCAAGTATTTGAAAATAGGCCAGAATATATGTTCAATGCAGGGCTCCCTAAAATGTTTCTATGGATTGCTAATTCTGAGTGGTTCTAATAGTGCTATATATTTCTTAAAATCCCTGTGGTAAACTTAATTTGGGAAATGCTGGTTCAAGACTATAGTATTCCTCAGATTATGCATTGCAGACTCTCAAGAAGGGGGCCTTTCCAACATGCTTTATTTTAAAATGTATACTAAATTCATTTAACCAGCAAACTTTATGTATTTATTTTGAGCAATATCCCTAAGGGATTGGAGTTCCATGGAGAATATTCTGGATTACACTGGCATCAAAATTCGATATGAAGCTCTGGAATTAGACAACCCCCCACCAAGTCACTTTACCTCTCTGAGCCTTAGGTTTTCACTGATACCTTAAGAATAACAGCTACTAGAGATTGCGAGTTCATGTAAAGAACATAGCTTATTATAAGCACAAAGAATATAGCTTATTATAAGCACAAATAAATGCTTACATATCAAAACAACATTAATTAGAGGAGCAGAGTACACAAATACAGCCACTGTAATTTCTCAGCAAAAAGTACAAAGCCTAGAAAAACTTGGGGCGCCTGCGTGGCTCAATCGGTTGAGCGTCCAACTTTGGTTCAGGTCATGATCTCATGGTTGGTGGGTTCGGGCCCTACGTTCGGCTCTGTGCTGACAGCTAGCTTAGAGCCTGGAGCCTGTTTCAGTTTCTGTGTCTCCCTCTTTCTCTGACTCTCTCCTGCTCATGCTGTCTCTCTCTGAGAAATAAATAAAACACTAAAAAAAGAAAGAAAGAAAAACTGAACAGTATGTCACCAAAGATAACTTTGAAGCAACAAAAAAAATTTGAACTATTTTATATTAAAATATAAAGTTTACTTTGGTTTATGATTCATAATTCAGTCCCATAATTGGTTCACTAGTAAAGTATTTTCACATACTCTTATTTAATCTTCATAAAAATGGCTGATACTATGTCTATTTTTACATTTAATTTTACAGATGAGAAAACTAAAATAATAACCTTCCCAAGCTCTAACAGCGAATTTGTGAAGCCAGTACATACTATAATCAATACCAGTATTGATCTGAAAGAAAGAAAGGAAAGGAAGGAAGGAAGGAAAGAAGGAAGGAAGGAAGGAAGGAAGGAAGGAAGGAAGGAAAGAAAAGAAAGAAAGAAAGATTAAAAAGCGGTGACTGGGTGGCTCAGTCAGTTAAGGGTCCAACTTCAGTTCGGATCATGATCTCATGGTACTTGAGTTACAGCCCCCTGTCGGGCTCTCTGCTGACACCTCAGAGCCTGGAGCCTGCTTCTGATTCTGTATCTCCTTCTCTCTCTCTCTCTCTCTCTGCTCTTCCCCATTTGTTTTCTCTCTCTCTCAAAAATAACATTAAAAACATAAAAAGAAACTGCTCTGACTCCAAAGTCCATGCTCCATTTTAATTTTACTTTTTAAAAATTTTCATTTATTTTTTGAGAGCGAGAAAGCACGAGCAAGGGAGGGGCGAGGAGAGAGGAGAGAGCGAGAATCCAAAGTAGGCTTCGCACTGCCAGCAAGGAGCCCGATAAGGGGCTCAAACTCACAAACCACAAGATCATTACCTGAGGTGAAGCTGGGTGCTTAACTGAGCCACCCAGGCACCCCCATGCTCCAGTTTTAAAATTAATATATTTATATTGTTAAACACTTGAATATAAAAAGATGAAAAGTCACATCTACCTCTGCCCACATCCTCTGGTTCCCGCTTTCACATACCCCACACTTGCATTATATTAGGTATTTTTCCAGTTCCTGTATGCAGATTCAAGCACATAGAAATATATGTTTTTAGTTTCTCCTATAAGTGTAAAGTTCTTAGGACATCAAAAGCATGATTCATTAAAAAAAAAAAATTCAAGCTTTTGTGCTGTGAAAGACCCTGTTGAGAAGATGAAAAACAAGCTACAGACTGTATCTAAAATAAGGAGTTATGTCTAAAAAAAGAATTATAAAGTGTGCAAAGGATATAAACAGAGTTTTCACCGTACAGAGGATACAAATGGCAAATAAACACATGAAACTACGTTCAACATCATTAACCATTAGAAAAATGCCAATTAAGCCCACAGGGAGAGATCATTATACGCCTACTACAACAGCTAAAATGAAAACTAGTGATAATGCCAATTACTAGTCTGGGAGGATGTGAAGAAACTGGGTCTCATTTGCTGGTTGTACATGTAAAAATGGTTCAGCCACTCTGGAAGATCGTTTAGAGTTTCTCATAAAACTAAACATGCACTTACCATATGACCCATCAGTTGCACTCTTGAGCATTTATCCTAGAGAAATGAAAACTTACGTTCACACAAAACCTGTATATAAATATTCCTAGTAACTTTAATTACAATAGCAAAATATTGGAAGCAACTTAAGTCTTCAACCCCAATCTCCTACATATGGGTGAAAAGTTCTGTCTTTGTGCCAGTATTTATGCATTTAGCTGCGGAATTGTGTAACTTGTCTCCAAGATGGCAGCAACCATCCCTCCTTTATCCCGCATGCAACTGAACAAACATGCACATCCATACAGTGCAATACTGCAATAAAAAGAATGAACTGTTGATACGAGCAACAGCCTGGATAGACAAGGATCTTCTGCTCAGTGAAAAAAGATCTCTTGAAAGATTACGTACTATAAGATTTCATTTATAGAACATTCTGAAAATGGGGAAAGTATATAGATAGAGAACAAAGCAGTGGTTGGCAAAGGACAGAGACTAGAGTTGAGGAGGGTGTGGTTGGGAAAGGGTGAGCACAGACACAACGAGGCAGCAGGAAGGAGTCCTTTTGTGGTGATGGAATAGTTCTGTCTTGATTGTGGTGGTGGTTACACAAACTTGCACATGGTATAACATTGCATAGAACTATAGGCACAAACAAATGAATAAAGGTTTAAAAGTGATGTAAAGGTCTTTAGTTAGCAATATACTAATGTCAATTTCTTGATTTTGATAGTGTGCTATATCACTATATATTGTCCAATAATCCATAGCTATACTTTTGATACCACCATTTTAGGAAGGTGGTTGAAGCCTACGTGGGACTCTGTACCATTTTTGCAACTTGCTGTCAGCCTATAATTATTTCAAGATGCAAGTTAAAAAAAAGTGCCTGTGGGATAGGAGGGATTATCTCTCCTGTCTTGGAGACAAGTTGTACAATCCTCCAGTTAAGTGAATAAATAATGATGCAGAAATTGAGAGCTAGCAATCTAGGAGCCAGCAAACAAAAGTCATAATCCCAGATGATTTGGGTTGGCGAGAACCATCAGGGTTCAATCTCCATTAATTCAGGCTCAGGATGTAGTGCTTGTCTTTGAGCGTAAAGAGTCTACTAGACAGGGCAACTAACTGGCAAAAAATAGAAGGAAACCTGGGCAGAGACCCAGTCCTGAAAATGAGGCCAACTTGGAGAAGGGAATGGGCAACCTGGGGTTTCGGCAAACCTTGGGAGTTTTGGCAACGGGGAATCTGAGCCAGTGGGTGCTGTGCTGGCAGTATGACTCATCACCAAATCCTAGAATGTTGGCTTCAGAGGCAAGTAAAGTGCACAGACTGTTGAAAGACTTCTGGAACTAGGACAGGCCCAAGCTCACACAGGACATCATGGTGAGGAGCGAGGGACTGCAGACAGTGGAAATCAAGCAAAGGTCAAAGCATAAAGAGAAAATAGGCACTTTCCTTTTCCAAAGAATTCTACATTTGACCTCCTTTCCTTCACCATTGCATTTCTTGCACATGGTTTTAATTAGGAAATGACTGCAAAGTACTATACTTCTTTTTATAGAACTAGAATACTGATTAGCAAGAATTGTTAAGGTTATACTTAGATGGAATCAAACCACATATGGTGACTGAAGTCATTCTATTTTTTTGTGGGGGTGGTGGGGTGGTTCTGAATGGCAATGTGCTTTATAGACACTGTCCTTGTTTTTTTCTTTGAACAGAAAGAAGGAAGAGCTTTTAAAATAACCTCAAGATAATCCCCTCTCCCCACCCCCAAAGCCATGTCAATACATTTAAGTATTGACGCTTAAAATTCCCTGACTGAACAGCACTCCTATTCACTTTTCAAGATAGAAGATAGGAGAAAGGCAAGTTATTTTCTGTTTTGTTTTGTTTTTTATCCCTACACCCCAGTATAACGGGAGTACATCAATAGGCTGAGTTCTTGTTCCCACTGTTAATGGTCATGCGAGTAAATGCTGACGTATTCAGAGTTCCAGCCTTTCCACCCTATTCTTGAGAAGAATATTTTATATAGAACTAAATCTATGCTCCTTATGCCCGTATACAGATGTAACTTAATCCCTATTTTAATGTTAGAAATGTCAAGTACTGGGCACACATTTCAAATACTTTCTTAGGACCAAATTTGATTTCTAAAGGTATTTGGAATGCCTGGATCTGCACAGAACACATTTTAAAAAAATCAAGTCAGTAGTCAACTATTTTATATTGGCTAGTGAATAAGTGCTTCAAAACCTTGGATTAGTGCAGGATACTATTTAAACGTATGCTCTCAATTTAACAGAACATATGGGAAACAAAACCTGAAGAAATTGTGAATAATAGTTTTGGTGATAAAATCACTTGCTTAGTACCCCTAGTAACTTAAATTTGGCATTTATTTTATACAGATTTTTCTATCAGAATAGAACTCCAAGGAGTACCAAGCATCACAATGGCTATATTTTAACAAAGACAGTAGTGGCTCTAATGGCCTGGGCTTCAGTTGTCAGAAGTTTCATACACTAACAAGAAGATGATTCTGAATTTAGTTTCACATATTGAATAAATGTGTTGCATGAAAGCATGAAGTGATACTTCAGCAGGAAGCCAAGTACAAAGACTTTTAACCCCAATGTTTGATTGTACTAGAGCCGGCTTGCTGGTGTACCGTGCCCTTCCCTGCCTACGATTGTAATTTCCCAATAAGAATCTGGTTAACACCTGATCCTATCTCCGTAGGTAGCCATCAAAGTTAATTTTTAAAAAAACACAAAGCTCTTTGAGCTTCTCTGACGTAAGTGGGAATTACCTTTCATTTTCTGTTCTGAAATAGGCTATTCCCTGCTTGGGAAAACAGAACATGGAATTCTGGCTCCATGCCCTAGGGAATAGCTCATAGTCCCCCTTACACATTGGCTGTGGCCTTCATGTTACCCTGATTACTCCACAGAAAGCACAGCCCAGCCTTGACTGGAAACCCTGAAGGGACAGCCAGTATTATCCACTGCTATTAGAGGAACCAAAACCATTTCCTATGTCAACACAGAGATCTGCAAATATTTTTTTATTAGAAAAGAAATATGCCTAAGAATTGTGCCTTGTTTTATGTTTAACTATGACTCTTAGTTTCATGACTTTTTGCTCTGAAGCTTCTTGTGACGCTTTCAAAAAAGATTTATGTAAGTGACTGAGTATGTATGTTGCTCTGCTAATCACCGCATGTTTTAATCAAAGAGAAAATATGGATTCTGCGTGCATTCTGAAAGTCAATAGGGAATTGATCAAACTTTGTTCTGAGCACTGAGTGAAGATTTTAGTGACAAGCGGGAGTGAATGGGCCTTAATTAACATACCTTCACTGAGGTAACTTCTACTTGAGGCTGACTCCATCCAGAAAGTGTTTATAGTTAGCAGTTCAATTTGTAGGACAGAGCCAATGTAGGATATTTTGGCTTGATCATATAGCAATAATGTCCTGTCACCATAGAGGTGGTTATATTCTGTAGATGACTTTGCAGTTGATCTAGTGAGTTCTTGTGATCTTTCATCACAAGGCAATATGATAAATGATACAAAACAGTAATTTGCATTCGTCAGTATATACTGAAATATGCTAGCTTGTCAATAATGGATTGACTTTTTATACTTTTGATGGCAAGTCCCACCTCAAGAACTGTGTGAGGGGGCTGGGTGCTTCAACAATACTTAATATGGATGCAAAAGCATGGTAGAACCTCAGGAAGGCTAAAGCTCTTAGCTTGGTAGGGAGGATGGCAGGTGCAGGTGCATTAATTAAGTCTAGATGTATTGATGATATGGCTTAAAAAGAGGACATTCTCACACCTGAAGTGATGGTTTGATGTCAGACGTAAGGATTTCCTATGAAGAACCACTTTCTTCCTCTGTGGCTTTACTCACATTTCTTAAAATGTCAAGTGATGGCTTTCAGCCACATTAACTATTTGAGCAATGTAATCTCACAATGCATGGTGACCACAACAGTTTTGGCCAGCCACCTTAATAGAAAACCCTGAAAATTCAAGAGACCCAGCAACCCAGATTGTTTGGACTCTAAGGTAGAGTTCAGAAGATCTACCGCCTTGGCATCCTACAGTCAAAGATTTTTCCCAGTTCTTCCTGAATCATTGTTGATACTGGCTGCTGGTATCCTGACTGCTCAGCCATAGAAACCTCTTTCTGAGCCACACTGAAGGGAGGGAGGTTACTCAGACAAAACAAGGCTTGGCAACTTTTTTTTTTTTTTTTTAACACTTATAGACATTTATGAGCACTGCTACACATTGGACAGGATCCTAGGCATCTTTCCTGGCCCCCTTGCAATAGCATCCAATTCCCTGGCTAACTAATTCCAGATGAGGTGAAGAACTATGGTAAGCAGTAGCATCATCATCATGCAAAACCAAGACATATGGGAAAAGTTAAAGATGTGGTGTTCCTGTGACTGTGTGTTTTAATCATCAGTGATGTGAGCAAGTCCCCTCTTTACGAACAGCAAAGAACATTTGTGTTTGCGCTTCAAAGTGGAACTCTTCCTAGGTTCTGCTTCAAGTTGGTTTTTAATTTTCTTAAAGTAGTTTTGGTATCTACAGTTGAGATAAGGATATTAACATCCACATATTGATTTTGCCTTTAGATTGCATCAAAATACACTGGAAAGTTTTAAAACTTAGTTTAATGTTCAAACACAGAATAGAATAGACTCACTCAGACTATGTAAACTTTCCCACTGGATATTGAACTGTGTGTGTGTATTGAATGTTTTCTGTTGGGTTTCTAGCTATGTAGGGCCCATCAGCTTATTTACACCACAGCATAGTGAGCAGCAGGGTAAGCCTGTGGTTCTCTTGGATCCAGTTAAGCTGTGATTCTGTGGGAACACTTATAATATCACGTTTTCTGTCTTCTCTCTTCTAAAGGGCGACTGAGGGAACCGATGATCCCTCTGGGCCTCTGCATGAGTCATTCAGTGCCGCTGTTTGTGAGTTATTGGCAGGCATCAGCCACCTCCTCCTTGTCCTTCCGCCATCCTGGGGAGCTCATCTTTATCACTTCTGTGCATCCCTTTTTCTGTTCTGAAATTCTTAAAAGACAGAGGTAAGGGTGTAGAGGTGTGTGTGTATGTGTGTGCGTGCGCACCTGCACATGCGCACTGGGAGAGGAAGGTAGAAGAATGGGTGATTTGTAGGTTTCAAATTATCTTCCATTTTACGGTGGGGGGGTTGCATGCTATTTTCAAGACAGACATCGTATGAGAAACAGATTTCTTTTTTTTTTTTTTTTGAGAAACAGATTTCATTAGAGAGTCTGAAATGACAGGAATGGTTTAAATTTAGCATTGGGAAGGGAATGCTGCCTCTAGGTAATATACATCTAAAATGATTCCAAATGTTTTATCTGATGCCAGCTGTGCAGCCTTCTGGATAAATCATTTCACATCATATACTTCACAGCATTTAGGGCAGTTGTATCCCTCAGCCATAATGATTCTTAACTGAAAGCAAGTGGTCACTGCGGCGCTGCCACCTCAAAAACAGCTGCCCCCTCACTGCCACCCATCATTATTTTCTGCGCCAGCACCTTGTCCCACCAGCTTCAGTGACTGGGCTCAGTGTCACTGAATTTATTGGGCAGACCAATAAATTCTGCCCACTGAGACTGGGTTTCCCTGGGTACACTAGCCATTCACTCCTATTTATTTTCCTTGGGACCCAGTGAATCATCTTTTGTACCGTCTTACGTTATATGACTCATTTCAGGCTATTTTCTGCCCAGCCTCGGCCGAGAGGCTCATTTCTGGAGAGGGCCCTTTCTCATCTTTTAAATGTCATGAATCACAACACTGCGCTTCATAGAAACTCCACGCTCACGTTACCGGAGATTAGTGTAAACAATAAGAGGAGCTTAGCAAAGAGGTTGCCTTCCTGTGCGTGAAGTCGAGACCTCTCCCAAGTTTATTTTAAGACCATAATTTGCATATTGCCTTAAGCAATGATAATGTTGGCCTTTGTAATTTTGTTCCCTTTGCTTTTATCGGGAGGCAAAAATGTATCAAATGCACTGTTGAAAGCAACATCTGCTTAGTTTTCAGCACAAAAGTGGCTGGTGGTCATTCCCACTTCCTAGTGGCCTTCCTTCCTCTTTCTTCCATTTTCCTTTTCTCCATGTACATTTTGAGCAAAAAAAAAAAAAAAAATTGTTTCTCCTTCCGTGCCCTAATGTAGGACATAAAGTTTAATTGGAAAAATAAGTCTTTCCAATATACTTACAATTGATCAGCTTTATGTTTTATGGAGACTGGAGAACATTTTGGTCTGTCTATATTACAGAGGCTAAGAATAATCACTGATTCCCCTGAAGGACCAGGGAGAAGGTGCAGAATGTCTGGCGTCTGGTTCAGGTGCTCCGGGCAGGGTTGGCTGCCTTCACTCAGCAGAGACTCCTGATGGCAGGGCTGGCTGAGGCCCCAGGGCAAATGTTGAATCTACCCCACAGAACAAAGGAAATCTTTTCCCTATTGTTTTATTTAATTGCTTTCATTTTTTAGGGCACATTTTGGATTTATACAAGGCTAAGACTCAGCTTTTCCAGGATTAGGAAACAGACTGTAAAATATTTTGCTGGGTCAGGACACAAAATACTTCACCCTGAGACAAGCACAAGGTCTTGCTCAAAGGCTCCAATGCCTTGAAAGTTTAGGTTCTAAAGGAAATGTGACTGGACACGGTTGCATCCGTGCTAGACAGTTACCTAGTGAGCAAAGAGGTCCTATGTAATCTATAAAATGTTCCTGAGGAATGCAGCATGCTGCTAATGGTGTCCCCACCAACGGAGCCACTTCTGGCTGAGAGGGGAGCAGCCGCTCCCACAGCTGCAGCCCAGAGAGCGTAAGGCACGGCATGCTTCTGCTATGTGTTTTAAATTAGCTTAGTCAAGCTATAAATATTTTTGGTAATTTCTAAAAAAACGAAATGTTTCTGTCTAAGCCAGAAGACGGGGTTGTGCAACACAAATTAACTTCTTATGGAGGTGGGGTCTGGAAAACAGAAGGGAAGTGTGCTTCTAACCTTGGCTGTTCCAATGGGGTTGCAGATAATTGGTCAAATTTGCTCTGAGACTTTCTCTGTTACCTCAGGCATGAAATTCAGATTCCTGCACATGGACTCTACTAACCTCCACTAAATGCCAACACCAGCCTCATGTGTATGTCCCCATCTCTTGATGCATAGTTCCTCATCAGCTGCCTCTCAGCTGACTGGTTTTACCCCGTTTCCCTTATTAGAATAATTTCTGTCTTTCTTTCCACCATGCCCAGTGTCTCTGTTTCTCCCGTCAATACCAAGGGAGACCCTCTCATCCCAAGAACTTTTTCTGAAGAAATTTAAGCAGTTTTAAATCACTTATGATCACCTCTTCTCTTTGTATTCTGTAAGCAACATTGGTCATATATACAGCAGACTCTGGCATTCACTGGAGATCCATTCCTTAAAACAGGAAAATGATCCAAATACCATATTAGAATGATGATAATGTTTGAGAGGGTGGACACAAGATGACAGACACACAGCTTTTTCTTCTCTCTCTTCCTCTTTCCTTCCCCTCCTTCTTGCTTTATAACTTAAAAGAGATAAGGAAATACTGGGTTCAGCTGGAGCTCGTGGACAGGGTGATGCTGACATTTTTCAGACTTTGGAACCAGTCTAGATACCTTAACTGGGACTCTGGTCAAACAGAATGCAGCGGCGCCCTGGTAACATTACCTATTGTCACTTCCCATTCCCCTGGTCAAGGAAACTAAATGTAAGCAAGGCAGATAACACCTAATTATTGTTGTAATATACAGAAAGCGATGTTGGCACTAGGGTGCCTGGGGAGGATACACAAGGGAAAGACTTAAAAGAAACTTACAAAATGCACAAATACTCCAGGTCATCAAATCTGTATCATCTGTTGAATTGTGTCTTAAGTGATGATGGGTACCACCCAGCTACAGTTACACACAGTAGTACTCTTTTGGTCCTAATGACTGGAGGAGGCACAGAGTAGTGGGAATTGGATCATAGAGGTGGGGCTGGATATGAAATTCAGATATAATAAGATGGTGAAATGCAGAGCTTGATCTGATGACTGGCAGGGAAAGGGAAGCCCTGGTCTTGGATGACATTCAGGCTTTACCCTTGAGAGACAGGGTGGATGGGGGTGTCATCCCAGTGAATGAGGAATATGTCAGTCTAAGTGCAGCAATGGAACCTGTGAGATCTGCAATTCACTTGGACTACTGAAGACACTGCAAAGTCAACATGGCCAAATTAGAACTCTTCATTTTCAATTCTCATCCCCAATCCTATTTCTTAACCATTTTATTTTTGTCAACAGCATCCAACATCTACTCAATTATTCAAAAGAAGAAACTTAAGAGAAATTTTGTTTTTGGCTTTGTTTTGTTTTGCTGTTATCCCAACTGTCAATCTACTTCCAAAGTAACCTGAAGACTTTCCTTTTTCTGTATCTCTTCTGCTACTACTTGACCACACAAAATAAAAGGTTAACTCCATGCATGTTTTAATGGAATAATCACAGTTCTTTTCTCCTTTTAAAACAAAAAATAGGAAATTAACATCAAAGTGTGGGATTAGGAGGCCTTGGGGCTCTTGGTACAACACAATGTCTTGTACCCTCTTCTTTTCCAATTCCACACCCTTATACAGTCACCAGTGGCCTATATTATGTACCTGAGATCTGTCCTTGGCAGAAAAAAAGAAGACACATAATATTATATAACTTTGGACAGGGATAGTTTTTCCCCATCAATTGTGGTAGGGTTTAAGGTTTATGTCTGTATTTTATGAGCTTCTAGAGGAGTCTCTCCTCTCTTTTCCTCTCTCCACTCCCATCTCTCCTCAGCCCAAATTCTTCCCATGAATCCCTCTTCAGCCCTCAATAAGGAGACCCTCAATGTGCAAATCCCATGGCACTCCTATTTGCCATAGGAAGATATCCTTCTGGGGATAGCTCTGCCAGAAAGACAAGAAAGACTAAATAACTCTCCCCAATGCAGGAGAATTCAGCATAGAGACAACACAAAAGATCAGAGCCATATTTTTTCTTTTCCTTTCTTGACAATAAAATTTTGTTAAGATTTTGTGTACTTCAGAGTATATATAATTTAAAAACTTTTTTGCTAATCACTTAAAACACATTTCATCTATTTAATTGTAATTTTAATTCTAATGAATATAAAGACTATTTTCTAAGGTGATCCTACCTCAGGTAAAGTAAGCCAAAATGATTTCTAGTCAGTCATGCAATTAGCTTTTCACCAAGTAGATTAGCAATCAAGAATTTTTAAATAATATGACTGTAAATTACTCAATTTCTGAGCAATCCAAGATGTTTCAAAGGATTCCTAAATACATATATATATTTAAATATATTCCTAAATATATGTGTGTGTATACACACACACACACACACACACACACACATATTTAAAAGGCAAATATGTGAAGTGTTAAAAAAAATAATGCAGCTTTACAACATTAACCCAGCTCCCATGTAAATGCCCAGGATTCAACTTTTGCTCCTTATTCATTCCATTAATATATTCACACTTCCATTCTTTCAGAGTTCAAGATAATTTAAAGACACTTGCTCTATATTTATTTAAGGCTAAATTTAATAACTAATTTTTGAGTGTACTTTTTGAGAAAAATTATATTAAAAAATCTATCACTTTATAGGCAATTATCTTTCAGAGTCACTATTAATATTTATACACAAAAAGATTCCGATTTTACTTATAAAACTTATTCAGCCTAAAATTCTTTCTATGATGCAAAGAAACAGAGAAAGGTCTACATGATAGAAGCACAAAACCTCCTAAACCCAGTCATTTCATATTATTTACTATAGATAGCAACAAAAACTGGTAAAGTTAAGCTTCAAACCTATATCCAAAAGCCATCTGGTCAAATTTTACTCTCGCATCTCAAGCAAAACATAACCAAATAGAATTACTCCTATTTCTTTCCAACTCTCTCCAATTTATACATTGTTATAAAAATCAAGGCACAAAAATAGAGAATCAGCAGTCCTTTCTGGATAGAGGTTCAAAATACACAGAATATGAAAATTTTGTACAGGAAAAGTTGCAGGGCTATATAAAGAATTAAGAATAAGTGACATATATCAATGTAATTGGCCTAAGTTCAACAAAGATGGAGAGGAAATGGATTAATTAGTTTATAGAGGCCTTTTGTGTGCCCCTCTCACATTGTTATTGATTCAGGAAACTTGGATTTAAGCCATCCTGTACATGGTGTTGCCCTAGGGAAAAGAATCAGATCTGAAGTAGGTCTGTGAAAAATTTGGGCAAATGCAGGGTTTCATTTTGGGGAAACCTTTTTTTTTTTTTTTTGAGAGCCAGAGAGGGAGCAAATGAGCACACGCATGAGTGGGGACAGGGAGGGAAAGGTAAAGGGAGAGTGGGGCTTGATCCCATGACTGTGAGATCATGACCTGAGTCAAAATCAAGAGTTGGATGCTCAACAGACAGAGCCACCCAGGCACCTCACATTTTGGGGGATCTTTTAAGGAAGAATGTTCCTGGGGTGCCTGGGTGGCTCAGTCGGTTAAGTGTCCGACTTTGGCTCAGGTCATGATCTCACNAGAAAAAAATAAAACATTAAAAAAATAAAAAAATAAAAAGAAAGAATGTTTCCTATGTTTCTGAGAGCACTGAGAAAGCTACTATGAATCAATCCTGTTTCTCATTTTGGACAGCATTATTTGTGGATGTAAAGTCTGGAACCGCTATAGCTGTTTTGTCAACATGAGGGATGCATTGGCTTGAGGACAAAGCTAATAACATGGAAGGCAGGACAGAGAATTAGAAAGACACTGGCTCTCTGATGACATCATTGAACCATGATGCCTACCTGAAGACTCCCTTGAACCTAAAGACTGCCTTACCTCTGGACTTTTCAGTCATGTGAGCCAATGAGCACCGCCCCCCCCCCCCCCTTATTACTTAGCACAGAGTTTAATTTTTGGTTATCTGCAGTTTGAGTCCTATCTGGTGACTCCTCTGAGTCATTAGCACATAACTAGTATGTAAGTCCAGGCAGAAAATGTAGAGAGTGAAAACTGAATCCCGGGGTATTCAAACTTAGAGATTGGACCAAGAAGAGGAACAAAAACAGAGAAGAAACTGACAGAAAGTAGAAAGAAAATGAGGAAAAGTGTGGGGTAGCTGAGAAAAGAAAAAGAAAGAAAAGTGCTTGACTGATGAAGGAGTGGTTACCTCTTTGAAAATTCCTGGGAGTTCAGGTAACATGAGGGCAGATATGTGACCCTTGGAAATGTCACCACATAGCTTGTCAGTGGCCCTAGCCAGATCAGTCAATGGAGGGTAGGGAGAAAGACAGACTAGACCAGAGGAAAAGGGAGTGAGAGTGTGAAGAAGGTGAATGGATTCATGTTTCAATAAGTTTTGCTGTGAAGAGGAGAAGAACAGGGAGTAGAAACAGAGGGTGCTGTGGGATTAGAAGAGTTTGTCTTAGTTGCTGCTGTCATTTGTGTGTGTGTGTGATTTTTTTAAAAAATATAGTTTATTGTCAAGTTGGTTTCCATATAACACCCAGTGCTCATCCCAACAAGTGCCCTCCTCCATGCCCATCACCCCCCTTCCCCTACCCCCAACAGCCCTCAGTTTGTTCTCAGCATTCAAGAATCTCTCATGGTTTGCCTCCCTCCCTCCCCCCAACTATTTTTTCCCCTTCTCCCCCACGGTCCTCTATTAAGTTTCTCCTAATCCTCCTATAAGTAGAAGCATATGGTATCTGTCTTTCTCTGCCTGACTTATTTCGCTCAGCATAACACCCTCAAGGTCCATCCATGTTGCTACACATGGCCAGATGTCATTGTTTCTCATTGCCATGTAGTATTCCATTGTATAGATAAACCACATCTTCTTGATCCATTCATCCGTTGATGGACACGTAGGCTCTTTCCATGTTTTGGCTATTGTGGAGAGTTCTGCTATGAACATTGGGGTCCATGTGCTCCTATGCATCAGCACTCCTATATCCCTTGGGTAAATTCCTAGCAGTGCTACTGCTGGGTCATAGGGGAGTTCTATTATTATTTTTTGAGGAACCTCCACACTGTTTTTCAGAGCGGCTGCACCAGTTTACATTCCCACCAATAGTGTAAGAGGGTGCTCTTTTCTCCACATCCTCGCCAGCATCTATAGTCTCCTGATTTGTTCATTTTAGCCACTCTGTCATTTGTTTTTTGAGCTTGAAAACCACCGGCTTGTCCATGTTTGGATGGAACCATCCAGAGGAGAAGAATGAAAAACTTCAGAAAAGAAGAAAAATGGCAAAACCAATTCCTTGTGTAGGTGAAGACGCTGGATGCCAGAGAGTAAGGGGGGATACGCCACAGAGTAAGCAACACTCCTTTTCTTGTCAAAGGGAAGAGCACAGTACAGAAGTATGGATAAAGGCAGATGTGTGGATTTGTGATCAGAAGATGGAGAAGTCCCTGTTAGATTTTCTGAGTGGAGTATGAGTGAGCATCATCTGTCAGGACATAGTGAAAGAGTGTAGCCAAACGTGTGGTCATTACATCTCAGCAGGCAGAAATTTTGTTAGGCTCTTGGAAAATGACCTTTTATATTCTGGAGGTTGCAAAAAGCCTTTATAGTGAAGTTCTTATCTATCAAATCAAAGGGATGCTTTATAACAGTTTTGTAAGTTTGCTGTGCATAAATGCGGTTGGCAGGGATGATGGAGGGTTTAGGCAACTAGATTCAGATTCTCTTAAAGCTGTTTTTTATAAAAAGGAAATTTAAAACTTTCCATTCAAAATATTTACAAGCCAGTGACATATATATTGTTTCCTCTCCAACACAGAGTACCTATTTGCTACAATAAGTTAGCTCTCATCTGTGCCCTTTGTTGACACAGCCCTGGCCTTTCTTCTTTAAATTTCCTCTAGTTCTCTCGTATTGTGAAAAGTTGGAAATGAAATTTATAAGCCTTATCCAAACCAAAACTAAAATGTATATTCTTAATAGCCAAATTGAAGAAGAAAATACAATATTCCATTTTTTTGGTCTGTTTTATAATAAGATCAAGTTGAAACACTGATGTTTCAAGATGATTAGCTATGATTTCTAGTTATAAGTTAGTGAGAAGTTCTTGCTACATCTTAATTATAGGTTTTAGCTAACAAAATAATGTAAGCTAATTAGACTATTATAAAGATCATGTGGAGGAGGAAAGAGCATGAGTTATTGTTTTGTGAACATTCTGCTGAGTTTGTCTTATTTTAGGCAATGTAACATGACTTGTTTTGCATAAAGCCACTTAAGGTACTTGAAATACAACATCTTTTGTATGTAACCTCTCTAGCTGCATTATTTCCAAAGAGCCAGCACATTGATCATATCCACCTGCAGATTTCAACTTCTGATGACACATGGCTCACAACAAGGATGAGTTTCATTCAGGCAAAGTCAAATCCAGGTCAATCTCACTGTCTATGAATCAAAGACATTTGGAGCAGAAATGAAAATGTAAGTGTTACTAGTTAAGCTGTTCAAAACATATGGCCCAGAAAAGAATAAACCCACACATAGCTTAAAACACAGTTATTGGGCCAGTTCCAGGCTTTTGGAAAGGGCATCAGTTAAAACCACCATAAAGGTATTTTGTTAGATTACGATCATGGTCTCTTTAGCTGTCAATGTATACCTATTTGAATTTAAAACTACAAGATTTTATATAATTGATACATAACTAGCCCATCAGGCATATATATGAGTTATATATATACATGTATGAGTTTTAACTTAGACATAGAAGTGCATATGTTGTGTGTGTTCCTTTAATGAAGGAACTTTAGTGAATGGCAGGGCAGTGACAAGTAAGAATCCAAGAGCTGTGCTCACATTTTTAAAGCCAATTCTAGAAGCGGTTCTCTTACTACACTAATGGATCTCAGCCTCAGGTCATGAGTACCAAGGTATTTCTCAAAGAAGTGGAGTTCAGAGTCATCCTTCCTCCTGAAATTTCAGCTGTAGATTTGCTGGGATGGAATTGTTATTGGGATTATCAGTAAAAAATTCAATGTGCTTTTAGCTGGCAGCCACAAGAATAAATTTTGAATCAGTAACTAGCCAATCAGGCTAATCTGTAAGTAGCACTTGTTGTTCTTAATTTTTCTTAACTGGGAAAGTTATCTCTGTCCCTTGCCCAGTTCTGAAGTAAAGGATGTGAAGGTGGGAAGTAAAAGAAAAAAATAAAGTCTCAATCATTCACCTTGGATTTGTGTTTTTTTTCTTAAATCCTCTTTTTCTCAGTAAGAGAATGCACAGTCTATCGCTGAGAGTTTGAAGTCCTTTACCAACTTTGTTATTGGTGCAGAGATAGCCCAGAGTCAGGTAGTTATTTGGACAAAACTGCTTTTCATCAACTCATCTGGACTTATCTGCCAGAGAAGCACACACAGCCCCGTCAGAAAAGATGAGCTTAGTGCTCTGACTAAGGCAGGATACCGGCTGGCCTGCATTAATTCACAACTGCTGGAGCCGTGTCCCATTAATAGCTTAAAGAAGAAAACCAAACGAATCCTCTTCCCTTCCAAGAGAAGCAAACAAGTTTCTATTTTCTCTTGGATATGTCCAAAAAATCAGAATTTTTAAACATAAAATAATGGAAGATTTAATTTTTCTTCTTTTGAAAATATTTAGGTATATTAAACTAAAGGAGTGAAATTTTGGATAATTATACCATTTTCTTTTGTTTATAGTTTTTCTTAAATTGAAAGAAAAGCATAAACTATAGAAAATTTGGAATAAAACCCAAGATTTGTATGTGAATTTTTGCATTGCCCTGTGGTTCTGATTTCTTCATCTGTTGTATGTAATACAGGCTGCCCTAAACCCAGAGTGATTTTCAAGTCCTGTGTTCCTAACGTGGAGTTTCTAAACCATATTCCAAACAGAACCAGTATTAACAAATGTTCCCTGTAGGGGGATTATATATCTTCTTCCTACGTACAACAGGCTTGACCACGTGACTTGCCACAGCCAATGAAGTGGCATGGGAGTGCCATGTGCCACTTACAGAAAAAGCCCAAGACCTTCACGAGGTTCTACTGTTCTCCCTTTATCTCCTCCATGAGATCTACAATAGCCCAAGTGGGAGCCACTTTCTTGCCTTGATCCAAGAGTGAAGATGCTGAAAAGAGCTACAGCCATTGAGGAGCGTCACATAAAGTAAGAAATAAAGCACTGCTGTGAAAAACTACTGCATTTTGTTACTGCAGCATTCCAACTCATCCCTACTGATGCATTCCCAGCATCAAAAGAGTTGTTGAAGAAATTTTGGAAATGCTGCATATGCTACCCCACTCAAAATAATGCATATTGGCATTTTAAAGGATATAAAGAAAATCCTTCAGGAAAGAAACCAGCTTACTACTATGATCTAGCATTTTCCCAATTATCTTGATTAAAGAATTATTATTTTTTAAAAATATTTATTGATTGATTTTGAGAGAGAGAGAGAGAGCACACATGCACATGTGTGAGCAGGGGAGAGGCAGAGAGAGGGAGAGAGAGAATCCCAAGCAAGCTCTGCACTGTCAGCGCAGAGCCAAATGAAGGACTTGATCTCATGAGCCATGAGATCCTGACCTGATCAAAACCAAGAGTCACATGCTTAACCAACTGAGCCACCCAGGCACCCCAAAATTTATTTTTTATATAATACTTAATAACCTTTCTTCAAACACAGTCTTAAGAAGAGCTGCCCTAATGCGTTTTTTCTGTTACCTGAAAGAGAGATTGATTCAAGGAGCTGATGGCTCTTGTGAACATCTGCAAACTATTAATTACTAGCTTCATTCCTTGGTTCATTTTCACTAAATAATGAAAAAAATATATCAGACAGTATATTGTTGGCACAGGGGACACCAGGGTCTCCAACTGCTATTTTGTGGATGTGCAAGAAGTATCACTCTCATTAACTTACATAAAGCAATTTAATTTCTGACTGCAAGTCTAAGCTTTGACACAGTACCTAGTTTCGAGAGTATGATTAGTACTGGTCACTGCTCAGGTAGCCACTCTAGTTCCACATGGTGGCTTCAGGACTGGGGAGATGATATTGTCATACTAGTTTCACGGCCATTCCTACACCATGTGAAAAACTTTGCGGGGCTCCCTGCGATTCTGTGTTCTTGGCCACATCACCCAACCAACCCCTTCATAGCCTTAATGGAGCTGCCAAGAAGCAGGGTTCAGTTCTTTGCTCTGGGGCTGCAGGAAGCAGAATTTTATGATGGGCTCCAAGATTCCTGGTCCTGGGGATACACATACATCTTCTTATTCAGAAAACAACAATCTAGGTACTGGTGTGAATGGATTTTGCAGATGTAACTCAAGTCCCAAATCCGTTGACCTTAAATAGAGAGAATATTCAGGTGCGCCTGACCTAATCACATAAGTCCTTTAAGAGCAGAGTACTTTGTCCTGCTGGTTGCAGGAGAGGAAATCAAAAATTCAAAACATGAGAAGGATTCAACACATCGTCACGGGCTTGAAGGTAAAATAGAGAGTAGCCCTGACTGATGGCCTTTGGGAAACATGGGCCTCAGCCCTAAGACCATAAGAGACTGGGTTCTGCCAACCTGGAAGTGATTCCTCCCAGAGTCTCCAGACCAGGCTCAGTTTCGCTGACGTCTCGGTTTCGGCCTGTGATATTCTAGCACACACTGTGCTGGACTGACAAACCGTGAGCTGTAGGACCACGGACCGGACGGCCCCTGTGGAACTGTGAGCTAATGACGAATGGTGTTTTAAGCTGCTAGGTTTGTGGGAATTTATTCTGCAGCAATTGAAAATGAATACAGGCCCCGAAGGGCTTTGCTCATGCTCCTCTTCTCCCACCTGGGGTCTCTGTTTTCAGTTTGGAAGAAAGTCAGAAAGCAAGAGGGAAGACTGTGGAGCCCTTATTTCCTCAAGATACTCTCCTTATAATCTTTCTT
The DNA here is from genome assembly GCF_008692635.1 of Crocuta crocuta. Classification (NCBI taxonomy): domain Eukaryota; kingdom Metazoa; phylum Chordata; class Mammalia; order Carnivora; family Hyaenidae; genus Crocuta; species Crocuta crocuta. The sequence goes on from NW_027551567.1 coordinate 7,856,201, forward strand.
TCATTTTTTTCAAACACTGTCCATGTTTCCTTGAAGTTTAGATGTTTAGAAAGTGAAAATCAGAGACTTGCAGGCTGCTGCACCCCTCCCTCCCTCCTCCATCCCTCAAAACACTCAGAGCCACCACCGGCTACTCCTAGATGACAATCAGAGGAAAGAGAGTAATACAGGGAGGGGTAAACACTCCACAAACTGGTATCTGTACATACTGTGACATCCCAACAGCTCATCCCACAGCCGTGTGAATTTAAACGTGGCAGACAAAAGGCTCCCCGCAGGGATATCAGAGGCAGCATCTGACAGAGAGATAGCCGGGACCCTGCACACGACTGCCGGCCCTGCCTGGGCTACATTCCTTATGTGCTGCAGGATGGTACCGGATCAGCCAATGGGAAACAGAAAGGAAACTGTTAACCAGGTTCTGGCCAGCAGGCATGGCCCCCACAGGGAGCACTTCCCCAAGGATGGCAACATGTAGCAGTGAGGCGTGTTTACATGGTAGAAATCCTAGAGTCTCTCAAGTGAATAGAGAAACCATCTAGTGGCACCTCCTGGTATCAGGCCCTGAACAATGTGGCCTAAGTCCTGATCAGTATTCTCGTAAGCATGTTTCCCTGGGGCCTGAAGAGGGGGAAAGGCCAACTCTGGAACATAAGCTGTGAGGTACAGAGCTTCTAAGAATCACAGGGGAAGCAGTCTTCTTTCATTCCCCAGGACAGCTTCTGGGGGGGAGAGGCAAATAGAACGAGCAATTTCCATGTACCCTGTGCCCACTTTCTGCCAAGCAGTGTACCACAGTTTCCATGCATTATATCATTTAGCCCTTATAACAAATTGGCAAGGTTGGTAAATCCCCATTTTTAAAGATGAAGAAGTTAGGCCACAAAGAGATTAAAAGTCAGGGGATAGAGTCGTCAAGGCTCAGTCCAACAGACCTTGGCTCTTGTCCTTCACTCTTGAAACAGGGTGCCTATTACACGAGACCTCTAAACAAGATCATCTGTGGAAATGAAGGTGAGAAGGAAAGACCACATGGTTCTGAGCCAGCATGAACTGGGACCTAGGTAAAACTGTTAAAATTAGTTGATAAAGAATCCAGTTTGGAAGACGAACTGTGATCACTTTGATCTTGGTTGCTGCACCTAGACACACTCCCTTTGTGCCTCCAGATGTGTTTATATTTGTACTCAATATGGCGGCCTGACAGACTTCAAATCTAGCTCACCACTGCTTTAGGTCTCTTTAACACCTAAAGAAGAACATTCTTCATTTTGTGAAGAATGACTCCTTTCCACTGGTTCAATAGCGTTTGATTCTAATGGCTTCTATAGTAGTTACCACATCATATTACAGGTGTGTTGTCACCAAACATTCCACTTTACCACCATTACTATCGATTCTTGTTTACTAAGTAAGTTTAGCACATAGTGGGTCTTCAGTATTTGAGAGAAAAAAAAAACCCCAGAAATCTTTGCCTACTCCTGGCCACAGATTTGGTGACAAATCATTTAGTTCTAGAATATGTTCTTACAATTGGCTAAGGTCTGGTCAGCTCTGAAATCAGAAGCATCGCTGACCTGCCCCTCTGGTGCTTGAGCCAAAGGATAAATATTTAGACTGTGTTGAGACAGAAGGTCCCAGTCAAGGTGGAGAAGGACAAGACGTGGTTATTAGAGCAGCGTCTGAGGCGATACCTGGGGACCAGTGAGTTGTGGGTTTGAACCTCAGAAAAGTAAGCTTCATTTCAAGAGGTCTCTACCCGTGAGGACAACAGAAAATCTCAAATGCTGCAGTTCTTGGCTTCCAAAGGAGCCCCTGCTGAAGCCATTACCCAAGAAAGTAACTGCCCTTAATCCTCCGTTCCACTAGCTGGCACTGCTGCTCTTCCCCATCTGGTCCTTTTTACCACTCCCTGCCTGAGCCCTCTGCCTGCCTCCACCAGACAGAGAGGGGACTGTTCCTGTAGAATTCCCCTGAAGCCCTCACTGGGGCTTAGCTCTGTAATTCTCCTATCTGGAGATTCTCGGGTACTCCTGTTCCTCTACTAGATGCTTCTCCTCAGCCAACCCCCTACCCTGTAGATGCCACATGCCTTGTGGAAACTAAGCCTCCCTGCCTTTGCCCCCTGATCCGCACACCAAGCTGTATTGGGTCTGGCTTGCCACCAGCCACTGGGAGGACTCTTCCTGTGGCTCAGAGGGATGGGAATTGCAAGACGGTGAAAGATCTTGCCATAGACTGAGGAGAGCGAGAGGGCTGTGGTTCTAATGATGCTATTTGAAACTTGTGATGTGTTTTCTTAGAAGCAGTGATGATGAGGTTCTAGAATGTCGGTGTCACACTGTCTTGGCTGGGTGATGAGTGCCACTGGCTGTGGTCAGGTGGTCTGACATAGCTCTATGGGAAAATATATTCCGGGTTCCCAAGGATGCCTTAGAGATGAACTTTTCTCAAATTTACCCCAAGGAACTTACAATTTTTCTGTGTCGTGACTCCGAGGTAGGTCTGGTTTCATGATCAGTATAAATCAGAGTCAAATCTCAGGCTCTTAGAAGTGAAAATGCTGAGAAAAGAATACATTTTCCTGAAAACACCTTCCCAGAAAGCAACACAGAAGTTGGACTCCTCATTCCGAACAAAACTCAGAACATTCTGCCCTTGGATTTGATTCCTGTCTTGAATATTCTGGAGGAAGGAAGGAAGATAGCTAGTCAAGGGGTGCTCAGCAATGGTGGCTGTGCACCCAGATCCCACATTTCAATGAAATGATTCCTCCTCAGACATCTGCCCTTTCTTTTTTATGTTCTTTTCAGGATATTATTAGAACACATGTCAAATATGACCTTAGGGACAAAGATTTTGAAAATATCTGCTTATTGAAGCTTTGGTCTTTAATTCTCTCTGGTTGTATCTGAGTTGTACATTCTTTTCTGAATGAAAAGAATGATCATCGGTTTCTTTAAACTGACTCAATCAACCCTGGCTGAAGAGGCTGGGTAAGTTACGAGGAATAAGACCCAGCTCATATTATCTTACAATGTGCTCCCCACTCTTGTCCTCATCACCTCCTTGAAATGTTACCAAATGAATGGCAAACATAATCACTGTGTTTCCTCTCCTGTTCTTTGGTTTCCTCCAGTTTGCTGACATTAAAAGCAGTCTGAGCAACTCCACAGTGTGTTGGCGGCATCCTGAAGTGAATGGGCTGTGTGGTAAGCACTCTGAACTTCAGAAGGACAGGGTTTTTGAAATGCAAAGGAGCAGGAGCAGGACCGCACTGTTATTTTATTAACAAGGCAGCCTTGTTTCTCTTGTATCTTTGAAATGAAAGGTGAGCTTTTCATCAGCCCAGAAAATTCACAGGTAGAGAACACTTCTCTCTCTCACGTCAGACGGTCCTTACCTGTCTTGGAATAATGAACCTACAACACAGAGGAAATAAAAACCAAACAAAACCCACAAAGTCAAAAACCCTTGAAAGGCTATCTCTTGACTGTCTGCTAAGCTCTGCCCCGTGCATACCCTCCTGCTGGCGGGACTGGGTGGGGCTTGGGGGCAGGGATGGAAAACTGTCCAGAGAAAGTCAGAAGTTGAAGTTCAGGGCTTCTACTAAGCGGCAGGCTTGTCTCCGACACGTTTGTTTCCCTTGAGACCTTTGACAGCATCTCTCATTGCAAAAGCAACTCTGAATAAGAGCTGGTAATTACCACAATGGATATTTAATATTTATTATGTTAAGTCCTTAATAAACTTTTATAGTCTTTAATCATGTAAACTTATTAAAAACCCCAGCAAATTCGTGAGGAACCATGTCCTAGGGTGATTTATAAAACCACAGAGAGTATCAAATTTCAACAAATCACCCTTGAAGTGAAGATAATTTAAAAATGAATAAAAATCAAAACAAATTCGGTGCCTGATTGTGGCTTAAGTGAACTATTAATGTAAGTTCTTTGATGCTAGTTGTTAAGTCACAGGAAAAAAACAACTTCAGGTTTTTCTTACTAACAACAAAGCAACTTTAAGCAAATGTTCATGATTCCGAAAGGATGGCAAAGCCTCAATGGGTCTATGGTCTGTGATGCTTGAGTTACAAGGGCATTGGTGGTGGGTGTGAATTTTGTTTTTTGTTGTTTTTGTTGACCACGTACACAGTAGGGCAGTAATACATTAAGAAGAGGTAGGGTATGGGCACCTGGGTGGCTCAGTTACTTGAGCACCCGACTTCTGATCAGGTGATGATCTCGTGGTTTGTGAGTTCTAGCCCTATGTCTGGTTCTGTGCTGACAGCCAGCTCAGAGCCGGGAGCCTGTTTCATATTCTGTGTCTCCCTTTCTCTCTGCCCCTCCCCAGTTCGCGTTCTCTCTCTCTCTCTCAGAAATAAATAAACATTAAACAAATTTTAAAAAACAAAGGAAGAGGTAGGATAAGAGCCCAAACACAAGCACTGTTGGATCATACATTAAAAGATTTGGATTCATGTTTTTTCTAATTTGCACAATTGACAATTAAAGAAAACACTTGTCATCTTTGTCATTTAAAAACATTTTTAATATAACGGATATATGTATATGATGGACATATACATAATGGATATATCATATGGATTTTTTCTTACTGAGAGAAAAGTTCCTTTACATTTTGAATTCTTGGGTTTAAATCAAGTATTAGGTCTCCAGCTAGTCCATGGGTAGTGTTTCTGGGTCCTCATACCTAGCTAGTTCCACCTACTATATCTAGGAGAGGAACATGGATTTTGTTTCCTGAATAACTACCTTTTCTTTGGATATCAACTACATATTAGCCTCAACTGACACAGTTTTTTTCTAATATCATATATTTTTCGTTCTGAATTATAAAAATTATGTTAAAAATCTAGAAATTTCAGAGAAGCCTAATGAAAATTTTTAGAAATCAGCAGAAATTTCTCCATTTGGGGAGAATTGCTGCTAACATATCATGTGTCCCATATGTTATGTGCCTTTTTTTCCTTTTAACTATTTATTACCACAAGTCACACATGTAGGGTTGCCAGATAAAATAGAAGGTATCCTGTTAAATAAACAATGATACATATTTTGGTATAAGTATGTTCTATGCAATCTTTGGGACACATTTTCTCTAGAAAAAAAACACTCGTTTATCTGAAATTCAAATTTAAGTGGACAGCCTCTAATTTTTATTTGCTAAATCTGGCACCTCCATGCATGTTCAGTGCATAAATGAAAAAAAGAATGAAACATAAATCACCAGGATCCTCACATTCTCATCACTCTTGATTCTTTCCCTAATCCCTTCATATAATTGGAAGTAATTTGGGTGTTTCCCATTTAACCCATTTAATTGTAAATAAAAATGGTTTAAGAATGATGTATTTTCAATAAATAATATAATCATCTTTAATCTCCTTTGCTTTTTCCCTCTTTTTCTGGAGTCCTCTCATTAAGGACAATGAATATGGATGAAGGCCAGAGTAAAGACAGCCAGAGATACCACCAGAATGAAAGATTTCCAGGCTGGCTCTGGTAACATTACTCTCTTCTTTGGCAGTCAAGAGAGCCGCAAGGGAAGCATTTGCCTGATGGAGGGGCATGTGCGCGTTTGTGTGCGTCTCTGTTCTTCCGTCTGCCTGAAATCTAGCTGAGAGCAGACAGGGAAAATTGCACTGCAGCTCAGACAGTTAAGAAATATCTCTCACTTCCTATCTTTTGATTGATCTAAGCAGGTTATCTCTCCACTCTGCTAAGGTAAAATGGGAGAATGGGCATTGGCTTTTCCAAGAGATTTTCGTGCTCTTTCGGAAAATAGGATACTCATATGAGCGGTAGACCGATTGTGTGTGTGGATGTGTGTGCAAGCACAGGTGGAGGAGGGCAGAGAACAACTTAATAGGGTAAAGAAGGTCCCTACATTAGCACACTCTAATGTAGAAGGAGTACATCTGGCTTACTCTGTGGTGCCTAAGTATATTACAGTTATCAACACTAATCTAATCACTATTATGATGAACAGTGCAGTTAGTTTTGAGGAAGAAATAGTGGTCAAATAGGTTTATATAATTTGTAAAGTGAGGTTTCTAGGTAAGTGTTCAAAGCTTCTCTTCCTCTGCCTCTCCCCCAGGGTGGGTCAGGGGCAGACTCATGCTGCTGGGAGGAAGTTCTCTCCTTAAGATAAGCAGAGGGACTAAGGGGCTGTGCCCACTTGGGAGTGACAGTCTTCTGCCCTTCTGACTCCTAGGGACTCCTCATTCCTACTTGAAGTGCCAGCTGTGCTCTGGGCTTTGGGAACACTCCCACTGACTTCTCCTCTGGCCTCTAGCCTAATAAAAGGAGCCTTCTCCTATTTGCCGTGACTGCTCTGAAGAATAACCAGATGGTTGTAAATCTTCCTTTAAAATGTCTTTCATATAAGAGAGGGCCTATGATTAAACAACTGAACTGGGGTTTTTTGTTTGTTTGTTTGTTTTGTTGTTGTTGTTTTGCCATCTGCTGGACAACTTCAAGGTCATGCCTAATTAAAGAGAAGCTTCTGTCTGGGCAGGCATTTGCAAGAAGATTCCTTCTTGGGTAGATCTACTAGACTCCTCACACTTGGCCAGAATCAGGACCGTGCCAGGCACAGTGTTGGAGAGCAAGTTTCAGTACTTTCCCTCAAGGAGTTCATGTGGTAGAGAAAACAGTGAAGAAACAATTATAATACGAGAAGCGTGAGAAGTGTGATAGAAAATGATGGCCATGGAGATGGAAGGCCTGTGTGTGTGTGTGTGTGTGTGTGTGTGAGTGTGTTAGGAGTGGTACGACACAGAGATTATTAAAGTTTTTTTTTTTTAAGAAGTGGTATTCAAATTGAGCCTATTAGAATTGTATGAGGTAAGCTAAATAGGAAAATTATTCCAGGAATAGCATCAACAATATATAGAAATGGGAAGATGGCTACACACTCAGGGAACTGCAGGCCAGTGTGTCTGGATTCTGGATCAGAAGGAGAGATATGTGAATGGGACTCTGGGCTTAGTGAGCTTTGATAAAGGCTTGGGTTTCTACTGAGAACCATGATGATGTTGGAGAATTTTAGAGGACTCTTCTAACGGAACTTAACCTTTAGAAAGATGTTGTTTGCAATAGCATGGATAAGTGACTAGAGGAGATTGGCCAGATTTATAGGCTTGGGAATCATCAGTATTTAAATGTCATATTAACTCTAGGACCTACCTATGGTATTTAGGAGTCTCACAGGTTTCAGTAAATTATTGGAATAGTGTCTTATGTAATGCTCTATAGATACTTACACACATTTTTATAGAGAATTAAAATTGTTCTCTTTTACTATTCATAGTTATCACAATTTTGAAAGATGAGAAAGGAACCACCAGTCTCCTTTTGTAGAAAAGGAAACTGAGGCTCAGATTGAATGACTTCCCTGAGGTCATACAGCTAGTAACATTGCCCTGGTCTCGTCTTCAAATACAAAGCTCTCTCCTGCACAAGGGGCCTCTTATATTACACTGAACAACTGCATAACTAACCACATCCTCCTTTCTGTCACAGGCAAATGTGGATCTCTTAAGAGTTTTAAAGAGCAAAGTTACAATACCCACACAGAAATTATACCACAGCAGTCTTGGCATGCACAGCACCATCCTAGAAGTCCTTATTTTGTTGCTAAATGTATTCTTTGTACATGCTTATTGTCTGGAATACAGTATAAAAAAAAGTGTGGTCGCATAAGGGACTCCGGTTTATCTGGGTTCTTGTTAATGTATTTCCTTCAGTGTCGTGAAAGGTAGAGTCTCTGGGGTTGGTACAATGTTGAGATGAAGCTATGCTGTCTTCAGCATAATGCCTCTCCCACAATTCTGCTGGTATATTTGTGCCCACTAGATGGATTGTACAGAAGAAGTATGAGAAAAGCATGCGAGTGAATTTCTTCTCTCATTTCCTAGGTTGAGAAACTATGATTGTTCATACCAGTCCTTAGTCTTTAACTCTGACCTCCTTGCCCATGAATGAGGAAACCACCTACAAAAACTCCCAAGGGACTCTCTTCAAGGTCTGCCTCCTATACTTTCTCTGAGCTAAGCTGATCTGTCATCCTTAGCCCAGCCTCTCTCTCTGTACTTCGACTTCCTGAAGTGAGGTATTGGGTTGGATGCTCTACCAGATCAGCCTTTCAGATCACTCTCGGCCTAAAGTCTGGAGTCATAGGCAAATCATGCCCCACTTTACATCCTTCCCAGATTTTTGTAATACCTGCCTGATCCAGCAACCTCATCTTCAATGATAAAGAGGTAAAGACAATCACATGAACTCAGAGAGGCAGTGGACCTCAGGCTCTGTGCAAAAGTTTGTTTTCCTAAGTCTAGGTATATAGTCTGATCACTGAATGATACTCTTCATTCTCATCATAGTTTACTTACCCGTTTCCCTATCACTGAACATTTTGGTTATTTGGAGTTTTCTGTATATAGATAACAGTACAAATACATGTGTGCATGAAGCCTTTTATTCTGTTTAATTATTATGTTTAATTTATGTCAATTGGCATAAGTATCAGGAGTCCTGTGAATTCTTCGGATTCCTCTCTCCTAAGATCCTTTCTAATGCCAAATCCACTACTATCTGCATATTCTCTCTGTTTTTATTCATGACCATAATTCAATTCCTTATTATTTTCCTTTGAACTATGGTAATAGCCCCCTCACAGTCTGTCTTAGGTCTCACACTTATACAGTCTTCCATATACACCATCATATGAGTATGGCCATTTTGTCTCACAGAGATACCTAACATTTCAAAAGATCTGAGAGTCCCCATGTCAAAAATGACCAGTTTTGGTAATTCAGAAGATCCATAAGCTAACATACCAGATCTTCAAACTAAAGCCCATAGTCTCTGATAAACGCAATCACTGTTAACTGGCTGTTCTTCACAAATAGCAAATAGCTGGGAGCAGGGGTGGGGCAGTGTTCCCAGAGGCTGGCCTTCTGGACAGTGCCACAGGCTTGAATCCAAGAATACTCAAGTACTTCTGATTTCTTATTTTGATTTTTGCAACTAAACTCCTGGACATATCTGATTAAAAGTATTCTTCTACCAGAATGGGATTAAAAAGAATGCCCCTTTGGGATAGGTCATTTAAACTCCCAACTTCTGCCTAAGGCTATGTAAACCCCTGAAGAGATCTTAAAATAAGAAACCTGACTTCTGTCTTCTATGAGGACAAATGAAGTTCATGGAATCATCTATAAACCAGAGACTGAGTATAATCTCATTTATCTGGGAACATGTGAATCCAGCCAAAAACTAAATGTACTCCAGGGGTCTTTCATGATGGATGATCATAACTGATAGCTCCTAGCCTCAAAATGTCCAGGCCTAGTTCATCTATTCCATGTAAATGTTAGAAAATGAACTGAATCATGCTCAAGCATTTGGATCTGTGATATAGTTAGAAGATAAGTCAGACTGATTTTTACCTCAAAATATCAACCTTGCTTTCTATAAGCCTAATATCTTTAGCCTATGGAATTACTCTAAATCAACTACAGAATCTCTTTCTCTGCATCCTCTTCCTAGTAATTCTAATTTGGAATTTTTCTGTATATTTTGAAAAAATCCATGCTCAACAGAGAAAATTGATATAGATTCTAGAACATGCCAATCATGCACTTAGCGTCACCCCATATTCAGTCAGGTTACCTGAGTGTTATTATGTGACTTTAGCTCTCCAAATAAATGCTTTCAGAAATCTATAATTTAGTATTATGGCCTTGGCTTAAAATTTTTTTAATGTTTATTTATTTTTGAGACAGACAGTGCGATTTGTAGAGGGGCAGAGGGGGCGGGGGGAGACACAGAAACCAAAGCAGCCTCCAGGCTCTGATCTCTCAGCACAGAGCCTGATGTGGGGCTCCAACTCACAGTCCATGCGATCATGACCTGAGCCAAAGTTGGCCCCTTAACGGACTGAGCCACCCAGGCACCCCTGCCCTTGGCTTTTATGAGTGTCAATAAAGAACAGCCATGTGAAGAAGGAATCTTCACTGTTGATTAAATTAGTTCTGAAGAGTAACCATCACATTATCTGTGGTCCTTTCTTCTGGGAAGATCTGCTCTGGATCACCTTGGCTCTCAGACTCAGGAGATTGAGATTGAATCTCAGCCTGGGATTGGTGAGAGACCTCATTTAACACCATGGCTGCAAAATGAGCTTCAGTGTCCCTGGGCCTTCCAGCTGGGGTCTCTGGGAAACTGCCACTCATGAAAAGGGGTGTGGGGAAAAAACCAGGTGAACATGAGTGTGGACCCTACCTCCACTTCATTCAAAGCAGCTCTGCTCCATTATATTCTGTAGATTGTGACTCTTTCAATGTTTTTGGTTAGAAAATGGGTTGCTATTACATTTGGAAATCTTTGGTGTAGTGGTTAAAAGAACATGAGTTATAGCATCAAAAATTTCTGTGATTAATTTTCAACTTCCTCATTTATCAGCTTTTCTGTCATTTTGGCAATACAATTGACTGTCTCAACATCTTAGTTTCCCTATTTGTAAAATGGGAATATTAATAATGCCTGCTCCTGTGGGGGGGTGGTATACAGAAGATTTAATGAAATTTAATAAGATAAGAATGTCCATCACCAAGGAAAAAGATTTCCATGCAAATAGAGGTAGAAAAAAAGCTGAGGTAGCAATATTTATATCAGAAAAAAAATAGACTTTAAAACAAAGACTGTAACAAGAAACAAATGACATTACATAATGATAAAGGGAACAATTAAATAAGAAGGTATAACAATTGTAAATATCTATGCACCCAACATAGGAGAATCTAAATATATAAGGCAAATACTAACAGACATAAAGGGAGAAACTGACAGTAGTACAGTAATAGTGGGAAACCCTAATAGTCCACTTAAATCAATAGATATGTCATCCAGATAGAAAATCAGTATGGAAACAGTGGTTTTAAATAAAACATTAGACCAGATGGACTACATCTACATCTACATCTACATCTATATCTATATCTACATCTATATCTATATCTATATCTATATCTATATCTATATCTATCTATATCTATATCATCTATATCTATCTATCTATCAATCAACATTCCATCCAAAAACAGAAGAACATAGATTCTTTTCAAGTGCACATGGAACACTCCCCAGGAAAGATCACATGTTAGGCCACAAAAAAAAAAAAACCTCAATAAATTTAGGAAGACTGAAATCATATCAAGCATCTTTTTTGACCACAATGGTATGAAGCTAGAAACCAATTACAAGGGGGAAAAAAAGCAATGAAAAAAACACAAAAAGGTGTTTGTGGAAACTAAACAACATGCTACTAAACAACCAATGGGTCAATGAGAAGTCAAAGAGGAAATTTAAAAAAATACATGAACACAAATGAAAATGAAAACACAACAGTTTAAAATCTATGGGATGTAGTAAAAGCAAATCGAAGAGGGAAGTTTATAGTAATACAGGCCTATTTTTAGAAACAAGAAAAATCCAAGTTAATAATGTAACCTTACACCTTAAGGAAAAAAACCCCAAAAGTTAGTAGAATGAAAGAAATAATAAAGATCATGGAAATAAATGAAATAGAGACTAAAAAAAAAATAGAAAACATCAGGGTAATTCAGAGCTGGTTCTCTGAAAAGATAAAGGAAATTGAAAACCTATAGCTAGATTTGTCAAGAAAAAGAGAGGACTCAAATGAATAAAATCAGAAATGAAAGAGAAGCTACAAGTGACACTGCAGAAATACAAAGGATTGTAAGAGGCTAGTATGAAAAATTATATGCCAACAAATTGGACAACATACAATAAAATTCCTAGAAACATACACTCTTCCAAGTCTGAATTGGGTGGCAGATAATTTAAACAGACCAAATACTAGTGACAAAATTAAACTGGTAATAAAAAAACTCCCAATGAACAGAAGCTTGGGACCAGGTGTATTCACAGGTGAATTCTACCAAACATTTAACGAAGAGTTGGTACTATTTTTCTCAAACTATTCCAAAAAATAAAAGGAGGCTTCCAAACTCATTCTATGAGGCCAACATTACCCTGATACCGAAAATATACAAAGGCACTACCAAAAAAAGTTGCAGACCAGTATCCCTGATGAACATAGATGCAAAAATCTTCAACAAACACTGGCAGACTGAATTTAACAGCATATTAATTGGATCATTCACCAAGATATAGAGAGATTCATTCCAGGGATGCAAGGATGTTGTAATATTCACGAATCATTTAACATGAGACACCACATTAACAAAATGAAGGGTAAGAATATATGATCAGGGCGCCTGAGTGGCTCGATCAGTTAGGCATCTGACTTCAGCTCAAGTCATGATCTCACAGTTTGTGAGTTTGAGCCCCACCTCCGGCTCTGTGCTGACAGAGCCTGGAGCCTACTTCGGATTCTGTGTCTCCCTCTCTTCCCTGCCCCTCCCCTGCTAGTGCTCTCTCTCTTTCAAAAAGATAAATAAACACTAAGAATATATGATAATTTCAATAGATGTAAAAAAAGTATTTAACAAAATTCGACATTGGTTCATGATGAAAACTCTGAACAAAGTAGGTTTAGAGGGAACACATTTCAACATAATAAAGTCTGTATGTGAGAAACCCACAGATAACATCATACTCAATGGTAAAAAACTGAAAGCTGTTCCTCTAAGATCAAGAATAAGACAAGGATGTCCACAATCACCACTTTTATTTAACATATTACTGGAAGACTTAGCTGCAACCATCAGACAAGAAATAAAAGATATCTGAATTGGTAAGGAAGTAAAACTATCGCTATTGACAGACAACATAATACTATATATAGAAAACCCTAAAGACTCTACCAAAAAACCATTAGAATAAATGAATTCAGTAAAGTTGCAGGACACTAAATCAATATACATAAACCTGTTGCATTCTTATACACTAATAATGAAGCAGCAGAAAGAGAAATTAAGAAAAAATTCACATTTACAATTGCATCAAAAAGAATGAAATACCTAAGAATAAATTTAACCAAGGAGGTGAAAGATCTATACTCTTGAATACTGAGAACAAACTGAGGGCTGCTTGGTGGGGGGGAGTGCAGAAGGGAGGTGATGGGCATGGAGGAGGGCACTTGTGGGGATGAGCACTGGGTGTTATATGGAAACCAACTTGACAATAAACTATTTATTTAAAAAAGAAAGAAACCAACTTGACAATAAACTATTAAAAATATAAATTAAAAAAACAAATAAAAAAGAAAAAAACTATAAAACACTGATGGAAGAAATTGAAAACAACACAAATAAATGGAAAGATATACCATGCACATGAATTGAGAGAACTCATATTATTAAAATGTCCATACTCCCCAAAGCAATCTACAGCTTCAATGTAATCCCTACCTAGGTCCTATTGGCATTTTTCACAGAAATAGAACAATCCTAACACTTGTATGGGACCACAAAAGATCCTGAATGCCAAAGTAATCTTGACAAGAAAGAAAAAGGTGGAGGTATCACAATCTCAGATCTCAAACTATATTACAGAGCTATATAATAAAACGATGTGATAGTGACAAAAAAAAAAGAGTCCAGAAATAAACTCTGGTTATTTAATAAACTCTTAGATGGTTAATCTGTATACAACAAAGGAGGCAAGAATATACAATGTGGAAAAGATGGTCTTTTCAATAAATAGTGTTGGTAAACTGGACAACTACATGCAAAAGAATGAAACTGTGCCATGTTCTTATACCATACAAACACATGAACTCAAAATTAGGTTAAGGACCTAAATTTACCATTTGAAACCATAAAAATCCTGAAAGAAAACAGAGGCAATAATCCCCTGGACATTGCCCTTAGCAATTTTTCTGGATCTGTCTTCTCAGGCAAGGGAAACAAAAGTAAATATAAACAAATGTGACTTAATCAAACTAAAAAGCTTCTACATAAAGAAACCATCAACAAAAGGCAACCTACTGAATGGGAGAAGATATTTGTGAATGATCTAACTGATAAGGGGTAAACATTCCAAAGAACTTATACAACTCAACACAAACAAAACCAAAACCACACAAAACAATCTGATTAAAAAATGGGCAGAGGACCTGAATAGGTATTTTTCCAAAGAAGATACACAGATGGCCAGAGACACAAGGGGCACACAAAAAGTTGTTCAACATCACTATTGGGAGAAATGCAAATCAAAACCACAATGAGATATCACCTTGCACCAGTCAGAATGACTAGTATCAAAAAGATATAAAAAGTATTGGCAAGGATGTGGAGTAAAGGGAATCCTGGTATATTACTAGTGGGATTTAAAATTAATATGGTCACTATTTAAAACATTATGGAAGAAAACAGTATGGAGTTTCCTCAAAAAATTAAAAATAGAAATACTATATGATCCAGTAATTCCCCTCCTGTGTATTTCCCCCCTAAAAAAAGCACTAATTTGAAAAGATATATGCACCCCTATGTTTAATACAGCATTATTTATAGTAACCAAGATGTGGAAGCAACTTAAGTGTCCCTAAAGAGATGAATGGATGAAGAAGATGTGGTTCGCATGGATGTGCATGCACATACACACACAATGGAATAGTATTCAGCCTTTAAAAGGGATGAAATCTTGCCTTTTGCGACAACATGGAAGGACCTACAGAGCATTATGTTAAGCGAAAAAAGTCATACAGAGAAAGACAAATACCATATGATTTCACTTATATGTGGATTCTAAAATCAACAAACAAAAAGCAAAATGGGTTCCTGGGTGGCTTGGCGGATTGAGTGTCCAACTATTGATTTCGGCTCAGGTCATGATCCCAGGGTCATGGGATCAAGCCCTGTGTTGGGCTCTGTGATGAGTATGGAGCCTGTTTAAGATTAGCTCTCTCTTTTTCTCTCTCTCTGCCTCTCTCCCTGGCTCATGCTCTCTAAAATTAAAAAAAATTAAAAGCAAAATAAGAATAGACTCAAAAAATTAGAGCATAAGCTGGTGGTTGCCAGAGGGAGGTTGGTGGGGGATGGGTGAAATAGGTGAAAGAAATTAAGAGGAACAAAGTTCCACTTAATAAATTATGTTGTGGGAATGAAAAGTACCGCATAGGGAATAATATTGTAATAACATTGTACAGTGAAAGATGGTGACTATATTTATTTTGGTGAGCATTTCATAATGTATATAATTGTCAAATCAACAAATATTACACAACAAACTAATACAATGTTGTATGTCAACTATACTTCAATTAAAAATATTTATTTTTGAGGGGTGCCTGGGTGGCTCAGTTGGTTAAGCATCTGACTTCATTCAGCTCAGGTTATGATCTCATGGTTCATGAGTTTGAGCCCCCTGTCAAGTTCTGTGCTGCCACCCTAGAGCCTGGAGCCTCCTTCAGATTCTGTGTCTCCCTTTCTCTCTGCCCCTTCCCCACTTGATTTCTCTCTCTCTCTGCCTCTCTCTCTGTCTCTCTCTCTTTCTCTTTTAATTTAAAAAAACACCTTTTTTTTTTTTTTTTTTCAGAGCACCTGTGTGGTGTTCAGCTTTGGCTCAGGTCATGATCCCCTGGCTCATGAATTTGAGCCCCACATCAGGCTCCTCACTGTCAGCACAGAGCCTGCTTTGGATCCTCTGTCTCGTTCTCTCTCTGTCCTTCCCCCAATGGTCTCTCTTTCTCTCTCTCTCTCAAATTAAGCTTTATAAAAAAATAAATAAGACAAAAATATTTTTAGTAAAAAAATTGTCATCACATAGTTTGGTTCTCAACTTTTGGTGTCCCTTTAGTTTCCCTCGTAGAGCCCAGGACCCACCTGCGCTGAACAAAATGGCCAGGCTTCTGCACACAGCTTAGGAACAACTGACCATGTAATTGATATTCAACATATGCTTTCAAACAACTTTTGGCAAACCATTTGCTTCCATTTATTTACAGCGAGCACAATGTAATGCATCACCCTTTTGGTTTTATTTTATGCTCTTGCTGCCCTCAAGTTCAGAGGTCAATTATGTACTCCACTGTTGTCGGTTTTCTTAGGTTTGGTTATCTGGTATCAGCATCTCCTACAGACTTATTTTCAGCACTTAATACAACTCAGTTTTGTTTGTGGTTTTATTGTATCTCCATTTTTCACTGTTTGCTACCTCCAAAATAATTTTGGAAATACCTAGGGCATAATTTTAAAAAAGTAAATATAGCTACATTTATGTAACCTAAAATTTTACCTGTGATAGTGAAAAATATGCACATTAAATATTTGTCATAATAAAGAACCTTAAGGAGGAGCCTGGGTGGCTCAGTCAGTTAGGCGTCTGACTTCAGCTCAGGTAATAATCTCACGTTGGTGAATTCGAGCATAGCATCAGGCTATCAGTGCAGAGCCTGCTTCAGATTCTCAGTCCCCCCTCCTATATCGCTATTGTACTCTCTCTATTTCAAAAATAAACATTTTTTAAAAAGTGAAAAACTTAAAATGTGCAGCAATGCAGAAGCACTTCTGATAGAAAACATGTTAGCATCTCCCTTCAGAGTGATAGGCCTGAATATGTCCAAAATTTTTAAGATTAGTCCATAGGTAGTTAGCTCTGAATCTCAATACGTTGCTTGGAAACAGGCATCATAAATAAAGACATGCCTTCCTCACCTGTCAGTGTATATTTCCACTTTTTCTTTTGAAGAGTAAATCATGTTTAAAAAAAGGGTCATGTGTAAGCATGTTAAGGCATATTCTGGGATGACAAGAGATTGCTAGCACATGTACAAAGCCATTATTAGAGGAAGTGGATGATCAATGAAAAGAAGCACTGATCTAGAGTTAAAAAAAATATTATTAAAAAGTTGTGCCGGGGCGCCTGGGTGGCTTAGTCGGTTAAGCGTCCGACTTTCGCTTAGGTCATGATCTCGTGGTTCGTGGGTTCGAGCCCCGCGTCGGGCTCTGTGCTGACTGCCAGCTCAGAGCCTGGAGCCTGTTTCAGAGTCTGTGATTCCCTCTCTCTCTGACCCTCCCCTGCTCACGCTGTCTCTCTCTCTCTCTCTCTCTCCTAGAAATAAAAAAAAAAAGTTGTGCCAACCCCCAGGCAACTATATTTAGTACTCTGTGGTTGTTTGCTGTATCTGTTTGCAAAAACATTATGGCATTAGATGCCATCAGCTTTTCAACACAGCAGCACAGCTAATAAGGGAACTTATAATTAATATCTTTAAAACTTATTATACAAGTCTTTTTACAAATGTTTATTTATTTTTAAGAGAGAGAGAGACAGAGCATGAGCGGGGGAGGGGCGGAGAGAGTTGGAAACACAGAATCTGAAGCAGGTTGCAGGCTCGGAGCTGTCAGCACAGAGCCCGATGTGGGGCTCAAACCCACGAACCGTGAGATCATGACCTGAGCCAAAGTTGGCCGCTTAACCGACTGAGCCACCCGTGTGCCCCTCTTTAAAACGTTATTAACAGCTGAGTTTCAACTGTCACTACTTCCTACTAGCTAATGGTGTTGAAGTAATGTATGATCACCTGAAAAGCTATTCTTAAGGAAGATAGTCTACCTTTCTAACAATCTCACATCAAAGACATATTTCTATGATACATCCATAGAAAGGTAAAAATACAAGGTGTACAGAGCTCAAATGATATAAAATCATGAAAAAATTAACCATGTCCACTTAATTTGGCTGGCTAAAATAAAAAAGAATAACTAGGTGTTAAGTGGGCATCTACCTAATGTTCAAGACTATTTAGGAACATAATACATAAATATTCTTAGCACCAATACAGTGAAATCTACAGATATGTATTATGGTGTCATACAAAGAGACTTTGTGATAGACTAATATTCCTTTTCTATTATTAATTAAGAGAGAAAGCAGGGAAATGTAATTCTACCATGGCTAGTAGTGGCTGATATTGCCTATTTTTGTATTTAATTTTCTTTGCTTCAAGAGTGCCTGAGTGGCTCAGTAAGTTAAGTATCCAACTTCAGCTCAGGTCATGATCTCACGGTTCACGAGTTTGAGCAGCGAGTCAGGCTCTGTGCTGACAGCTTGGAGCTTGGAACCTGCTTAGAATTCTGTTTTCTCCCTCTCTCTCTGCCCCTCTCCTGCATGTGTGCTCATGTGTGGTTGCTCGCTTTCTCAAAAATAAAACATTTTTAAAAAATTTATAATTTTCTTTGCTTCTGAGTGGAATTGTGTTTTTGACATTATACTAAAGACATTTTTCCCTTGACAGAAAAAATATTTCAAAATAAATCAAATGCTAATTTATTAGAAAGAAAAAAACGCTTGGGGCATGAGGGTGGATGAGTCGTTTAAGTGTCTGACTCCTGATTTTGGGTCAGGTCATGATCTTACCGTTTGTGAATTCGAGCCCCATGATAGACAGGCTGACAGTGCAGAACCTGCTTGAAGATTCTCTCTCTCTCTCCTCCTCTCTCACTGAGGCTCATGTGCTCTCTCTCTCTCTTTCAAAAAAAAAAAATCTTAAAAAAAAAATAAAAAGAAAATATGCTTAAAAAAAGTAAATATAGCCTTCACATAATTTTTGCTCTTGACAAACTGCAGTTAATCCTCTCCATGCTTTTGCTCAAAGGGTTCATTTTGCTTGAAATGACTTTCCTTCCATGACCTCAGTCAGAAAAATCCCTGACATCTCGCATGGCCCAGTTCCCAATGCCCTCTTCTTTACAAAGCTTGCCCTAAAGTTCCTTTGGTTTTCCAAAGAAGAATGACAGAATACCTGTGAACTCATTTCTGGCTTGAGAAGGTTGGACAGGACAGAAGTCTGTTATTTAACATTGTGAAAGGAATCATTTTTAGGAACTTGAGCCACAGATAAATACCCCATGTTCTGGGACTCATTCGAAGAAGTAGAGGCAATGAGCAAAGATAAAGATGTAGACAGAGAGTGGGATCCTGGGAAACAGATGTAGATTTGAACCATGGCTTTTCTACATATCAGCCTTGTGAATTTGGTCAGTGAAGGGGGCCTCCAATTTTTTAAGTGTTGAGATGAATCATTTAGGGATTATTTTGGCTCAAATTGTTAAAATGACAGTGGCTTTATTTATTTTTTTTCATGAACAAAAAAGCCCAGAGGAGGCTGTCCCAGCAGTTCTGTCTTTCTGCCCTGTCCCCTTAGTTTGGCATTTCTTCCTCACGATTGTAACTTGGCTCCTCTACTTCCAAACATAGTCCCTTTAAGACAGGATGGGAAAGGTGAAGGGAAACAGGCACGGGACCCAGAGTTAGAGCAAGCAAAATTTCCCAGGAACCTACTATCAACAACTACTTACATCTAATTGGAAAGAACCATGTCACATGGATATCTTGAGCTACACCAGAAGTTGGAGAATATTGTGTATGTGTGTGTTTAGCTTGGACACACTGTTCCCCCTAAACAAAATTAAATTTCCATTAGTAGCAAAGAGAGAGGTACACATAGTAGTGTCTTGCCATGTGAGAGTAATGTGCTCTCTTAAGGATGTGGAAACAAGATGATATTGAAACCAGAAGCCTCTAACTTTTGTCCTTCAAACCTATGGGTTACACGGTAACTCAATTTTCTCCTATATTTTACCATTTCTTTTACATCCTGACTTTGTAATTTCAATGACCAGGCAATATCACTATTTCAAATCATGTCCCCTTTCCCTTAAAGGATGGTTACTCAATACAGGTTTGAAGTTTCCAAAGTGTGATACAGCAGTACCAAGTGCTATCATGTACCTTTATTATTTTACAGAGATTAGTTTTTCTCTTCAATAAAATAAGTTGGTGTTAACTAATGAGAAAACAGGATATTTGTAAGGCATATAAAACACTGTTAAATTGTAAGGTGTAAGTGCCAGTGCAAACTGGAGTGAAGTTTTCTCAAAAGCAGATAAATCCCACCATTTCTTAGCTAGATGTGGGAGGCCAGTGGGCCTTGGTGACAAAAAAAATGCTTAGGCACCATTATTAAGAGCGAGTCCTATATGATGCTCAACTCTTTGTCCTTGCCTTTCTGTTTCCTCTCTCTGCCCTGGTGTTCTATCTCTTAGTATCAAATGGAGAAAGTGCCAGAGTAGATATCTCAGAAAAAGGCAAGTCTGAGGAAGCTTTAGTAGTCTAATGGGTAGTCTAATAAGGGAAGAGAATTACATTAAAGATCTATGTCAGAAACCACAATGGTTGACTTCATAGTGACCTCTGTCTGAAAACCTGCAATAAAGGAAACACTCTTGTCTGAACCACCGTCATCCACCCCCTTCAAATTGTATCATGTTATTTTTAGT
The DNA here is from genome assembly GCF_008692635.1 of Crocuta crocuta. Lineage (NCBI taxonomy): Eukaryota > Metazoa > Chordata > Mammalia > Carnivora > Hyaenidae > Crocuta > Crocuta crocuta. The sequence continues at coordinate 7,876,497 of NW_027551567.1, forward strand.
TAACCATAGTCTTTGTGGCCATGGTTTCCCAAAGTTATTTCTAGCTCTGATTGATAGTGTTTATGGTTAGAAGAATCAGGTCTACTCTATCCTCACTGATTTTCCTTCAGATATCATTATAGGATTAACAGTGAATTCCTCTAAAAAGATTACACTTACAACAGAAAAGGGGGAAAAAGGAAAGCATAAATCATATCAGATACCTATTCTACACACTGGCTTCTGGGAAATTTTAATTCTAATGTAGAATGCAATTGTCTGGCTCTTGTAGTTTATGAAAAAAATTAGTTATCTGATATGAAGTTAATTAGAATTTCAAAACTGAAAATCGTCTATTTTCATACAAGGTCGACTTTGACTAGGTATTAACGTCAAACCATTGAAACGTTTTTCTGTCTACAGTTTACAATGAAGCCTGAGCAGGAAATGAACAACAAAATCAAAGTGGAGGATAATTCCATCTGAGTATCTTTAAGCTCCTCATTTATTCATTCACTCACAATAATTCATTAAAAGGAACATTCTCGAATACTCAGCCCTTAGGAGGACAATCCCTGTTGCTGGTTCTTCTAGAATCCCAAGATGAAAGGTAGAGGGTTTCAGGGGTGTGGTGTCCATTTTCACTTCTAGAGTGGCTGAAGAATAGGGCAGTGGCATAGCTGGACTGTGGTCATGATAGCTGCTGAACAGATACCAGCGTCTTGAAGAATAGGTTCAGGGAGTCATTTCTCTCTAGTTTCTTTTCAATGTAAATTACAAACAAATGTGATACTGTGCCTTTCTAAGGACTGCCGCCAGATTCCATGAAATCCCAAGTAAGAAAACTATGAAAACCACTCTTTATCACAGCTCCAAAATTTTACATCTAATTGTTGATAATTAGACGTTATTGTTGATAATTGCCAAGTGACTTGTTTATGTCACTTCAAGAACGTTTGGCCTTCAAACCAACAAAACAAAATCTTTTTGTTTCATGCACATATACAGCATGGAGAGTGGGAATGTTTTTGTTCATGTGAATGGTTTTTCTGAGTTGGTGGCATTATTGATTTGCCGACTGATGACTAATATGTTAGCATTTTTAGCTTAAACATTTTAACTTTGGAAATGGACATCACATGACAAATGCTTATACTAAGACTCCCAAACCTGATTTAATTTAGGAAAGTGGTTACAGAGCAACAAATGGCAAACTATAGCAAATGTGCCAGAAAGCACCTGTTTTTGTATAGCTTGCAAGCTATGAAAAATTTCTTCTATTTTATTTTTTTAATAAGCAGGACACTGATTAAGTTTTGCTATTGGGCTGTCAAAGGGATGAGTAGGAAGCAGGACTAGGTAGAGGGAGAAGTTGAGGAATAATGAAGTCTCCATAAAGGGCTTTGCTGATCTCAAAGGGAGTTCTGGAGTTGGGATAGCCCTTCAGAGTTTTCTCCGTTAGGGATTAATTGTGAATGTAAGGTGTCCCTGGAAGAAGGCATAACTTTGAGCAAGACAGCCTTCTTCGTTAAGGCAATCCCTTTTGAGGAGGGTTGACGACTGAAGAACATCCTCTGTTAACATTCTCAGCAAATAGAAGAACAAAGTCCTTCTCTCCTGAAGGCTCCAGACTGGTCTATGGTTTTTCCTGAAGAGTGAGCCCAGCACACTTCTGGTCCTTCTTTTTTTTTTTTTTTAAGTTCTGCTTCCTAGTTCCCTGGTTTCATGACATGGGGCAGTATAGAAAGAAGGCCCCAAGGAAGAAAGCACCTATGAAGTGAAGGGAAGGACATTTCTCTCTGGGAGCTAGAGTTGAATCTAAGATACTCAGTTCAGGCCTGCTCAGGGTAGGAGCCTTCCAAGAGAGAAGAAAACAAAAAGAGACTGTTAAGAATGGAAGAGTCGAAAAGAGAACAGACCCACAGATGGCCCTCTGATCCCATCAAGTATTCCACCTTCAACCAAAGGACCCTGTTGATGCCCGACCCTGTAACCCACTGGGCTACGTACCATAGAAGCAAAGAAGGGGGAGTCCTGAACTGCCTCTTAAAGCTGATGACCATTTTCTTCTCAACACTAAATCTGTTTGATTGATCTTCTGGTTTCTATCCTAAATCACTTGTGGTAAGACAGAGATCCTTTCTTATTTGTAGGTACCTTTTCCCTTCTGCATAACTAACTTCAGAGTTTACCTCATCCAGGAAGTGGTCAAGTTTAAGGTTACTCTGATACAAATATTGGGCTGACTGGCTCACCTCTTACCTTCTTGGAGTTTGTGGTGCAAGTTTGCCAAGGTAGAAAGAGAACAAACTGTGAAGCAACCGTGTTTTCTCATCTTCAGGGATTGTGCTTCATTGTTATAAGCAGTCAGTAAGTACTGAACCAATATAACAAATCTGATACACAGTAAGATGAGTGGCTCAGCTGACGCTAAGTAAAGAGAAAGATCCATAAAGTGGACCAGAGATCGTGGTTACAAACATTCTTCAAAAGCACTTACGTACTAGTGTTATCATTATTATCATTATTTTTGCTGTTGGTATTGTTATTATTGTTACTGGTTCCTTGCATCCTTTTATCTTTTTTAAACTCCAGAGCATCACTTTATTGGAACATAGATGTAAATATCAGTTTTTTCAGACAATGTATAGTATAGTGCTTGTTTCTATTTATTCTTTGGTATTTAAAATCTAGCATTCTTAGTTTCTTATCAGTTGAATAAGTTTTTGCATGAAGAATTATTGCACCTGCACAGATGAGAAGATAAAAAAGAGGGCTGATTTTAAGAAATTCATATTTACGGCTCCTCAGTAAAGGAAACTATTTCTCTTGCAATGACATATAAACCTTAATGGAAATGATGCAGACCTTCAGAAAACATTAGCAAATTTAGTGCTTGAATTCAGAGAAATTCTAATTAAAGTAACAAAAGTGTTTCAAACAATAAAATGCAATAAAAATACTCTGCAAGAAGAATTATTTTGTCTAATTTAAAAATAAGCACAGGGGAAGGAGGCAAGATGGTGAAGAAGTAGGGAGCTCTGTACATTTCACTCGCCCCCATCTCCCAAATGGAGAAGGCCTGAAGCCATAGGAACCTTACAGAATCCAGGAGTTTGAGATGAAAAGGAGACAGAGTCTGCTGAGAAAATCTTATAGCGTGAGTACACACTGGGGAAGATAGAAAGGGGCCAGGACTGGAGACACAGAGGGAAGGGAGGAAGCCCCCTTTGCCGGCAGCTGTGGTGAGTCTAGCAGAAAAGAAAGAGTGGCTGAAACTGCTTAACACACTGTCCCTGTCGCTGGAGAAAAGAAAAACCTCGGCTCAGGACACAGAGGGATCTGGTTTCCTGCTGTCCAGCTGACCCTGAGCAGAACGCACTGGTCCCAGGAGACCCCGGGAGAAACTGCTTCTAGCTCACCAGCTTGATCTGGAGGGGAAGCCTCGCCACTGTGCTTCTGGCTCGGCTCTATTCCCAGTGCGGAGGCGAGAGGCCTGAAACTGCTCGGAGGGACTCAGCCTGCGGGTTTACATTTCAGGCGATATCAATGGGGTGAGCGGACTAAGATCTGGAAACGATGCCTAGCTTGGGATATAGAACACGGCCCACCTTGGCTATGCCCGCAGCACAGGGAGATTGGACCCAACAGAGTAAGTTGCAATGCTTGGCTCCAGAAGGGACTGGGGCGCTGCCACCTTTCTGCCCACAACCACCAAGGTGGGACCTCAGGGAGCAGCTCATGGGACCATAGTTGAGGCTAACACCAAACCATGCCCATCCCCTCTAGAGAGCTGCCTTTTTTTTTTTTTTTTTTTACTGGAGCCTGGGGCAAGACCAACACAGATGCACTGCCATGAATAATTCTAGAACAATTCTTTCTATTCAGATATATTTTTTCCTTTGTCTCATTCATAACCCTCCACTCTGCTGGATGGGGCACTCTGGTCAGTGGTTTGCTTAAACAGTCACATTTAATCCATTCTCTAGATGAAAACTCTACACCTCCACCACTACCTTTCTCTCTCTCTCTCTCTCTCTCTCTCTCTCTCTGGAATAATCAGACTATATAGTTTCTCTGAATAACATTATCTTCATTTCTTTCCCCTTGCCTTTAACCATATTCTCCTCTTTCTCTCTCTGAATTAAGCCTCTTAGTGTCTCTGCCTGTTCATTTCATTTCCAATTTCGCTTCCTCCTTGCCNATGAAATCTAAGAGGCACAGAGAACCCCGCTTCAGACATAACTTGAATCGATCTTCTGCACGACATAACATAGTGAAACTGGCAAAATATAAGGACAAAGAGAGAATTCTGAAAGCATTTAGAGATAAAAGGGCCCTAGGATACAAAGGGAAACCTATCAGAGTGGTGACAGACCTATCTGCAGAAAGGAATGACAGGAAATCTTCAATGTGATGAACAGAAAAAATATGCAGCCAAGAATCCTCTATCCAGCAAGCCTGTCATTCAGAATAGAAGGAGAGATAAAAGTCTTCCCAAATAAACAAAAATTGAAAGAATTCGTCACCACTAAACCAGCCTTACAAGAAATCCTGAGGGGGACTCTCTGAGGGAAATGTTGCCAGGAACACAAGATACTACAGACACCACCACAAGCATGAATCATACAAAGGACACAATGACTCTAAACCCATATTTTTCAATAATAACACTGAATGTAAATGGGCTAAATGCTCCAATCAAAAGAGATAGGGTAGCAGAATGAATAAAAAACCAAAATCCATCTATTTGCTGTCTATAAGAAACTCATTTTAGACCTGAGAACACCTTCAGATTGAAAGTAAAAGGATGGAGAAATATCTATCATGCTACTGGAAGTCAAAAGAAAACTGGAGTAGCTAGACTTATATCAGAAAACTGGACTTTAAAGTAATGGCAGTAACAATGGATGAAGAAGGGCATTATATAATAATTACAGGGTCTATCTATCAGGAAGAGCTAACAATTATAAATGTCTAGGCACCGAATATGGAAGCACCTAAATACATAAAACAACTAATCACAAACAGAAACAATCTTATAGATAATGTGCAAATAGCAAGGGACGTTAATACTCCACTTACAGCAATGAGTAGATCAACTAGACAGAAAATCACTAAAGAAACAATAGACTTGAATGACACATTGGACCAGATGGATTTGACAGATATATTTAGAACTCTACATCCTGAGGCCATGGAATTCACTTTCTTCTCAAGTGCGTATGGCACATTCTCCAAGATAGACCACATACTGGGACATAAAGTAGCCCTCAATAAATATAAAAGAATTGAGATCATACCATGCACACTTTCAGATCACAGTGCTATGAAACTTGAAATCAATCACAGGAAGAAGTCTGGAAAACCTCCAAAAACATGGAGGTTAAAGAACACCCTACTAAAGAATGAATGGGCCAATCAGGCAATTAGAGAAGAACTTAAAAAATATATAGAAACAAATAAAAATGAAAATACGACAATCCAAACTCTATGGGATGCGGCAAAGGCAGTCCTAAGAGAAAAGTACATTGCACTCCAGGCCTATTTCAAGAAATTAGTAAAAGCGCAAATACAAAATCTAAAAGTGCACCTAAAGGAACTAGAAGGAGAGCAACAAGAGCACCCCAAGTCCAGTAGGAGAAGAGATATAATAAAAAAATCAGGGCAGAAATAAACAATATAGAAACCACAAAAACAGTTGAACAGATCAATGAAACCAAAAGTTGGTTTTTTAAAAAGTAAACAAAATTGACAAATCTGTAGCCAGGCTTCTCAAAAAGAAAAGAGAGAGCACTCAAATAGACAAAATCATGAATACAAAGGATTTATTACAACCAACCCCTCAGAAATACAAGCAATGATCAGGGAATACTATGAAAAATTATATGCCAACAAATTGGACAACTTAGAAGAAGTGGACAAATTCCTAAATACACACTCACTACCAAAATTCACACGGGAAGATAGAAAGTCTGAACAGACCCATAACTAGTAAAGAAACAGAATCATTTATCAAAAATCTCCCAACAAATAAGAGCCCTGGGCTAGACGGCTTCCCTGGGGAATTCTACCATATATTTAAAACAGAATTAATACCCATTCTTCTCAAGCTATTCCAAGAAATAGAAATCGAAGGAAAACTTCTGGACTCATTTTATGAAGCCAGCATCACTTTGATTCCCAAGTCAGACAGAGACCCAGCAAAAAAAGAGAATTACAGGCCAATATCCTTGATGAATACGGATACAAAAGTCCTCAAGAAGATACTTGCAAATCTAATGCAATAGCACATAAAAAGAATTATCCACCATGATCAAGTGGGATTCATTCCTGCATTACAGGCTGGTTCAATATTCATAAATCAATCAATGTGGTACATCACATTAACAAAAGAAAGATAAAAACTATATGATCCTGTCGACAGACAGAGAAAAAGCACTTGACAAAATACAGCATCCTTTCTTAATAAAGACCCTCGAGAAAGTCGGGATAGAAGGAACTTACTTAAACATCAAAGAAGCCATCTATGAGAGCCCCTCAGCTAACATCATCCTCAATGGGAAAATACTGAGAGCTTTCCCCCTGAGATCAGGAACACGACAGGGATGTCCACTCTCACCACTGTTGTTTAACATAGTGCTGAAGTCCTAGCATCAGCCATCGGACAACAAAAGGTAATAAAAGGCATCAGAATTGGTAAAGAAGAAGTCAAACGTTCACTTTTCACAGACGACATGATAGTCTACATAGAAAACCCGACAGACTCCACCAGAAGCCTACTAGATCTGATCCAGGAATTCAGCAAAGTTGCAGGCTACAAAATCAATGTACAGAAATCGGTTGCATTTTTATACACCAATAATGAAGCAACAGAAAGAGAAATCAAGAAACTGATCCCATTCACAACTGCACAAAAAACCATAAAATACCTAGGAATAAACGTAACCAAAGATATAAGAGATCTGTATGATGAAAACTACAGAAAACTTATGAAGGAAATTGAAGAAGACACAAAGAAATGGAAAAACATTCCATGCTCATGGATTGGAAGAATAAACATAGTTAGAATGTCATTACTACCCAAAGCAATCTACACATTCAATGCAATCCCAATCAAAATTGCACCAGCATACTTCTCAAAACTAGAACAAACTATCATAAAATTTGTATGGAACCACAAAAGACCCCGAATAGCCAAAGTGATACTGAAGAAGAAAACCAAAATGGGAGGTATCACCATCCCAGACTTTAGCCTCTACTGCAAAGCTGTAATCATCAAGACAGTATGGTATTGGCACAAAAACGGACACATAGACCAATGGAACAGAATTGAGAACTCAGAAGTGGACCCAAAAGTATACAGCCAACTAATCTTTGACAAAGCAGGAAAGAGTATCCCATGGAAAAAAGACAGCCTCTTTCACAGATGGTGCTGGGAGAAATGGACAACATGCAGAAGAATGAAACTAGATCATTTTCTCACACCATACACAAAAATGAACTCAAAATGGATAAAGTTCCTGAACGTGAGACAGGAAACCATCAAAACCCTAGAGGAGAAAGCAGGAAACAACCTCCTTGACCTCAACTGCAGCAATTTCTTACTTGACACAACCCCAAAGGCAAGGGAATCAAGACCAAAAATGAACTCTTGGGACCTCATCAAGATAAAAATCTTCTGCATTGCAAAGGAAACAGTCAGTCAAACTAATAGGCAATGGACGGAATGGGAAAAGATAGTTGCAAATGACATATCAGTTAAAGGGCTAGTATCCANGAAGGAGAAAAGTAGCTGGAGAGAGGGAGGGAGGCAAACCATGAGAGACTCTTGAATGCTAGAACAAACTGAGGGTTAATGGGGGTGGGGGAGAGGGGAAGAGAGGTGATGGGCATGGAGGAAGGCACTTGTGGAGATGAGCACTGGGTGTTATATGGAAACCAACTTGATAATAAACTGTTAAAAAATAAAAAACATACAAGAAATTAAAAAAAAAAACAAGCCCTTTACAGCTTCAAAAAAATAAAAAAGAATATAAAAATAAGCACAGTAAGTCAAAAGTAAGTTTAATGTTAACGCCTCAAAGCACACAAAATAACATTTCTTCTAATGTTTTCCTCTACTTACACTAATTATTTGTTGAATAATTTATCCTCACCATCAGAGCAAGATTTCATGAAGCAAATGGCTGTACAGTCCTCTGTATTGATGTTTTCCCTTTTACAAGAGCAATTCCTGGCATGCAGGGCTTAATAAATAAGTGAAGGAACTCTGTGACTGTATATTTCCATCAGAACATATGGGTCTCAAACTAAGGTTTTATTTGAACAATTCTGATAGATTCACTTCACATTAAAACATGGAAGCAAATATAGAAAAATTATTCTTCTCTCCGGATATAATAAGTCCATTATTTCAAGTTTTATAGATCTTGTGATTCTCTTTGGTCTTCAATACCTCATCAAAATTTGTCCTGAAAAATATTTATATCAATGAATTGTATCTGTTAATCAGTTGTTCTGCCTTCTGAGCCTAGGTAAGAGGAGTAAATATTTTTATTTTAAATCTTATTGCCAATGGTAAAACAAAGTTCTTTTTCATAATACAAACCAGAATCCCTGATGAACACTGATGTAAAAATCTTTGACAAAATATTAACAAACCAAGTTCAGCAATACATCCAAAGTATCATTCACCATGATCAAGTGGGGTTTATTACAGGGATACAAGGACAGTTCAATATTTGCAAATCAATCAATGTGAGACACCACATTTACAAAATGAAGGATAAAAATGATGTGATCATCAAAATAGATGCAGAAAAAGCATTTGATAAAATTAAAAATCCATTTCTGATAAAGATTCTCAATAAAGTGGGTTTAGAGGGAACATACCTCAACATAAAAGGGCCATAGATGACAAGCCCATGGGTAATATTATATTCAGTAGTAAAAAGCTGAAAGCTCTTTTTCTCTTGGAACAGGAACAAGACTAGAGTGTTCACTCTCCCCACTTTAATTCAACATAGTACTAGAAGTCCCAGGCACAGCATTCAGACAAGAAAAAGAAATAAAGCATCCAAATTGGCAAGGAAGAAGTAAACTGTCACTATGTGCAGACAACATGATACTGTATATAGAAAACCCTAAGGAGTCCACCAAATAACTATTAGAACTAATAATTGAATTCAAAACTTGCAGGATACTAAATTAATACGCAGAAATTTGTTGCATTCTCTATACTAATAATGAACTATCAGAAAGAGAAATTTCAAAAGATGTCCCATTACAATTGCATCAAAAAGAATAAAGTACCTAGGAATAGACTTAACCAAGGAGGTAAAAGACCTATACTTTGAAAACCAGAAGACATTCATGAAAGAAATGGAAGACAACAGAAATAAGTGGGACGATATAATGAGTTCATTGGTTAGAAGAATTAATGAGGTTAAAATGTCCATACTACCTAAAGCAGTCTAAAATCTCAATGCATCCCTATCAAAACCCCAGTGGTATTTTTCACAGAAGTAGAAAAAGGAATCGTTATTTTCATTGAACTCCAAAAGCTCCAAATAGCCAAACCAATCTTGAAAAAGAAGAACACAGCTGGAGGCATCACATTCCCTGATTTCAAACTATATTAAAAAGCTGTAGTAATCAAAACAGTATGTTACCAGCACAAAAAATGGACACTTATACCAAAGGAACAGAATAGAGGGTCCAGAAATAAACCCATACTTGTATGGTTTATTAATCTTCACCAAAGGAAGCACAAACATAAAATGGGGAAAAGACTCTGTAATAAGTGGTGCTGGGAAAACTAGACAGCTACATGCAAAAGAATGAAACTGGACCACTTTCTTACACCATATACAAAATAAACTAAAAATGAATTAAGGACTTAAATGTAAGATCTGAAGTCATAAAACTTTTAGAAGAAGACACAGACAGTAAGTTCTTGGACACTGGCCTGAGCAATTGTTTATTTTTTGTGGGTCTTTCTCCTGAGGTAAAGGAAACAGAAGGAAAAAGTTAAAAATGGGACTACATCAAACTAAAAACCTTTTGCATAGCTAAGGAAACCACCAACAAATAAAAAAGCAATCTGCTAAATGGAAGATATTTGCAAATGATATAACTTATAAGGGGTTAATATCCAAAACATGTAAAGCACTCTCACAACTCAATATTAAAAAAAGAATCCAATTAAAAAATAGGCAGAACACCAAAATAGACACGACATGCAGATGGCCAACAGATGCATGAAAACATGCTTAACATCACTAATCAGGGAAATACAAATCAGAACTACAATGAGACATCACCTCACACAAGTCAGAATGGCTAGTTTCAAAACGACAAGAAATAACTTTGGCAAGAAATAACTTTTGGCAAGGGTGTGGAGAAAAGTGAATGCTCAGACATTGTTGCAAGGAATGTAAATTGGTGCATTCACTATAGAAAATGGTAGGAAGTTCCTCAAAAAATTAAAAATAGAACCACAATATGATCCAGCAATTCCATTTTGGGGTATTTATTTGAAGAAAATGAAAACACTAATACAGAAAGTATAGAAGATATGGTATATACACAAAGAAATATTACTCAGCCATAAAAAAGAATAAAATCCTGCCATTTGTGGAAACATGCATGGACCTAAAAGGTATTAGGCAAAGTAAAATAAGTCAAATAGAGAAAGACAAATACTGTATGTTTTCACTTACATGTGGAATCTAAAAAAACAACAAACAAAAAAACCCCTCAAAAAACAAAATCAAACAAGCAAAAAAAAAAACCAAGAAACAGACTTATAGATACAGAGAACACTGACAGTTGCTGGAAAGGGGGCGGAGATGGGTAAAATTGGGGAAGGGGATTAAAAGATCCAAACTTCCAGTTATAAAATAAGTAGGATATGGGGATATAATGTATACATAGGAAATATAGTTAATATATGTAACAACTTTGTATGCTTACAGATGGTATGCTAGATTTATCATGGTGATTACTCTGTAATGTATATTATTTATATTTACTGGAAACTGTATTGTATTATCCACTTTAACATACACAATTTTCTGAATCCTACCAATGACCCATTATTATTTTGTCTTATGAAGAAGAAATTGGAATTTAGAATTGGGTGACTGTTGAATGGCCACATATACAATATGTAGAAGAATCTGTTTTAACTCAAGTCTCCCTTCAAAACTCATGGTTTTAATTACTCTGCAATCTTCCATTAAGAAACTTTGATGCTAATTAAAAATTTGGCCAAAAAGCCGATTCTTACAATGGGCTATATCTGACAGCAAACTTTTCTGGAATGATTATTTCATGCAGAAATGTACGCCTGCAGCCATGCCTCAGCTCAAGAAGCTACGTTTGAAATAGACACCATTATTCAACCTGGCTTCTCAAGTCACCCTCTGGATCTTTAGAGTCCTGTCAGAGTCCTGCCTACTTTGGGACACTGCCTTCCAATAAGGGACACTCAGTCATNGGAAAAGATGCTGTCCTACAGAAGCCAATAGAAAATCCAAGGCTTTGACAATAATGTTAGAAGATTAATACTGTCCAAGTTGAGATAACCCTTCTATAGGAATTAGGACCTAATATTCTTCCCATATTCTATAAAGATTTTCTTTCATACTAGATCTGTCCAGAAAAAGGAAGATCTAGCTTTTAGGAAGGAAGATACTAGTAGGTCATTACATTAGGAAATGTAATGTTTAGGTACTCATAATTATAGGCCTAAAGCAAATTGCTTAATTTCTCTAGGTCTTGATTTCCTTTTCTGCAATATGAAGCAGTAATGTCTACCTTTACATGTGGCTCAAGGCTAGGGTACAATAATACATCCAAAAATGTTTTTCTAAACTGTCAAGAAGCTAATATATTACCAACACAGATATGTTTCATCAGTGTATTATTCCCAGTGATAACTTACAAATATCTTCCAATGTACTGTTTAGCGCTAGGAAAGAACTGAACAGTTATTGTGAATTCCAACCAATTGTTTCTTAATCTGTTCAAAATTGAGCAGGATGTGGGTGTGTCCCAGAGAACACTTATTTTTCCATAATTTCCACATTTGGAAAAATTGCGAAGATTTTGGAAAATGGGAGGGGGTTACGTGCTGAGTATTAAATGAAATGTATGACAAAAATGAGATAAATGTAAAACAGTTGTCAGGGTGCATTGTTCAGACAGAAATTAAGATGCTCATTCTTAAAAACAAGAGTGAACCCTGACTCAGATGAGGAAAACACTTCTAAATATTTACCTTAATTTTGATATGATAGTTGAAAAACACAAATTTTCTTAAGAATTCATAATCATTACTAATATTTGTATAGTCTTATGTAGCTGGTTTATTGAACACTTTAAGCTGAGTAGGGATATATATACCTAGTTATTTTATAAATTCAAATGCCTCTAACCTGTATGTCAAATATGCCTTTCTTACCTATAATATTTTGCCTAGAATCTGTAATTTCCTGTCACTTTCAGTTATTTAAAACCTCAGGCTTTTCCAATCTCAAATGTAACCTCTAATTTCAAATCTGATTTAAACCTTATCTCCTGATTACCTCTCAGGCATCCCCATCCATGGTAGCTGGTCTTCAAAGATGGCCCTTCACCAACCATGCCCTTTTTTACTCACCCCATCCCCTCTTGGTCTGAGCTAGAACTGTGACTCATGTTAACCAATGGAAAGGATGCTGCATCCATTTTAAACCTGAGTCATAAGAAAGCTTTGTATCTTCTTCTTTTGTAAGCCCAGTGCTATCATGTAACTGTAGAGAGGCCACATGGAGAAGAAAAGTGCCTAGCCCACATGGAGAGAGAGAGTGAGGCCCAGTCATGCCACAGTCCCAACTGAGTCCAGCCTTCCAGCTACCTCGGGCAAGGGGCCAGACATGTAAATGGGCATGAGAGTCCAGTCAAGGCACCAGATGACTGCAGCTCCAGCTAATTTCTTATGGAGAAAAACCAGCCAGATGAGCCCTGTTAGCTCTCAGAACCGAAGAGAGAGAGAGAGAGAGAGAGATTGAGAGAGAGAGAGATATGAAGCAGCATGGTGGCATGGTGATCTGGATAAAGAGTTCCCTGTTAATCTAAGTAATAGTGACTGCTCTGAGTTGGCTTCTCCAAGAAGCAGTTTCTGAGATGCAGCTTAGTATAAAGGAAATTTATTAAGGTGAGAGCAAGAGAAGAAGAAAACTTGGACAGAAGGAGAAGTTGGGCTGACATACCATCCTAACAGGGCTTCTTCCTACATGTGGGGACGCTGAAGCTGGAACAGCCCTCCAGAGCTGTCCTGACTTGCACTGATCGGTCATCATAACATGTGGTCATCAAAGGGCACATGGCCTTCAGCAGGGGGGTTTTCTTCCACTGAGGTGATTCCCAAAGAGGGCTGATAGAGCACCACCTTCCCACCTATGGGAAGATACATAGGTGTCCTGAAGGGAGGATATGACTGTGGCATTGCACCCATGAGGCCCTTTCCTTGTGCTTCTTGGATCTACTTACTAGAATAGGTAGAATGGAATAATTGGAATAAGTAGAATATGAATCCCCCCCCGCCCCCAGGGTTCTGGAGGGCTTTTTTTCCCTAAGGAAAACTCATAGGAGGATGATTAGTGAGGCAAACTACTGCCCTCACTACTGCAGTTATTAGCCTCAAGATCACAAATGATATTCATTCTCTCCTTCCTTTGCTAACCATTCAAAATTCCCTTCACCCTTGGCTAGCTTCTCTTCTGGTCTTAGACACCAACTTGGTGGGAAATCTAGAGGAGTTCCATACCCCTTCTCAGACTGTGGCTGCTGGGTTTATAATGGATAAATATTAAGGAGTCTCATTACTGGGCAAGGGAATTCTGAGAAAAGCCCAAGTCAATCATTTGCATGCCAACACACTCCTCTTTGCCGTCTGGATAACAGCAGTCCTTCCTCCTCCTGACTGGTGATCAGAGTAGATTACCCCTGCCTAGATGGTGATTCCTCTTTTTACCTGCTAATAGTTTGGCCTGAGTTGCCCCAGGTGGTTGGACAGCAGGTGTAGGTTAGGGTGCAATGGGATTCTTGCTAGGTTTCCTGGTGGGTGTGCTCCACCTTTAGGATCCCAAACTCTAAACTTATAGGAGTCAAATTTGTGGGAACCAGAGAATGAATTCCCTAAGAGAATGTGAGTAAGTGTTATTTACCCTAACAAGGAAGTTAATTATGCCTTTATTATACTTGTTCTGCTGTGGATCACTGTACTAGGAGTTGGAAAAAAAATAGAAATTTTACTCTATATTAGATAACAAGAAAAATATATCGGTAAGAAGATGTGATCCCTAAGCCATTTACAGGTAGGCAAATAGGTAAAATACAAAATAAGTAAGCCAAGTAATTGGTACTGGTGTGAATTTTTTCAGGAACAAACTTTAGAGCAGATAAATTGGCAACATTTGGATTCTAGTACATTGAGATTTAATTTTTCCCTTAGATTTTTTCCTGTTTGACTAAGAAGTTGGCCGAATATAGGATATGAGGAGCCTCTGAAAGAATTTTCAGGAACATCGACTGGAAAATAAAGCACATTAGGTGTGCTTCTTGATAGTTATAACACAACAAGGTTTTAAGCAGCGTTAGGCTCTAAATTTATAATTCTCCCTAACCCACCTTATACACTCTGCTCTTTCATACTTTTAGTCTAAAACACTAACAGTGCTTACCCATACACATTCAACATCCTTTCTCATTCCAAAATTGACACGAACACTAACATGAACACTTATACTGCTAATGGCAAATTTTATTGAGGGATATGCTAAATGATCTACACAGATTACCAGTTTTAACCCTTACAACAGTACTACGATTAAGACATCACTGTTATTTTATAAGTAGGACATGGAGGCATGATTAATACCAGAAGGAAGGGAGCAAGGAGGAGGAGCTTGAAGATTTCATTTATAACTTTTTAATATTTGAGAGAGAGAGAGAGAGAGAGACAGAGAGAGAGCAGAGAAGGGTCAGAGAGAGAGGGAGAGAGTATCCAAAGCAGGCTCCAGGCTCTGAGCTGTCAGCACAGAGTCTGACATGAGGCTTGAACTCACTGACCAAGAGATCATGGCCCGAGCCGAAGTCGGATGCTTAACTGAATGAGCCACTCAGGCGCCCCTTCATTTATATCCTTGAGCTGCTTTTCATTAGCTGCATTGCCTGAGTTCTTTTGCTCTAGTGATTACAATTTCAAAAAATAAAAAATAAAAATCAGAACATAGGGCTTTAACAAGTGCTTTTTGTCCCCTTGAGGGAATGCAAGGCAGTTATTACTGGGAGCATGAAGTCAGGGCTCAGAGCGCAGGCATGGAGCCTGGCTGCTCAGTCACCACAGCTCTGTCACCGTGTACCAGCTGGGTGGCTGTGGGCAAGGTACCCCTCTCAGTCCTGGTTTCCTACCTGCAAAATGAGGCTAATGAAGGGTGGTTTGCCAATTTGGCATGGTCGCCAATGCAAAGCACTGAACCCGATGCCCCAGTTGTGTAGTTTACATGTCAAAACAGTTCTGAGTTATATTTGAGATTTATAATCCATTGAAGATAACATATGAGCTGAGAAAATGCAAGACCCATGATGGTTCTTGTCTTTAAGCTTATCTGGATTTTGTTCCATTACTAGCTCATGGCTAACTATCATGGTGTTTTTTATCTTTTCTTTTCTTATTTTTCTCTCCCTAAGACCTTATTTTCCAGGCTCCCAGAGCTGCTTCTCTGGCCATCTGTTTTTTTGGTCCAGTTAATAAGATAATGATTTTTTGTTTGTTTGTTTGTTTGTATTTTCATGGTTTGGTGGCTTCTGTGCTGACTATCTGATTATCTGTGCTCTCTCATGATCTACCTTCCCTTAAGCCTGTCACCAAGAAACTCAGGGAGTTTTTCCACTTACAAGCTCATCCTAGTGATTAGTCAGAAATTCTTGAAACTGAAGCAAAGGTTTTAGATCCTGAACTCATTTTTATCTATTGCTAAATTCAAAACTGGGAGAGCTGCCTCTTGGCAGGGACTCCTTGGATAGCATCTCTGCTTTAGGAGTCTCCTCTTGGACAATGTCTCTTTGCTCACTATTTAGGTAGATCACTGTCACATGACCAATTTCTAGACTGAAGAGCCTACTTTTAGCAAGGAGGTGCACTGGAAATACTTCAGGGTTAGTCTGGACAGGCTTCATGGGGATTACCAGTGTGGCTGTACTGGATCCAGGCTCAGAAGTGCTACACACATTGAGGATCTGTGTTCTGTGGTCACTGTTTTTGAAGTTCTCAAAACTTCCATGCTTGAATTTGTGTGTTTTGTAAGGTCTAATAAGACCACGGGGTATGTGACATAGGCTTGGAGTCTGCTTTACACACGGTCCCTCTTCTTGCCACTTGCTGCTTCCCTGGGTCAAGTTCTTGGCGGCTACTCCTCTGCCTTGTTCCAGAGACTGCTGTTTTCCTCTGCCCCACAGTGGGGCTGGGTGCAGGTACAAAGACAGTTGGAGGCAACCCCATGTGCTGAGTTGGGGCGGGGGGACCAGGGAGCCTCGTGGCAATGAAGGCCTGCACCCACCCCGTATTTATATAATGTGTTTATTATATGACATATAATTTATTTATATGTCTGTATCATGATGTATTTATAGAAACCATAACTTAGTACTAAATCATAATACCGAATAACTACTCGGCTCTTCAGAGCAGATTGGCAGTATTTCTCTGACCAAGGAAGTGCTATGTGAAACAGCAAATAAAAGGCACCATGACAGATTGAGAAAGAGACTTCAATAAAAAGGAAAATGCTATTTTCTCACCTTGTGAAAAAGCATCTACACCTTTCCATTGTTCACTGGATCCTGCAAATTATGTAGCTGAGCCTGTGGGTACTTGAAGGGGGTGCAGGGTTTTATACCACCTCGGAAGGTATGGAATACTGCGTGCACAACTTGAGAGCCGGTCAGGTGTTCTAGGGGCTCTGGCTCTGTTAACTGGTAGCTCATCTATGTTTAAGGCATGTTGACTAGGCCTCTCCTCCACCTCCACCACCCTTATGAAACTGTTACTTGGTATGAGCACAGTTTCTGTCACTGCCCCTTAGACTGAATGTAGGGAAAGTGCGAACAAGTCTTCTCAGTTTCCTGGAAAAGTAGAAATCTAAGAGAACACCCAATATTATAAATAGTGGAGTAAAAAAAAAAATCAGTGAAATTCTTGCTGGCATGTTTCTAGATCTATTTTGATATATTTTCTACATATTTTGTATGTATGTATTTATATAAACTAATGTATTTATATAATGTGTTTATTATATGACATATAATTTATTTATATAATGTCTGTATCATGATGTATTTATAGAAACCATAACTTAGTACTAAATCTTAACACCTAATAACTACTCGGCTTTTCAGAGCAGATTGGCAATCCATACACGGAACAAGTCTTAAGCTCCTCTTCAAGTACATCTAGGTAAATATTTGTGTTCAACTTGACGCAGGTTCTCCCTGGGGAAGTTAAGCTGGGTGGTTCAGTTTGGTTCCATTAGGAGAGTGTTATCTTGAACTTTGTCTTCTTTCTCCTTCTTAAGAAAATAGTCGCTTTGGATAGTCCTGATCGAAGGTGCTTCTACTCACTGCCTAAGTGAAAAGTCCCGTTGTGCTCCGTGTAGGAGCTTTTAATTTAACACAATCCCTCCAAAAGAAATCAAATGCAAGCTGTTCTCACTCTCAGTTTTACCAAAATGGTTCCTCTTACAAAACATATTACCTAATGTCTACTAAACAGTTCTGAGAGAGATTTCCAAATAAGGTCACAAAGCCAATGTGGCACCTTGGTATCCTGTGTTGGTTCAGAAATGCTGGGTTCTCACCTCTGCCCTGTTATTTACGAGTTGTGGAAAGGAAAAGAGATGACACATGAGAAGGGAGAGCCCGGGACAGAGTAGGTATCTGGTAAATATTTATTATTAAAGAGTATTAAAATAGCATTTATTTTCCGTGCTTTAAAAATCTCACTTACTTTCTTGTTATCTACCAGAATGTGAGAAGTAAAGTGTTACTGTATAATGTGATTAATACCAGATTCAGGATAATAATTTATTCAAGTCAATTTAACTTGGATTTATAACTGTGGGATATTAGGTTCCCATTTTGCCACTCTCTGTGCAAACTTCCCAGGCAGCAACAATGGAGATGAGGATTTCCCACAGGTAACTGCCAGTCTGCTGGGAGTCTGAGAGCTCCTCTCTCCAAAGCCACGTGACTGTGGGTTCTCTGTGGCCCCCAGGGGTGGTCAGCAAGGAAGATCATAGGCCTCCTCACCAGGCACAATCTGTCCCCTATCACGTAGCAGCAAGCAGAGATGTGTAAACTCAGAGTGCAAGCTGTCACTGAGCATTGGGGAAATCACAAAACTGACTCAGAAAGCAAACACAGCTTCTTTTAGGGGAGGTGTTAGGGGTTCCAGGTCTTAAGTAGTTTAGGTGCCAACAGGGCTGTGTATAATCATAGTATCCATGTAAAGAAAGCTTCCTATAACAAATTAATAATAATAATATAGTAAACATTTCACATGTTCAGTTAGAAATCTATTCATTTATAGTAAGCTGAACAATATTCTGCTGTTTCTAACCTAAAAAATAGATTCAGATGACTCTATAACACTCACACACACCATCTAACCATTCATTTTGCTAATCCTGTGTATCAGCTGAACCCTAAAAGTATTTATGACTTTAGTACAGTTTTAGAATTTTATCTTTGGACAGGAAGCATGTCATCGAGTTTTGTGCTGCACTAGGATGCCTAGGGATTTTTGCTCAGAGGAGGCATTCAAGTCATACCAGTCATTGATGAACAGAAATGGTTTACACTTTGAAATCCTCATAAGGAAGATGTGGCATGTCCCTATTAAATGCAGAACACTGTCTATAATTTGACCAGAGCCTTCATTTCCCCACCTTGCCAAGGAAGAGATGTTCAGAGAACTGGAAAGTTCCAAGTCCTGAATGTTTTGAAATGTTCCCAGAGTGATGATTACTCAGCCAAGGGCCATTTGATTCGAGGCTACACATAACAAAACTATTTCCACTTGATTTTGCTGCTGCTTAAAGAGCCAGGAAAAAGGACATCCATATCAGAGAATCGCTGCACCGCTAGCCAGAAAAAGCATCTACTGTTTTCAGGATGTTGGCCAGAAAGGGCCTTTCACTGGTGCCAGAGGCTTGGAACCCAAAGCAATCTTTGTGTTTTCTGTCTCTTATTTTTCCTTGTAGAGATAGTAAATCTTGATCATCAATTCATGCATAAGTACCTGTCAGTAGTTATCCCAAATATTGGACTGATACTATCAGAAAGGTCTAAAGACAAACTGACAGATGATTTAGCGACAATTGCGACTCTGTACTAATCATCCGGTTACATAAAGACGAACGGCTGCAGTGTGCCATCTGGAACCATAAATGCTGTTTGCGTTGGGAGGCCCTTGATAAAAGCTTCGTTATTTTACAGAAGGAACAAGGGTTCCTGCCTGCCAGTGAGAGGGAATAGGGTTCTCTTTACTCTTTGCTTTCTCTGGCTCAACTGTTACCAAGTGTTTGACCTTAGCTCTTTGTACAGTTTCCTAAGGATTTTTTTTTTAACGACTGCATCTGAAAATGGTTATTTAAGTACCTACGCATTACCCTCAATTTTGCCTCCTGGCCCCAAAGCCTAAAATGTTTACATTTGACCTTTATTTCCTGTAGCATGATATATATTTCTCCATCCCCTTACTTTTAATCTGAAGGTATCTTCCAGTCTAAAATGAGTTTCTTGTAGACAGCATATAGATGGATTTTTTTTTTTAATATTTTTTTTAAATTTATTTCTAGGAAAGAGAGACAGCGTGAACAGGGGAGGGTCNGGCCCCTTGTGGAACTCTGGGGGCAGAGTCAGAATTGCTGCTTCCATCTCTGGGTAGGGCTGGTGCGCAGGGGCGGGGGCTTGCCTGCAGGGTGTTCTGAGCCCGAGCCCGGTTAGAAGGCTCTCTCAGTGGATTCTGCGTCCTTTTTCTCCCAATCTCTCAGGTTTTGTAAGGTTTCCAATGGCTTCAGATCTTTTCTGTGTGATGTATGGGCGCGAGTGCAAGTACGGAGCTCCTTACTTCTCCGCCATCTTGCCCTCTCCCCACATTTGACCTTTAAAGAAAAAGTTTGCTGACCCTTGGCAAAGCACAGTGCCTGATACACGGTGACTGCTTTCAAAGCATAAGCTATAATAGTACTATTTACTGCACTATATTATACCATACCAACCTATACTCTTATATTCTCTAAAGCAATTGCTATAGCCAAGGAAAATGACCTAAGTGTCAGTGGAACACTTCATACAGTCTATTCTGTCCTCATAAGTATCCCAGTTCTCAGTCCTTTTAAAAGTGTCTGACACTACAACTTAGGGAGGTTCATTCAAGATTAATGTCCAGATTTTAAATGCAAGATTCTGCCATCTTTATAGATCACCTGTTTCTTCAAAATCTGAGGCATGGTCTTTGTGTCCTTTGTAACCTAGCAGGAAACCGAATTCTCCAGAGGTCACATCTGGACAAAGCAGTATTTAGGTCTTATCCCTAAGGATAAAGAGTACAGGCCTCCTTGGGTTCTCTCACCTGATTCATTTAAGGGCAGAGAACGCCTCTAAAATAATTTTCACCAATTCATATTTTCAAAATTTCATGATAGGAGTTAATTTCTAATATTTCATCATGTTAGTGAAC
Source organism: Crocuta crocuta (assembly GCF_008692635.1). NCBI lineage: Eukaryota > Metazoa > Chordata > Mammalia > Carnivora > Hyaenidae > Crocuta > Crocuta crocuta. Next base: position 7,897,267 of record NW_027551567.1, read on the forward strand.
ATCATTATTTTCACTTATAGAAACCCATTTCTGGTATTGCATATGTGAATTTACAAAGCATTGGCTGTTGGTCAGGATACAGAGATGTCTTGTAGCATTGCCATTGGATTAGGGGCCGCATGGTTAGAATACCAGTGCATCATCCAATCTAGGTTAGCATGTGGGTTACAGTCTAGCCTAAGTAATACACTTTATGTCACACTGCATATGCACAAGTGTTTAAACTATAGATACTGAAAATTGCCTTTTTAGAAAATATTTGCTGTGTAGTTTGAATCTAAGCTTGCAAGCTTCTATATTTCTGATAATTTTTATGTATAGTTCCTATATTTATTAATTCATCATAATATTTAGATTTTATTTAAAAATAAAAGTATGAAAGTATTGAATAGTCTCTTAGAAAGTTGGCTAATGATTCTGTATTTAAAAATCAATACTTATTAAAGGGCACTGCACCAAACTTGGGGCAAAGAGTATATATTCTAAAGGACATACTATGCTCTTTTCTGAAGAGGATCAGTTAGTATTTCCAAGTATATTTTATCTTCCAAAATGTGGGTGTGGGAAGGTGTGATGTGAAGGGGTGTGTGGGTTGGAGGAAGAGAGGCAAGAGAGAAAGTTCTACTCAAGAAGTGAAGCAGTTAAAATTCCTTGAGCCAGAAAGTAACGTTGCAGGAAAAGAAGGGAGGAGAGAAAGCTGAGCTATTTCATTGGTATAGAAACTGGCAAAAGTTTTTTTTTTAAATGAATTGGAATGTTTTTGATGAAATATACATAAAAATTAGACGTAAAGATATATGATACTGACGATAGCATAGTAGGTAGACCTTTATGTTGTCATAAGATTTTCATGTGTATGTTTATTATGTTTCACCCAGATTGTGAGTTCCTGAGACCAAGAACCTTGCCTTCCCTGCAGTATCTAGAACAGTGCTCAGCTCATCTGGGATGCACTGCTGTTGACAGCCTTCACACGGACTGTTCAGAAAGAAGGTTTACTTGAATTTACTCGTAATTCTCAGAACTAGTGCGCACTCTCTCACTCTAGGCAAGATATCACCTAGTTTATGTAGGAGCTTCTGGCCAGATGATGGCCAGACATATATGGTATTAAGTTTCAGTGATTTAGTTCATCATACAATACAAAGCAATACGTCTTTACAATTCATTAGTCTTTAGATTTCATATAAACTCCCATTTCATGTATAGCAAATCAGTATCATCCCAAAGTCAAAGTCACTTCTGTCTGTGTCAACTCCTCTTGTTTATAGAACTCCATATATAAAGACGTCCCCAGATTCTCCCAAACACAATTAGTGTCAGCAGCCCAAGGGGCCCCATGGACTTTCCTGAGAGAACGATTCATGTGAGTACAACTGAGTCAGTGTCTTGTCCTAAAATACAAGATTCCTGGTCCCCAGAGTAAGACATGACAGACAGGGAGGTAGCCACCCTCTTCCACACTACCTGTCTGAGGAGGGCCTTAGGACCTGATCGCACTGTGGGATGTGGGCCCACAGGTAGGCCTCAGGCAAGCAGGGCTCATCTTAGCCAGAAAATAAAGACCCATGAACTTCTCATTTGTTTCACATAAAAGGAACTTGAAGCCAAGAGGAGAAAATGGCGATGTAGACATGCAAAGCCTTTTAAACTCTTCAACGGTCCCGTTCACAGCTCATTTCCCTTCCTGAACACCAGGTGCTTCTGGGTGGGCCCTGGCCATGCCCACTCATGTTTTCTCCCCTCTGACTCCCTCTGGCCAGGCCTGGGCACCTGAGACCGTCACAGTGCTTGTGGGGCTAGGCGGGAGGTGAGTGGGTGTGCAGTGTGGGAGGTAGAGGCCCTGGGGTTCCCACCCAGTCTCTGGCATGTCTGAGCATCCTGTTGTGGCCCTTTCTGTTCCCAGACTATACTACTGATGTGTGCCTCACCTGGCCCCAGCTTCCACGCAGCCCATCCTTTCTTTTTTTTTTTTTTTAAATTTTTAATGTTTTTTATTTATTTCTAGGAGAGAGAGAGAGACAGCATGAGCAGGGGAGGGTCAGAGAGAGAGGGAGTCACAGACTCTGAAAGAGGCTCCAGGCTCTGAGCTGGCAGTCAGCACAGAGCCCGACACGGGGCTCGAACCCACGAACCGCGAGATCATGACCTGAGTGAAAGCCGGACGCTTAACCGACTAAGCCACCCGGGCGCCCCACAGCCCATCCTTTCTTGCTGTTGTCTAAATCCTACAGCCTGGGGCCCACTGGGAACCCCACTGTGAATTCCAATGTTGACCCTTTAGTTAAAATTAGGTCTATTAGTAAAGCATAACAGAAGACAGGAGAAACAGACACCTCTCTCCATCTCTCATCCTCACACCACTGTCAAGCCAGCACCTTTGGCTCCATAAATGCTGGGTCGTAGGGACGGCGTGGGTTTATTGTGTAAGTGACCATGTTTGCTGCAAGTCAAGGCTTTTCCAGTCACAAGTTAACATTAGTCTGCATCAAAAAGCGAGGGGAAAAATAGTAGACTGGAGCAGGGCAGGATTCCTTCAGATGGGCGCTGCTCACAGCCTGGAAGAAGGACGGCTCTCCTGAGCTGCCCAGGAAGACAATGGACTACAATCAAGTGACACCGTGAGCATTCTGCTCTGCATTCTGCCTGATCGTCTACACTCTGGCCTAAATGGATGTGCAGGTTGTAGAGCAAGAAGACAGGAGGAACAGGACCACAAACTCCTGCTTCCCTGCAAGGCTCTAGCATGTTCCCTATGACAGCTTGACAGACTGCCTCAGCCACCCCCCTGCGTCATGGTGAACAGAAATCCCAGGGGTCACTGGGGCCAGAGTTAGGTCAAGAGAGCCAGGTCCATTACATTTCATTTCTCAAAGTGATGCTGAGGCACAGGACTGCCCAGCCTGGGCAGATCAGCCTCTCCCAGCATAGGGCGGGCCTACCTGCTCTCTTCCCAGCTGCAGTCACAGCTCACCAAAAACACCGATGGAATGAACATCTCGTCTTTAACATGCCACCAGCATGGAGGCCCCAAACACACTTCATTCTAAGAAAGCCCCAGGCAAGCTGAGTGCTACGGTACTTGAGTAGGAACAGAGTTTTCCTCCTCTGAGAAAGGACTACTTTCCCACACAACGGGCATGAACACCTCGCCCCTGCAGGCACAGTTGAGAGCCATGAACAAAGCTGTCCTGTTCTCTGTCAACTTTGGCCAGCAGCTCTCAAGTCTTGGAGTCCTTTAGCACAAGGCCAAGAAAGTGGCATGGGCTCCAAAGAAACAGTGCTTCCCTGAGAGGCAGGGATACTAGGAAAGGTCTGAGGGATAAGGCAGGGCTGATGGGAGAATCTCAGGCAAAGGAAACCGGAAATACTTAAAAAGCAGTCTCTGAGGAGGAGAAAGTAAAGCCACGTTGGGCTGCCTGAGAAGGTGAGATTGGGAGAAAGAGAAGGTGGGCCCCAAACCTCTTCAGGTAATTAGGGCTGGCCTGAAGTAAATAATTCAGGGCTCTTCCATTGTTCCTCTGAGCTCCGACCAATAAGAACCTGTTTGAGTCAATAATTCCATTATATTCTATTCCATTTTTTAATTAAACAGATCAAATGATTCAAAGTGTGCAACACCGCTCATTTATCTCCCAGCTGGCCTTCCTGAGACTGGTCTATGGAAGATTTCTGACACCAAGTTACAGGGCAGAAAGGCTCCAACATGTACTTTGCTAATAAGGATCAGAAACAAACAACTTTCCGTTTCTACCATGTGTTCCCTCCAAAGACTTTGGGGAAGGACTCTGCGCCTCAGGGCAGGTTATCTGAGGCTGTGGAAGCAAGAGCCGCTCTCTCAGTGAAAGGGATGGTTCTGGTATGTACGTCAGTGACCCAAACATGATGATGTCCACAAGACAAAAACCCTAACCAAAAACAGATTTTTAAAGGAGAATTTCTGTGCTGGGAAGGAGGTTAAGTGAAAAAGCAGAGCACAGAATTGACAACCCTTCATTCGAGGACACATGCCCAGCAGGCTTTCCTTCGAATGCCTGTTGAAGACAGGAAGGAATACAAATTAGTGGCTGCTTCCAGCTGGGTAGGGTCCCCACAACCTAGGGCTTGCCCTGCCAGGCCGCAGCCACCTCCTCCTGAAGGAAAGGAGACAGGATTCTCCCTGACAAGCTCTCGTGGAAGGCAACGCGCCAGACTTAGGACCGTGATATTTGGCTGCGACACTGGAGAAACAGAAAGACACCTATCAGTGGTGATGCGCAGACCAGGACGGGATGCTGACGGCGCTGTCAGGTGACAGGGTGCCGCTGACAGCTGGGGCCCTTCTCCTGGAGAGACGGGCTGCTCCCCAAGGGCTGCCCTGGGGCCAGCCACCCGCTGGGTGGAATGAGCGAACCCTGCGTCAGAGCATCAGAGCGCCCTGGTTAAATGGGTGAAACCTGGCAGATCCTCCGAGCCGCCAGGACGATTGCTTCTTGTGCGCGGTGGGATGGTGCAGCCTGGCGGGTTAGACAACCACGGGCCCCACGGGGAGCGCGGGAGCTGCAGCTCATCTGCTGGTAAACAGCTGAAGTTAGAATGCTGGGCACCAGTCAGCGGGACAGGTGATGACCACATGCCAATCATGCAAGCTAACTGACTTTCGGCTCCTTCCCGTGGGGACGGAGGAGCACAGCCCCTGTGGAGACCACCGGTGCCCCCGGCAGCACTCTGAGCACCTAGCTGGGCCGCAGGCCCCACACAGGCCGGAACCCGGCGCTCCTTGATGTGTCAGGCTTCAAATCTCTAGGAGAACCAGACAGTTTTCCACAATAGCTTTTGGTGTGTGGTTTCTAGGAGTCTAACCACGACACCCGAAAAAGGTAGCAAAGAGTGCTGTGTGCAAGTCCTGACCCAGGGCTTCTGTCCCGAGCTGCAGGGGCGCCCTCCGGAATCCCGCTCAGGGGCAGGCCCATGAGGTTCCTGTGCTGACCCGCAGGGAAGGGGGCTGGAAGTTGGATACTAGGTCACAGGGATACTAATTAGGACATTCACAGAGGCACCGTCAGCCGCTTTCTCTTTGAACCTTGATGCACAGTGCTTAGTTTTCTTACGCTCAAGCTAAATTATATTTTAAAAAGATTTTGAAGGGCACCTGGGTGGCTCAGTTAACTGTGGGGCTCTTGATTTAGGCTCAAGTCATGATCTCGGGTTAGTGACATTCAGCCTTACATCGGCTCTAGCTCCATGCGGACAGTGCGGAACCTGCCTGGGATTTTCTCTTTCTCTCTCTGCCCCACCCCGGCTTGTGCGTGCACTCTCTCTCCGTCCCTGTCTCTGTCTCTCTCAAAATAAATATATAAAAACTTTAAAATTTAAAAAAATAAAAAAGATTTTGAGAAGAGGGTACTTACAGTATTCACAGGAATAGTGATCCATGGAGAGGCCTTTTTGTCTGTTTTTAACTTTTTCTAAGAGTGGTGTTGTAATTTTGATACAACAAAATTATTAAAATACACCATAGACTCGGGGCGCCTGGGTGGCTTAGTCGGTTAAGCGTCCGGCTTTCGCTTAGGTCATGATCTCGCAGTTCGTGGGTTCGAGCCCCGCGTCGGGCTCTGTGCTGACTGCCAGCTCAGAGCCTGGAGCCTATTTCAGAGTCTGTATCTCCCTCTCTCTCTGACCCTCCCCTGCTCACGCTGTCTCTCTCTCTCCTAGAAATAAATAAAAATATTAAAAAAAAAATACACCATAGACTCAAGAGAAATGGATGGTTGTTGCCAAGACATTCTTATACATTTATTTTAGAAGCCAACTTATAATGCCGCATGAAATAATCATTGCTTCTGAAATAGAGAACATTTTTGTGCAAATGTTTCCAAAACAATTTTTCAACAGTGAGCACAAATAAAATGCATAATAATACACTTTGTTATCTTGGAAACTCTATATTGTGACCACATTTTGAATTTGAGAGAGGCAGGAGCAGGGACAAATATTTATTTTTACTTTGATTAATTAAACAATGAATCAGTTGTAGGAAACAGTGTTATTAAAATGAAACAATTACAACAGTAATAAAAAAGCTTTGCCATAGATCTTAAACCTTAGCTCCAGCCTAATTATTCCTTAATCAAACATTAAGCTGTTTTCTTAATAAAAAACTCTTAAGGTCATGGGCCTTTGTTTTTATTCCTGCAGATAATTAAGAAATATTCTTTTGATAAGCTTGCCCATAGAACTAACACATTTTTTTTCTGTTTCTTCTTTCTCTCATTTCCTTCCTTCTCCCTTTCTCAACCTTTCATATTAGAAAGGCAAAAACATATTCATTCTATCATTAACTCAGAACAATTGTTATGTTTAGATTAAAAAAGTTATATGGGGGCCACCTGGGTGACTCAGTGGTTAAGTGTCTGATTTCAGCTGAGGTCATGATCTCAGTTTGTGAGTTGGAGCCCAGCATCAGGTTCTGTGCTGACAGGGCAGAGCCTGCTTGGGATTCTCTCTCTCCCCCTTTCTCTTTGCCCTTCCCCCACTCCTGCTTTTTCTCTCTCTCAAATAAAAAAATTAAAAATTGAAAAATTATTTAAAAAGTTATATGGTACCATATTGTAATGTATATATTCCTTTAAAAGTTTTGGATGGATGTTTTAAGTTTTATAATGGCTCTTTTGGAGTGGGAAAGAAAGAAGCAAAATATCTGAGTTATTCTGTGACATTTTCATGGTAAATTGTATCATGAAGAAATGATTAAAGGAATAAATTATAAATTAAAAAGAAATACAATACGTATTGTTTTCTGTGTTTATCTACTATCTAGATTTTGGATTCAGATTTTAGACATCAGTCTTTCTACAGTCCTTGTGATTTCAAAATGTTCCCCTTAAATGTATAGCTGCTCTGTTGCTCTTAACTCTGTCGTCTGCCACCTTTAGCCAAGGTCTATTTGTCTGTGTCTAGGGTTGGGGAGGAGTCACTGGGGAGCACCCATCAGATATGAATACCACAAATTCAGTTATTATCCAGTTCGGTAACACTCTTCAAGAGGAAATTGGTTACTTTCCAATATCTTCAAACACTTGTTTGTAATAACTCTTCCCAGTTTAAGTAATTGTCACCTTCAGAAGAAATTGCTTAAATTGTTTATACCTTCATTACTTGAAATATAACTTCTTAATGGCCAGTTTCTTCATGTTTTTTAAAATGTTTTACCTAATTTTGAGAGACAGAGAGAGAGCATGAGTTGGGGGAGGAACAGAGAGAGAGGGAGACACAGAATTTGGGGAACCTGCTTCAGATTCTGTGTCTCCCTGTCTCTCTTCCTCCCCGGGCTTGTAGTCTCTCTTTCAAAAAATAAACATTAAAAAAATAAAGAGAAATAAAAATGAGCATCATATAAAATCTATTTATAGGGTTTTAATAAGAATTAAATGACATAATGTTATCCCGAGCTTAGCAGGGTATCTGTTACATGGTAAACATTTGATAAATGTTATTGTTTAATATTATTCTTCTCATCCATTTTATTTATCCAAAGTCATACACAACTGATTTTTGGATACAGGTTTTCTGAATTCAAGTCCAAGCCTCTTTATATCATAGAATTCCTTGTTAAAGCAATGGAGTGTCAATGCTTTAGTTACTTAAGCATTGATTACAATATAGATTGTGACATAGACCTGATAGTAACACTGGGTAATTATTCCTCTTAGTGTTGTCTTAAAAATAATTTATTCAATGGATATTCATTGCATTAATTATCTCACTTTGGATAAAATCCTTCTACTAACTTTTTTTTGTCCCTTTACGAAATATTTGCTGAGCGCCCACTAACAGTCACTATACTTAGTGTGGGGCTCTTAGTGACTTAATAAGTGCACTTAATGCCTAATATAGCAGAAAGTTCTGAGGTATGTTAGACACCAAGTTTGGCTCAGTGGCTCAACAATTTCATCACAGACTCAGGTTCTTTTTATATCTCTTTGCCATGCCTGGTCAAGACATCTTCCTCTGGCTGATAGCTAGATGGTTTACACATTCCAGACATGATATCCAAGGGGAGATGGATCATATCATTCTGTGGTTCTCTCTTAGGAGTAAGCCAAGAGCCCTTCACAGTCATCCGTTCTTCTCTCATTGCTGGGAATTGAGTCATATGCCCATGCTAGAACTAATTACTGGCAAGGGGAATGGAATTGCCATGAGTGGCTTCAATGAATTATTTGAGGTTGGGGAATGGAAGTTGGAGCTTTAATTACAAAGTCCATGTACTATCCTTACCTGTTCTCTTGATCTACTAGTAGGCAGAAGTTATATACACAGTCATTATTGTAAACAGTTAAGAAAATGTTGCCATGCTGTATGGTGATAAGGATGTGAATCATGGTGTTGGCAGTAGAAATGATAAATACATACATATATACACTATACATATGCCATATATATACATATATATGAGATGGACTGACAAAATAATATTTGGAAATTCTTAAGTTTCTATCATAGTTAGACACCATCCTAAACAGGTAATCTGGATTATTTCGTTTAGTCTCTAATTTAATAGAGACTATTTCTATTATATAGATGAAGAAACTGTGACTTAAGTAGGTCAAATGACTTTCTAGGATTCAAATCCCTGGAGACTGACTTCAGTTCTCTTAACTACCATGCTACATTGACTTGTTATTGCTAAATAAATGTAGCCTGGCTGGGGATAGCAGACTCTTTTAATGCCTACAAATCCATTGTTGCTCTTTAGAGAGACAAAGTCTATTTTCTTTGTCAGTCTGTGATAGAGATTATAGATTCCAACATTAATATTACCTTCAGGTTTGGTTTAAGTCTGTTGTATCAACTTTAAAGGTTACTGTGTAATTCATGTTTCTTTCAAGGAAGCGTAGCTTTTGCTAACATTGTGCTAGATTAAATTATTAAATTACAATTTATGTTGCCGTTATTCAGAATCTCTCCGTGTGTGTTTCCAATGGATTTTATTATTTATTTATTTTTAAATTTAAATTTAAGTCAATAATAATGGTTGCAGGAGTAGAATTTAGTGATTCAACATTCACGTATAACACCCAGTGTTCATCCCCACAGTGGCCTCCTTAATGCCCATCACTGATTTAGCCTATCTTCCCTACCCACTTCCCCTCCAGCAACCCTCAGTTTATTCTCTGTATTTGTATTTAAGAGTCTCTTATGGTTTGCCTCCTTCTCTGTTTTTATCTTATTTTTCCTTCTCTTCTCCTACTTCATCTGTTGTTTTGTAAATCCCACATATGAGTGAAATCATATATTTACCTTTCTCTGACTTATTTCACTTAGCATAATACATTCTAGTTCCATCTGTGTTGCAAATGGAAAAATTTCATTCATTCTGATTACTGAGTAATATTCCATTGTGTATATATACATATATACACACACACACACACACATATATATATATATATATATATATATACCCTATCTTCTTTATCTATTTGTTAGTCAATAGTCAATGGACATTTGGGCTCTTCCATAATTTGGGTATTGTTGATAGTGCTGCTAGACATTGGGGTGTGTGTGCCCCTTCAAATCATCATTTTTGTATCCTTTGGATAAATACCTAGTAGTACAATTGCTGGATCATGGGGTAGTTCTATTTTTAATATTTTGAGGAACCTCCATACTGTTCTCCAGAGTGGCTGCACCAGTTTTCATTTCCACCAGCAATGCACAAGTGTTCCCCTTTCTCCACATCCTTGCCAACATATTTTGTTTCCTGAGTTGCTAATTTTATGCATTTTGACAGGTGTGAGGTGGTATCTCACTGTGGTTTTTAATTTGTATTTCCCTGGTGATGAGTGATATTGAGGATCTTTTCATGTGTATGTTAGCCATCTTGATGTCTTATTTGGAAAAAAAAACTGCTCATGTCTTTTTGCCCATTTCTTCACTGGATTATTCATGCTGAGTTTGATAAGTTCTTTATAGATGTTGGATACTAACCCTGTATCTGATATGCCCTTTACAAATGTCTTCCCATTCTGTTGGTTGCCTTTTAGATCTGTATACTGAAAACTATAAAAAGGTTACGATACAAATTGAAGAAGACACAAAGAAATGGAAAAACATTCCTGCTCATTGATTGGAAGAACAAATATTATTAAAATATCCAAGGCAATCTACACATTCAATGTAATCCCTACCAAAATAGCAACAGCATTCTTCACAGAGCTAGAACCATTCTAAAATTTGTATGGAAACAGAAAAGACCCCAAATAGTCAAAGTAATATTGAAAAAGAAAACCAAAGCTGGAGGCAACACAATTCTAGACTTTAAGCTGTATTACACAGATGTAATCATCAAGACAGTCTGGTATTGGCAGAAAAACAGACATATAGATCAATGGAACAGAATAGAGAACCCAGAAATGGACCCACAAATGTATGGACAACTAATCTTTGACAAAGCAGGAAAAAATGTCCAATAGAAAAAAGACAGTCTCTTCTGCAAATGTTGGGAAAACTGGACAGCAACATGCAGAAGAATGAAACTGGACCACTTTTTTACACCATACACAAAAATAAACTCAAAATGGATGAATTCCCTAAACGTAAGATAGGATACCATAAAAATCTTAGAGGCAGCAACTTTTTTGCCCTCTGCTGCAGTAACTTCTTACTAGACATGTCTCCGAAGGCAAGAGAAACAAAAGCAAAAATGAACTATTGGGACCTCATCAAAATAAAAAACACTGAAGGAAACAATCAACAATACAAAAAGGCAATCAATGGATTTTGGAAACACTGCATCATGACATTTTAATTGAAATGTATTGTTTCTTAGTTACTTGTTTTGTTTTCCCCACTAAAGTCTTCTTTATCACTTCTTCTTGATCACTTTTACAGCTAATTTGTTTAGAAGAGTGAAAGTAAGATATGTTTTAATGTCATTACTCATTCATTCATCTATTCATTCTGCTCAAAGGCTGAACTTTAAACAAACAAGTATTGAATGCCTACACTATGGCAGCCATGGTACTATATAAGTTTAGGAATATTTGCTAACATTCTTTTAAAATTTCTTGAAGTTGAGTACTGTATTTGCTAATATATATCCAACTTACTTTGAACAATTTTAAGTTCTTTATCCCTCATGTGTATAGTAAGAATGACAATTATTCTCATCTCTTCACCTCTAATCCTTTGTAGGTCTGCTTGCTCATGGGTTCAATGTCTTTGTGTTCACTTGTTCTCTTTGAGTCATGAACAACTGTCTCAACCAACAAAGTAAGACACCTAGAAGTACTTATTTGGAAAATCCATACATATATTTGATTAAAATAAAACACCATGTACTTTTTCTCAATATTTTGAATAGTGATTCATGTACCATCTAATGCGTTATGTATTTTTCATTTATCTTTTCTATTTGTTTGCTTTTGTTCTTTCTTTGAAACAGAAGATAATCCTTAGAAACACATGACTTATACTTATTTTTGCTTCTAGGTTTATTTTATTAGTTTATTACTGAAACTAATAAAAATTGAGTACACTGCAAAAATAGTATTTTCAATGGCACTAAAATGCTGTGACTATGATGAGGATTGGATAAATGATATTCCAGAGAGCAAAAAGCTCTTCTAGGATGAATTGATGTCTACTGGCAGTTTTTTTCTCAGGAACATTGACAATTGCAATGTGAACTAAGGACCAAGATTTTCCTAAGCAGAGGAACTTTACTGGGAAAAGGAGAAAATAGCAAGGTAACGTGGGCCTAGTGTAAAAAGTAGAAAGAAGGGGAGGCCAGAACACAAGCTTAGTTTTCCCTATACATCATTTACTGAGATCTGCTGGTGGTGTAGGAGTCTGTGTTGCTGGCCATGAAGGCAGAAGGAAGTCTGTTGTCCTAGGGTACTGAGGAAACAAAATCCTGCTAGATAGAAATAGCCTGCAAAACAAATATGAAAGGTCCTTCCTTAAGACATTTGCCAGATCATGAACCTCCGTGGGGCGAGCGGCCATCAAGTTAATCTTAAAGCCACCAAAGGAAGCCTTGAAGAGCAATGCTTGATGAACAAGAACAAACCAGAGCTGAACTGAGTCTTCTTACTAATTCTTCAATCTACCCTCAAAATAGTACAATTTTCTATTAAAGTTATCAGTACCTTATTGTATTTACCTTGTCTTCTGTTTTCTTATGCTTTGATATCTTGGAGCCTTCTTGACCCTGGAGGAACTGCGCCTGCCAGGGTTAGCTGTTTGTAGAGAGAGTAAACAACATGCCCAGGAGCACACCTTGCAAATGCAAACAAAAAAATCCAGAGCCCATACTCTCAACCATTCTCTAATGCGCCTCATACTCTAGGCCACTAGCCCCCTGTCCTGATCACCTCAGGGCCTGGTACCAACAATAGTCCTTATGCCCGGGAACCTGCTGGTATTCAAACTAGCCACCCCTAAACCTGTTTACCTATCCTTGTCATTTCCTTCCCATAAGAACCACAATAAGGGCTCTTACCTATGGTTTCCCCCTCCCTCAGCCTCCTCACCAATCTGGAAATTCCTCATGTGGTCTCCTGTGGTATGGCATGCTCCCTTCTCTCAGGATCTGTGAGTATAACAAACTGTTTTTACAATGTCAGTCATCTCCTGATCTGTTTTTCTTGCCATATCTAAAATAATAATAAAACCCATGTTTTAAAACACCTTGTCTAACAGAGCAAAGAATAAATTCTCACTGGGGTAAAATATCATTTATAGCTTCTGCAGTAATTTTATATCCAATGTATCATAGAAAATATAAAATAACTAGGCTAGGAAGATGCAGGAAAATGTAATTCAGAATTAATAACTCACTGGATGGGATTAAGAATGGATCAGGCACAAAAGAAGAAAGAATGAATGAAGTGGACATCCACAGAAAATATCCAGTTGAAACACAGAGATTAATAAAAAGGAAATCCTTAAAACAAGGTAGAGAGACATGTGGGACCCATTCAAAAACTAATAAGCATGTAATTGGAATCCCAGAACAGAGAAGACAGATTGGAAGAGAAGCACTGCTTGAAGAGATAATGACTAAAAACTTTTCAAAGCTAATGAAAGACTCATCAATAAGAGTCAATAATAAATGTTTATTAACAGTGGAATGGATAAATTATTTGTGGTATATTCACATAGTAATAAAAAATAAGATATTGCTACACACAACAATAGAAATGAACTGCACAGACATAATGAGTAAAAATACACCAAAATTTACATTTATATGAAGGTCAAGAATAGGCAAAGTTTCTTTCTTATGGCCTAATAGTATTCCATTGTGCGTATATACTACATCTTCTTTCAGCCATAAAAGAGAATGGAATCTTGCCATTTTCAAAGACATTAGAGAGGATAATGCTAAGGGAAATAATTCAGTCAGAGAAAGACAAATACCATATGGTTTCACTCATATGTGGAATTTAAGAAACAAACAAACAAAATGAACAAAGGACAAAAGGAAAGAGAGAGAGAGACACCAAGAAACAGACTCTTAACCATAGAGAACAAACTGATACTTACTAGAGCGGAGATGGGTGGGGAGATGGGTGAAATAGGTGATGGAGAATAAAGGGTGGACATATTATGGGGAGCACTAGATGATGTATGAAAGTGTTGAATCACTACGGGGCGCCTGGGTGGCTTAGTCGGTTAGGCGTCCGACTTTCCCTTAGGTCATGATCTCGCGGTTCGTGGGTTCGAGCCCCGCGTCGGGCTCTGTGCTGACTGCCAGCTCAGAGCCTGGAGCCTGTTTCAGTCTGTGACTCCCTCTCTCTCTCTGACCCTCCCCTGCTCACGCTGTCTCTCTCTCTCTCCTAGAAATAAATAAAAAACATTAAAAAAAAAAAGAAAGTGTTGAATCACTAGTGTTGAATCACTATATTGTACACCTGAAACAAATATAACACTGTATGCTAACTATACTGGAATTTAATTCCAAGATTATGATAGAAGTCAGATTAATGGTTAACTCTGGGGGAATACTAACTAAGAAGAGTATAAAATATCTTTCTGATTGTTGGAAATCCTCTATATTTGGATCTGGATAGTGATTACCTTCATGTGTGTATATGTGTCTATATGTATATTTGTATATGTATACATGTATATATATTGTTGATCTCTTAAGATTTGTGTGCTTCCTAAATTTTGTATTTCAATAAAGACAGAACAAAGTGAAAAACTAAAACATATTGTCTGTGTTGATCTAGGGTTGTGGTGGAAAAAATGCTGAGAGTAATACATACGGAGAAATCATTCTTACTGAAACAGATGGTAAATTGAGTAAATGTGATGCTTCAAATAAAGGAAAGATATTGGAAATATACTCATTTCAATATAACTTCTGGAGATGAATTAAACATTGTTTATTGGGCCAAGCACTTCATTTTAAAGATAGATGAATGAATTATGAATAATTTTGGCAATCATAACTTAATTTGTTGTTCCCTAGATAAGCGATAACATAAATCATTGTATAACTAGAATGTAAACAAAAACTCATCTATAACCTTATATATCATTGCTTAAGATTCAAAGTGGAAAGCAGGTTGAATTAGGAGGCTGAGAATTAAACACTGTAGGTTCTGGCAAAGGGAATGTCAAATGATTTTATGTGCGCTGCTTAAAGGATTTGTTTTTATAAAGATAATCTCTAAGAATATTTAGAAATTTGTAGAGTAATGAACTGGAGGATATTTTATTTTTTTAATCATTTTTTAAATATAGTGTATTTATTGTCAAGTTTGGAGGATATTTTAAAACCTGAGTGTGAACAAGAATCAGCAGAAAAGGCGAAGGATCATAATCCTCTAGCTGGTTTCCTCAGTGAATAGCTTTGGTCAGGAGCAATGTTGTAGAAATTTCTCCTTCGAGAATTGTTGGCTTTTGTTTATACTGATTGATGCTTGTTAAAGACAGAGAACCACAAATAATCTAAGGAGAATTTAGTTCCATCTTTCTTTTTTCCTGGAAATACTTATTGTTTAAATCCTTGACATAAGTATGACCATAATTTGTGGATCCCAGTACAAAATGAAAATGTAGGACTTCTCAAAAATTAAAAACTTCAAGGTGGTGATGGCAGAGCATTAAACCAAGCATAGGGCTCTAGGTAGCCACATGGGTTGTGTGCACATAGAGTTGGCTTTTCTTCTTATCACAATATTCAAACGCGCTGTGATGCTACCCCTGGCAAACTGCCACTTCTCCCTTCATGTTCCAGCCAGGACACTTGGCTTGCAGTTCCTGAGGCACTTCATGCTGTCTGTGTATTCCTGTCTTCATGCATATGGTTCATTTTCTTCCAAGAATGTTCTTCACCACCTAGTCTGTCTGATATATTCTGTATATTTTTATCTACTTACTCTCTTGAATTACCAACTCCTTCCTTGAGCCATCTCTGACCTTATGAAATCTCTACTATTATACTTCACATATTTTATTGGCATTTTTGTTTACTTGTTTGCCTTTTAAAATGTGAAGTAATTCTGGTCAGGAATTGTGTTTTATTTATATTGTTGCATTGAACAAAATAGATATTTAATAAATATTTATTTGTAAATGGACAAAGGAGAATTCTAAAGATACAAAATGGAAAGAGTTCAACTACACTTAAAATAAGAAATAAAATGATTTTTTCTTATTGAAATAGTGTATGACACACTTTTTAAAAAAATGCATCAAACATAAGAATAACTGAACTTAATCTGTTTCCTCTTATTCCCTGTTTAATTACTCTTTAAGAATTTGATATGCAAATTGGTAATTTGACACTGATTTAATCTAATATATTTTACTTTCACATTTCTGTCTTTTGGTGCTAGGATCAGTAAGTCTACCTCATGTAAATAGGATGATGAAAGGGTTATTAGTAATGTTTTGGAATAAACTTTTCCCAAAGAGATTATTATGAATGACAAATGAACCAATGACTGACCTTACTAATACCTGGGCTAGTAATAATTGCTTTCCTTAATTTTTTACATACAGAAGAGTTTTTTATTGCTATTTCCATACAACATGGCCAAATTCTTTCTTGTATTCTTCACAATAATTTCCACCAACTGCTGGAAAGTTAACAGGTATGAGCTGAAATATAAACTACAGTTTCTCTAAGGTTTTATGCTGCCTTTTCACTCAATGAGACATTACTTTCCAGCCCTAAGGGTCAAGATCATGAATCATATTACTTTCCTTTTTTTTTTTCAGTAAAAGTAATTCATCTGAGAGGGCTGACATCGTCTGGGTACTATAAAAAGCTCTGTTTAATAGCAGGCAAGTTGAAGAAGGGAGGAGACACCTCTATGAGCAAAGGATAGACTGAGGAGCTTTCTGGCCTGGGCTGTAGTCTGGAAGAAAACAGGGACACAGAAGCAAGTGGAAATAGAACGAGGAATAAACATCATCCAGACAGTGGTAAGCTGGAGTAAGGATAATCACACAGAGAACCTCAATCCTCCCTGCAAGGCTGTTTCAAATCATCTTTATTGGACATCTACAGTTTTTGGAAGACATGGTCTCTGTTCTGTTGGAGCCTAAATTCTAAGAAAACAGATGGATGGAGTGACTATTACATGATAGCTTTTCACATTTATTTCATTCTCTGTTTTGGGGTGGGGAAGGCATACTGGTTATGGTTATGATAGGTGGGAAAATCCTTTTGCTTTCTATTTATTCCAGCTAAATTGCATGAGAGAATTGAGGTGGTTTTTGGGGAAAAAGAGGCATGGGAGAGAATTATGACAAGCATAGTGGATGACATGTGAATGTGTTTTCTCTTTACATTTGTCTTATGATCAATTTGAAGGCTATTCACATGTGAATCAGTATTTGAAAGGGAAATTTAAAGAATAAAGCAGAGGGACATGATATCAATAGAAGGACAGCCTTGAATACATAACTGGGGCAATTCATTCATTCATTCACCCATGACATTGTTTAATGTTTGCCAGGCAAAGTAGTGGATACCACTGGCCTCTGTTCCTGATTTCTTAATGGAATGACAAGAAACCAGAGCTATTCTTAACCTCAGCTCTACAACAACTAGTTTATTGCCAATTCTCAACCAAATTACATTCCTTTTTTTAAGTCAACTTCACTAGGATATACAGGCTGGCAATATAAATTATATGTATAATTAAGTATATTAAAATATATAACATGTTATATATGTTTACAGTAAATACACATGTAATTACCAGTATATAATTAAATTTATATGTATATATTGAGGAATGAAAAGAAAAGTAAAGTATTTTCATGAAATTTTCTGTCATGTCATAAGTGCCTCGGTGATTAATTTCCCCAGGACTTATGAAAATTTATTTAAAAATGCAAAATATTTTCTATTATATCTGGAAGTAACACAGCCATTATTAATGCAATGATAGGAATAGATAACAAATATTGTGTACTTTCTTACTATGTACGAGGCATGCCAAATGCTTTAAGTGTATTAATAGTCTTAAACTTGCAATTTTGTGAAACGTACTATTATTGTTCCTATTTTCTAGATGCAAAAACAGAGGTTCACAATGTTTAAGTGACTTGCCAGTGTCACAAAGATAGAAAGGAGCTGGAATTTAAGTATAGTCTGGCTGGCTGGAGAAAACAAATCCTTAACTCCCACACTTTACTGAATACTCAGTGTTAGTGATTTAGCAAAATACTTAATAGATGTGTTATTCTGCCAGAGTGTGAAGCTACTTCATATCAATTCATCACTAGTTTTCATAGAAGAGAGATTTATCTTGTGCATTACCACATAGAAAAGTGGAAAAACACAAAATTTTACACTCTTCTTGATCTTTCAACTCAAGTCATTTAGGAATTTTACCATTTCCTTCTCTGGCCTGTGGGCCATTGTTATTTTTCATACTTACAATTCAAATTCCCACAGGAATCATATTAGGAGGTTTTTCTTTTCCCTGGTAGATAGCCAGACAGCTGACAGGAAATGCTAGGAGGAAACCTAAGAATTTGAAGAAATTATTTCCAAAGTTACCTAGCATTCCTTTCATTTAATTCACTTTTTTCCCCCTCCGAACAGTTATTTTCCTTCTTTCCTTGCCTGTGTCCCACTCCCCTTCAATTTAAGACATGCAATGGGGAGTTCTCCTTCTTCTTCTTCAATTTCCCCCAGACCCATCCCCTTGTTTATTCTGAATGTCTTATTTCTATATTTTTCTGAAGGAAACAAAAATGAGCTCTCTGTGGTATAAATATCATGGCAATATTTTTCCTCCTTCAAATTTTGGATGTGAGCGAATGAACTATAGGACACAGGTAGACATAGATAGTCTTAGATGTGCTAAGGGCAAGGGAATGCAAGGTGGCCATTACCTGTGAACTCAGAGGCTCAAGCTCCTCTAACAGGCACCAATGAGCACAGTGCTGGCAGGGCCGGTGGGTGCCAGACTGGAGCAGGCTGCCTCTACAGGATACACACACTCATCTCCCACTGGGCCCAGCTGTTACTGCAAACAAGGCCCCTTACTCGCTGTACAGAAATAACCAGCTTTATTTTATTTCTCCTTTCAGCTGTGGGTTCCCTTAAATATTTTCCTTTGCACAGCAGTGGCATCCACTTCTGTACCCCAACCCATCTCTCCAGCTGCTAATTCCTCTCTGAGTTGGCAGTCTGTCCCGAAGGAAGGAAAGTGCTACACAATGCACTTGGTCTGGTGTGTCAACAGTACATCTCTTGTAAGTAAAAGGTCAATGAAGAATAGTTACGGCAAGTTGGTGACTTGCTCAGATAAAGCTGCACAAACGTGAGCTCCACGCTTGGACAGAAGCCACACGGGCAGCATGAGTAGCCCTCTAAATTCAGATTTAAAGAATTGGATTCAGATGTTAAGCCTTTTGGAGATGTAACCATGCTCCAGGGGATTGCTGTATTCGTAAATATTATTTTTGATGTTGTCAAAGCATCATATGTTGTTACCTTGCCAAATAAATGGAGTTTATTCCCAGAATGATATAAAAGGAGCAATATTTTCTGCCATCTCTGCTTGAGGCTACTTTAGTAGTTTATTCATAAATTTTACAGATACAGCCATAGATTATGTGAGTGTTGGTAGAGCTGTAAATCCACTGTGTGTGTGCATGTGTGTGCATGCACACATGTGATGCATCCTGCAGAAGCCAGAATAGGATAGATTTTCAGTGCCTTGGACCCAGGCCACAGATTCTGTCTGAGTGCACTCATTTCAAAGTGGTGTGCAAGGAGTCACTGCTGTGGAATGATCTCATTTATGATGTGGATGGGAAATGGAAATTCCAGTTCTGTTTTTACTTCAGAATATTTTTGTCTTTTTGGTTTCCATTTACATACTAAAACATTTAAATGCAAAACACAAGCAGATTTTTTTTCCCCAATATACCTTATTTCATACTTACCATTTTACTGCTAAATTACTTTTACTCAGTAATAACGTATTACTGGATGAGAGGGCTGCTTAAGGAACTTGGATCAGATTTTACTACCTGATGATCTTTTTACCTGATCAGTTTGAAATTTAATGATCAGTATAGAATTTTGCTTATTTGACTTATTTCCAATAAGAAAATACTTTTAAGTGGTGGACATGGATTCTTGTCAATAAGATCTTATATTAATGTTCTTTATTTTTTTCCTGGAGGATTCTGAATGTGCTTAAAGGGCTATATTTAGGAAGGGCCTCATGCAACATCTGTGTAGTTGTGTAGCAGCTGGGTAACAGCACATAAGGAACTTGACTCAAAGCTCAGAAAGCTAATTAAGAAAGAGTCTGGTGTTTAGCTCCAAAGCCAAGGGGAAAGCAATGTGGGAGGTAATTATCCAATTTGGGATATTGCTTGGGTAAAAGAGTTACTGTGTTAATAAAAATATAATGAGACCTACTTGCCTGGGGCTGCTGTTTATTTTTGCATATCCTCCCCTGGAGATATCTCCAGGTGCAATATGGCTCAGTGAGATGTGTTTTGCCCTTTGCACTTATTCAATGAGAAGGTGGGTGTCTACTTACTGAAAAACACTGAACCCAACACAGACGTGACAGGCGGAAAGTAAATGACATATAAGGATGGCAAGATAGTCCTACCACTATTCTTGGTATTGGTGAGGCTGCTCTGATGTATTCAGTCTTAAGAATTCTATTTAAATTTTAAGAGAGATGAGTGATAAGGAGAATAAAAGAATGAAAAACTAAAGATTATAAAATGGGATAGGAAGGAGGGTTAGAGATCATAGTCATTGGTGTGGGGAAGAGGCGTCTACAAATATAGCATTTAACTTACTGTGAAAGTGTGTTATGAATCCAGAGAATCACCTCTGAGGATTGGACAGTTGGAAATTGGCTTGGAAAAAAATACAGCCCTTTTCCTTTTCTGTAAACTTGAGCAAATATAGAGCTTTTAAAGTAAAAGACATTTTTCGCACAGGAACAATGGATAAAGAAACTGTTTTGGGTCCATCTCAAAGGTTATCTTCTCTCCTAGGGTGATTTGAAGACCAGTGGGAGGGCTTCTGCCCTCTGGTCTGTTCCGGTTTTCAGTATTTATTACATTAGATTCTCTTGGGTTTCTTCTCATTTACAGCTTAGTTTCTTTAGTAATCCAATAGTCTCTCAACTCTCTGGCCTTTTACCCACAGGTGTCACCACTCTTCACTATCCTTCATCCCACTGACAGCCTCTCTCTTCCTTACCAGCTTAAATTCCAAAGCCAACCATCAGGTCACTCCCTGAGCACACTCTGGGCTACCTTTTGCCTCTCTCATGTTGTAGAAATCTCTTAGCAAACTCAAAGCCCTGGGTAAATCCAAGAGTTGGTTGCTTTGTGCCTGCCTCGGTACAGGTGAACTTGGCTGGAGAAAACGCTTGACAGTGCTGGTAGTTATCATAAACTTATCACCACAAACATCAAATGGGCCTTCAATATGCTGCTGGACAATCATTCTAATTTCCTAGCTATTTACTCGCCCATACTCCTGGACATCCATTTCAAACATTCTCCTCTCTGCTCTGACTTCCAACACTTTCTCTCTCATCTTGACTCTCAGCTGGTACCTCACTTCCTGCTTCTCGAATATAATACTGAGGCAAACAGAAGAGAACAGCCCCAGATTACTATCACGCTACCTCACCAGCAACCACATCCTCTTCCTCTGGACCACACTGTGCCAATCCCCTCACTCTTGCACCCTAGATCCATTGGACATTGCTCCAGTGAGTCTCCTCCCTTTCTTTGTCTTTTGTTTTTTTTTTTTTTGTTCTTTTCAGTGGCTATCATCATCATACATACATGATACTTTTTCTTTCAATTTCAAAAACTCTTCATTTGTCCCTCTTCTGTTTGTCATCTGCCATATCATTTCTTTGCTTCTCTTTGTGTTAGAACTCCTCTAATGATTTTTTTCATGCTCATTGTCTTCATTTCCTCTTAAGCCCACTTTAGCCAGGTTTATGTCCCTAATATTTCACCAGGACAGCTCTTGTCAAAGTTACTGGGATCTCCAAGTTGCTAAAGTCACTGCGTAATTTTCAGTCTTCATCTTATGTGTCCCAACTATATGTTTGACACAGTTTTATTACCCCTTCTTCTTTGACATATTTTAACTTGCAGCATATCACATTTAAAAAATTTCTTCTGATCTTATCAATTACTCCTTCTTGGTCTCCTTTCTTGTCCTTTGCTCCTCTTCCTTCTAATACTAGAGTACTCTGGGTTCTGTTTTTAGTCCTCTTCCCTATTTTTATATTTTTATATCTCTTGTTGCTCTCACCCAGTTCTATGGTTTTAAATATCATCTGCATGCTGATATCCCTAATTAATATATCCAGCCCATATTATCTTCTGAATGTCAGGTTTTTATATACAACTGGGTGCCTGACATCTCTAGTTGGGTATTTAATACATACATCAAAGTCCATATGCTCAAATTGATTTCCCTTGATCTTTCCCCCCAAAACTGTTCTACCTTCAACATTTTCCATCTCAGTCAATGACAATTCCATTTTTCCATTTGCTTACATCCAAAACCTTGGAATCATTCTTGGCTCTTCTCTTTCTTTCATATTCTAGGTCCAACATTCTGTTCTCTCTACCTTGAAAATATAACCAGAATCTAACCACTCTTTGTTCCCAAGACTGCTGCAATATTTGCCTATGCTTTTTCCTCTTGTTTGTATCAGACTCCTAACTGGTCTCCTGACTTCTACTCTGGTCCTTAATACTTTATTTTCAACATAGTAGTCTATCATATTTAAAAAATGTAATTTAGAGCATGTTGCTTCTCTGCACTAACCTTGTAATGGCTCCCATATTCCCTAATTAAAAAAATAAAATCTTTACATTGTCCGAGGAAGATTGTATCAGTTTTCCAGTGCTGTATCACAAACCTGGTGACTTAAAACTACAGAAGTTTATTCTTTCACAGTTCAGGGGGAACAGACATATGAAATCAAGGTATTAGCATGCTCTCTCTGAAGGCTCTAAGAAAGAAACTTCCTTGTCTTTTCCAGCTCCAAGTGCTCCTTGGCTGTATCACTCCAAACTCTGCCTCCATCTTCACGTAGACTTCTCTCCTTTCTCTAATAAAAACAGTTGTTATTGTATTTAAGTCCATTCAGATTATCCATGGTGATATCACAATGAGATTATTAATTTATTTGTATTTGGCAAAGACTTCTTTCAAATAAAATCACATTTACAGGATCCAGGGGTTAGGATGTGGGCATGTATTTTTGGGAGCTACCATTAAACCCAGTATAGAGCCCCACCTACTATGGACCCCTATTATCTTGGACCTTCTACCATTCTCCCCCTTGATCACCTTGTGGCAAACCATACTGGATTCCTTGATTTTTTTCAAACATGCCAGGCACTTATGGATTAGGGCCTTTTCACTGGTCATTCCCACTTCCTGGGACACTCTACCTCCAGATATCAACATGTCTCACTCTCTCACGTTACAATCTCATGATGTCTCCCTACTCTATTTAAAATTGCAGTGTTCATATTCCTTTTCACCCTGCTCCTATTTTCCATTTTTTTCTCTCATTCTGGTTGAATGGCAATTTTTTGATTCGTGTGGTGTTGGCTGGGATAGTAGGATGGCTTGAAGGTCCAAATGTTTTCAGACATATGGCTGGGAGTAATTTCTGGCTGCCAGATGAGAGTTCAGTTGGAACTGTTGGCAAAGGGCTTTGTTCTTCTCCATGTGGCTTCTCTATTTAGCTTCTTGGGCTTCCTTACTGGTTGGTGGCTGAGTTCCAAGAAGGAAAACTGTAAGAGGAAGAAAGTAGAAGCTCTTAGTCTTCTTTAGGTCTGGGCTCAAAAATATTACTTCTACGGTAATCTTTCAGTCAAAGTTTCAAGGGCAGTCTAGGTTAATGAGGAGGGAGAATAAATTCCACTTCTCACTTGGGGGGAAGGTAGAATATTTGCACAGGGAGGGAAGCAAGTTATGGCAACCATCTTTGGAGGTTATCTACCAAAAGGATCTTCCAGGATTCTTGATATCATATCATGGCATGGCTGCCCACCAAAATGGATAGCTTTATTCTTGTTGTTGATTCTTTTTTCATCATGCCACTGTGTTATTGAGGAGTTTCTCTGATCTTAAAAAAATACATAAGAAATATTTTAAGATTTTAAAATGAGAAACACACAGATAAATCAGTTCACTAGCACTCAACGTTTTTGCATTAAGTTTATGAAAACTGCTATATCTAGAGTGGGGGAAGGGAAATCCATTGTTGAGCCTTAATTGTCTCAAATTTTATAGAGTTTCATATTCAAAGAAACTGTTTGACATTATTATTGTTAGGTGATAGGTATCTGATCTATAATCGTATAGAAGAGGAAATTTTTAATGTACATAATATTGTAAAGGTCCTGAACCTTCCAATGATGTATTTTAGAAAATCCCAATGTATTTGAGTAAGGCTTTCTTCTCTTAGCCGATAAAATTAGTGATTAAATAAGAGCATATCTAATGGAGCCTAAAGTTTACTGCTTTAAGAAGAGGTTTTGCAACCTCTATTATATACTACATTTCCTTAGGTTGAAAATATGGAGATTAAGTCTTGCTTATATCCACTTTACTGACTGCCTTGGCTTGGACTGCCATAAATAAACTACCATGGACTGGGTAGTTTAGACAACAGAAATTTATTTCTCACAGTTCTGGAGCCTGGAAGTCTGAGATCAGGGTACCAGCATGATAAGGTTCTGATGAGAACCCTCTTCCTGGCTTATAGATGGCTGACTTCTCATTGTGTTCTCACAAGGCAGAGAGAAAGAGAAGGAAAGCTCTCTGGCATCTTTTTATAAGGGCACTAATCCCATCATAAGCCTTCATAGCCTCATGCAAACCTACTCTCAAAGGCTCCATCTCCAAATACCATCACACTGAGCACTTCAACTTATGAATCTGGAGGGACATAATTCAGTGTATAGCACTGACTTATTCCTTTCATCTCTCCATGTAGATTCTGTTGATAATATATAAGAATAGAACAAATGAGAAGCAAAGAACACCTTCCAATTTAAGTTCTGTAAAATCAATTTGTCAGCAAACTTTATTCCTTTGAAATCCTTTGGTAAGCTTGTTCTTTTCAAAAGAGACAATTATTCGGCCAGGGATATATAAGATTGGCACAGAAGACAGAATAATGGCCCCCCATAGGTGTTCATGTCCTAATGCCTGGAATTGGTGAGTATGTTTTCTTGTAATGGCACAAGGCACTTTACAGATGTGATTAAAGTTACAGACTTCGAGATGGGTAAATTATCGTAGATTATTCAGGTTGACTCAATCTAATCTCATGAGTTCTTAAAAGTGGACGAGGATGGAAGAAGAGTGGGTCAGAGAAATGCAATATTAAAAGAACTCAACTTGCCATTGCTGCCTTTGAAGATGCAAGAAGGGGGCTTCTAGAAGCCAGGAATGGTCCTTAGCTCATATCCAGCCAAGAAACAAGAACCTCAGCCCATAACCTATAAGTACAACGGAATTCTTCCATCAACTCAAATTATTAGAAAATATTCTCTCTTAAATTAGCAGGAAACATTCTCCCCTAGAGACTCTAAAAATGTATATAGCTTGCCAATACCTCCATTTTAGTCCAGTGAGACCTGTACTGGACTTCTTACCTACAGAAACTTAGAGTTTGTGTTGTTTTTATTTGTTTGCTTCTTTTAAAGTTTTTATTTATTTAAGCAATCTCTACACTCAATGTGGGACTCAAACTTAAAACCCCAAGTGCAAGAGTCACATGTTCTTCCAACTAAGCCAGCCAGGAGCCCCAGAGTTTTATTGTTTTAAGCCACTAAATTGTGGTAATTTGTTATGTTGTAATTTGTTATTGCAATTAGAAATTAATATTTGGTTATGAATTGAAGTCCTCAGTCTCCAAATTCTAAATGTAACCCTAATATGGAAGAATTCTTCACTTTGAATCAAGTAGATGACCTTTGTTTTAGCAACTATTTAGAACCATCAGAGACATTTTAAAAATCACTGTAGTACTCTGTTCTTTGAAAGCAGTTATATTGTGTTGGCAAACTATGGCTTTTGCCATATTTCTAGGTGAGTCAGGATAGACTTTGATGGACAAAATGACTGGATTGGGATAGTAGATAGGTAACATACAACAACAGGTGTAGGAATTGGTGGGAGTACCTGGAAAATTCATAAGTTGTACAGGGACTCAATTCCATAGTTCTGCTATAATATTCCGTATTAAAGCAAGTGGCACCTTGGTTTTAGAGCCATGACAAAGAGAAGTTCATAACCTTGTTTTTAATTTCCATCATGCTATATGCTTGCCTGCAGAGCTGAGAGACATCTGAAATGCTGTGCTATTTTTAGTCAGTGGAAGAAGGAACCTTGAAGTGTCACATCCCTATGAAATGGATTGTCATGAGTGTGGTATAGAGGCAATGCTGTTTAGGCATCCTGCTTGTCCATTTAGTAATCAGCTTCGACAATGACTAAATTAGTAGCCTCAGTGGTAATATTGAAACATAATAAAATTTCTTTCTTTGTTCAAAACTGAAGCCCTTATGATTTATGAATATTATTATTCAATAAACTGAAGAATGGATAAGGAAAGACAAAAGCTTAGAAGGAATTTCAAGTAACTTTATCAAAGGAATCATTTAATTATTCTACTAGCCTCTTATACATGAAGTGTATGTCTCTCATAGTAGCCTTATTTATGTTTTAATATTTTTCAACTGATAAACTTGATCTTAATCTATTACTAAAAGACCACGGATATGAATAAAGTATGATAATTATTAAAATACATTGAAATATATTTTAAAATAATCTCATAATAATGATTAATAATGATGATGTGATTTTTTTCCTAAAGTACTGTTTTTAAAAAGGAGGGGATTGTCCAGGTGCCTGGGTGCCTCAGTGACTCTTGATTGTGGCTCAGGTCATGATCTCACAGTTCATGAGTTCAAGCCCTGCATCGGGCTCTGTGCTCATAGTGCGAAGCCTGATTGGGATTCTCTCTCTCCTTCTGTCTGCTCTTCCCCCACTTGTGCTCTCTATCTCTCTCTTTCTCTCAAAATAAATAAATAAATTTTTTGTAAAAGGAGAAGATTCCTATTATTCTAGGAACTTCAACAACTGCTGAGTCTTAAGCTCCTGAGTAAATACAAATGTGTGAATTTGGAGATCCTTCTTGGGAAGAGATGCCTTCAGTGCCTCATAAGCCAATTTAGAGACCACAAATAAAGCCATACCATCTTATATATTTACTTCATTTCCTTTTCATATCTTCTGTCTTATGTGACTAGAAGATGTACAATCCTGAAAAGCTAATAAGTTGCCATTTGAAGTCTCTCTGCTTTATGACACACACCCCTTATTTATTTAGTTTTTTCTCACACATTCTGTTTTCCATCTGTTAGTCCATCTAGCTAGGAGGTAGTGTGCTTTTGAATTTTCATTTTTCTTACTCTATGTCTATGTAGGATATTTGGTTGTAAGTTTAATCTTCATGATAGGCACTAAACAGACTTAAGGTTCAAATTAGCATTTTTTCAGTTTCATACTACATAGAAAAGTCACAAAACATCATTGAGGACTCACCTCTATCATCTAACTCTTTATTACCTCTCTGACTTTCAAGATGAGGCACCAAGCACCAAGCAAAGGTGATCCAGGTATTGGGGCGTTGTTTTAATTACCTGGAGGCAAAGATAAGTAACAAGAAGTGGACACATTTTAAACACACAGAGGAGTTTCAGCTCCTCATTGTAGATTAAAAACAAAGAAAAATTGACACTAATTATAAAAACATTTTAAAAAGAAAAAAATTCCAATTACTCTTTTATGTAAGTCTGCGTTAAGAACGCTTTAGCTCTTGGTAAAAGGAGGAATGATGAAACTAGAATTATCAGGGGGATTGTTTCACTTCAGGCAGACTAGAAGCACAGGAAAAATTAAAATAAGACTATTTGCTGAGCTGTAGTATATTGCGTTAATCCTCCATCAAGTTTCACCCAAGTGATAAGTTATTATTTTTTGTGATCTTGAACACATGGTGCTTCTCTGAGATTCATTTTCCTTATCCATAAAATGGAAATAATAATAGTAGTATTGGCTCTACTCAACAAACATGGCTTGGGGGAGAGATACTGTGTATGAAAGTAGAAAGTATTTTACTGAACATAAAGCATCAGGCACACTGAAATATTATCATGATCAGCTCAACAACTTCTTGGTATATCTTATTTATTTAGCTTAGTGCAAGGAATTATTGTATCTCTTCAAGAAAAATGCCTACTGTTTGTACATTTTTGGTACTTGTTGCCTTTTTGTAGTAGAAACAAATGTTTCAAGAAATATATTTCCTTGACTACAGAGGTCAATTGAAGACAGGAATGCAATCTTCATCTATATAAACATGTACAGCATTGTTTATGGATAGACACTGTTTTCATGAAAATGCAAGTTATTCATGTCCAGTTTGCTTTTTGTTAATTACCATTTTGAAGAGTACTATAAAACAGAAGAGTGCTCCAGTTATAAGTGTGTAACTTACTAGTTTCTCCTACAAAATGATCACCTTTTATTAGTGGCACTGAGACAAAAAATATCAGAATATTACCAGCGCTCAGCAGCCCTCTTCTGTGCCTGGGGCCTCATTCCCAAGAGTAACCACTTCTAACAATTTACAGTAATTTTAATAATTTTTGTACTTTATATTACTGGAAAATATTGTATATACTCTTTTGTCTCTAGCTTCTTTGACATGATCATGAGAGTAATCTACACTGTTATACAAGTTAACAATGTGGTTATTCTCAGGGCTATGTCATATTTTGTTGTGTGAATAAACCAGTTTGTTTATTCATTTGCTTTTCAATGGGCATTTAGGTAGTTTCCAGTTTGGGGCTATTCAAAAAAATTTGTTTTAAATGTTTTGTTTGTTTCCGAGAAAGAGAGAGATACAGTGTGAGCAGGGGAGGGTCAGAGAGAGAAGGAGACACAGAATCCGAAGCAGGTTCCAGTTTCTGAGCTGTCAGCACAGAGCTCAACATGGGGTTTGAACCCAAGAACCATGAGATTATGACCTGAGCCGAAGTCGGACGCCCAACCAACTGAGCCACCCAGGCACCTCCCAGTTTGGGGCTATTATCAATAGCGTTCTTAGGAATATTCTCTAGTTACTACTGTCTTTCATGAACATATGTACACATTTCTGGTGACTGTGAGGCAGTTTGTGTTTAAGTTTCATAGATACTACCAGTTTTCCAAAAGTTAACATTCCCACCCAAAGGATATGTTAATTCCTGCACTCTACCCTTTGACCAAAATTTGATATTTCCCTTCTTGATTATTTTAGTCATTCTTGTTTATGTCTAGTCACATCTCATAGTAGTTTTGTTTGTGTTTCCTTAATGATAAATGAGATTGAGCACTTTTAACCTTATTAGCTGACCATTTGGATATTCTGTTTTTGCAATATTCTGTTAAAGTTTTTCCTCATTCTTCTATTAGGGTGTCTTTTTTTTTCATTTTTTTTTTTTTTTTTTGGTAATGATTTGTAAAAGTTATTCATGAATTTCTGGCATCTTCTTCTACTTGCAGTTTTCCTGTTCACTCTCCTATCATTCCTTTTGATGAACACAAATTTCTTTTTTCTTTTCTTTTTTGTGGGGGGAGGATACATTGTATAAAAGGATTCCCCCATGAAGTTATTTAACACATCTATCACTTCACATATTCCATCCCTTTTTTGGTAAAAACATTGAAATTCTACTCTTTTAGCAAATTTTAATTATACAATATGGTGTTATGAACTATAATTGGCAAGTCATACATTTTGATACTCAAACCTCATTTATCTTATAACTGAGAGTTCATGCTTTTTACCAACCCCTCCATTATTTTAATATATTCTAATTTATGATTTTTTATAGTCATTATTATTTTCTGATTAATAACTATTTGACTAGTTTGTAATAAGGAAGATATTTTCCTACCCACGGCGTTGTTTAATAATTGGAAATCAGTACCAACAATAAAGCTATACAGATGAAAAAACACATTCATCTTGGTTAATCAAATGCACTTAAGCAAATGACTGACTAAGCAATGAACATGTAGAGATGAATCTTTTAGATTCATAATCAGTCACTTTAAATCATGTCAATTTTTTAGGGTGAAATAATAGTCTGTTTTTTCTTTCTTCTATATCTAATTTCAGAAATATCAGATTACTTGCAATGACAGGCTTCATCCTTTCCTTCATGCCACCAAAAAAAAAAAAAAAAAATAGCCCTTTAAATGATTGTAAAGGACACATCTTGCAAATGGTATAGTGCCAATTATTTCAAGGCAGGAATTAAGAGATAAAAAGGAAATATAGACTGTGGTTTGTAACCTAAAAATTTTCAGGTGTATATATATTGGCAAAAGTCAATATAAAATACTCCTCTGTTTTCTGTTGACATTAATGGTAAACATTGAAGTCCGAGCTACTGCCTTTTGGTGGATAAGGGTTCTTTGTTTGCATGTCAAATATTCTTGAACACCAGACTGAAACAACTCTCCTCGTTATTCTCCTTTGGCCCAATTAATCTGGTGTTTTGACATATGAATTGACTTACCAGAGTTGATCAATTCTATTTTTTGCTTCTGATGTTAGGCAATCAAAGCAAGCATGTACTGTAACACCTACAATTGATTTGGAAATACTTGCCACAAATAAAAAAAAATACTTGGGAATAAGGGCTTCTTTGAGTAATGACGTGAGTTTATATGGGAGGAAAAAAAACCCTTTGTGATTTTTGTGAGAGCCCTTAGAAACTGAAATATGCTTTTGGAGCTTAGGGATTTTTCAAGGATAAGAGTTGGACATAAAATGTCTGAGGGACCTATACAGAAAGAAGAGAGGAAGCCCTTATTAAGATTTTTAAATGAAATGTTTGAACTACCCTGGTTGAACAGAAATCCTCACCTGTTCAAATACTTGGTTGCTTTCTTTGATCCTTATGGGAATAGACCCAGTGGGAACTAAATGCCTCCAGGAATAAATTCAGCTTCTCTGGAACTTGGTACCTGTCTCTTGGGACAGTCTCCTGTTCCTCTGGATTATTTTGGTCGTGTTGTCTCAAGATCCAAATTTGAGTTGCACAATCATATTACAGCTACCTTTCTAACCATTTCCTAATGTGTGTCTGTCCTCAAAAGTCTATGAAATTAATGCAGATCATTTTTAATTCCTTATTTCAATATGTAGATAATAATAAATAAACATTAAGATTTGCATTTTTATGAAACTTGGATTGTGGAAAGAGTTAAGCAGTGGGTCACTGAAAGAGATCAACCAGAATAGAACTTTCATTCAGGTGCTGAGAAACAAAATAGAACAAAGTAATGAACATGCATTGGTATTTTAAAAAAATGAGTTCTCGATTATTTTATGGGGGATGAATTCTAAATGAATTCTTGAAGATCTCCAGTCAGCACCTGGTTCCACCTCACAAAGGACAGCAAAGGCCCCAGGACATGTTGGAGCGGAGTGTTTGTGGAGTGGAGGTAGGCACTGTTGAGTTATCATGTAACACATTTTCATAAGGATCCTCCTACAGCCTCCCTCAGTCCCCTCCATGGGAAACTGTCTCTCTTGAGCTCCTTGACATCACTTGGGAGGTTGTAATATTGATCCACTTTTAAAAAGTGACACTGAGAAAATGGGCTGTCCACCTCTGCCTCCAATTCAAAGACCATCCCTGGAGTAGTTATTGGTGGTAGATAATTTAGTCCCAGTCAACTAGCATCCACCACACCTACTCTGTTTCCAAGAACCCCTATACCCACTAAACTTAGTTCTATTCTCTTGTATGTGGGAAGATCTTTTCTTTTGATCTAAAAACTCACATGTGAATTTTACTGATGTTAAGGAGTTTGATCAAGACATAACACAGGAATGGGTATGTAATGTCTATGAGCACATGCACATGTGATTTTAAGGACTTCAGTATGAACTATATGGCTTTGGTTCTCCTAATTTCTAACTAATTTTTTAGCTTCTTAAAGGTAGGAAGATTTATTTTTATCTATATTTTCTTCATCTTACTTAGCATGGTACTTTGCATATTGAAGATGGTGAATATTGTGGAATAGATCATGTTTCTGCAGGTTGTATAGCAGTGTTTATAAGTGTGGTTAAAGACTGTTTCTAGAGTCAGATAGCTGGGATGGCTTCCTGGCTGTGCCATTTGACAGCTGTATAACCTTACGTGAGCCACCAAACCTCTCTGTGCCTGGGTATCCTCATCTGGAAAATGAAGATAATACCACCTATTTCATAGACTGTTGTGAGCATTAACTGAGTTAATGTATATAAAGTAAAACCATGCTTGACATGTGATAAGAGTTTGATAAGAATGAGTTCTGTTTTATTATTATTAACTACAATTTATAAAGGGTTCTTCCATACAGTGACTCACTTGATTCTCCCTAGAGTTCTGTGAAATGTGAAAGGCATGCATATTTACTTCAGTTTGCAGTTGGAAGGTCTAAATCTTCCAGGTTACAGGTAGAAGGCACATGAATGCAGCATCCCAAACAGTGGGCTCGTCATTGCCATGTCTTAACCATTATGCACACTCTATCATCCTAGAGAGAGTCTAAAAATGCATGAGTATTAACTTATAATGGTACAAGAGAGAATCACAGAGCTGTAGGAACACTGGCTCCTGAGATGACACTGGCAGCCTGCACTGACTTAACTTTTATCATGGTCATGTGTCTGACTAGAGAGGGGAAGCAGCGGAAATGGTGAGAAATACATCTCTACAGATGGATACACATGGTTGTGGTTCCCTCAGAGATGGAACTATTCTCAGCAATAATGAAAACCAATTTGGTCCTTAAAGGCATCTCATTCCTGGGGCACTGGACAGAAGCAAGGTCAACACCTCTATACAGTTTTTGTCCCTGAGGCTGTGTTATCAAAATATTCTCTTAATGTCTTTGTCTTGTCCTCCTTTCTCTGCCTGATGCCTGACTTGGGGCTTTATAGTAGGCATTCATTAACTAATAGCTGAAAAAATAAACAAATGACTAGCATGTATATGAGTATGCATATAATAAAAAATGTGAAATTAGAAATTCATTTTATAATTTCACATAATCTTTGGTAAAAAAAATGGAGGAAAAATTAGGCATAATCACTAAAATAAGCCTTTGGAATTACCAGTGGATTTAATGGATGTCTCCTATCCTACTTCATTATTAGATTAACATAAAACAATCTATTTAAAGGCATAAATGTGAGACGTGAAGCCATAAAAATCATAGAACAGAGCACAGGCAGTAGTTTCTCTGACATATGAAATAGCAACATTTTTCAAGATATGTCTCCTGAGACAAGAGAAATAAAAGAAAAAAATAAACTATCAGGACTATATAAAATAAAAGATTTCTTTTTGTGAAGGAAATAATCAACAAAACTGAAAGGCAACTTACTTAATGGGGGAAGATATTTGCAAATGAAGTGTCCAATAAAAAGTATCCAAAATATACCAAAAACTGATATAACTAAATATCTCCCAAAACAAATAATTCAATTAAAAATGAGCAGAAAACATGAACAGACATTTCTCCAGAACAGACATACAGATGGCCAACAGACACATG
The DNA here is from genome assembly GCF_008692635.1 of Crocuta crocuta. NCBI lineage: Eukaryota > Metazoa > Chordata > Mammalia > Carnivora > Hyaenidae > Crocuta > Crocuta crocuta. Next base: position 7,930,439 of record NW_027551567.1, read on the forward strand.
AAAAGATACTCAACATCACTAATCACTAGGGAAATGCAAATCAAAACTATAATGAGATATCACCTCACACCTATCAGAATGGTTAAAATAAAAAACATAAGAAAAAACAAGTGACGGTGAGGATGTGGAGAAATAGGAACCCTCATGCACTATTAGTGAAAATGCAGACTGGTGCAGCCACTCTGGAAAACAGCATAGGGTTTCTTCAAAAAATTAAAAATAGAACTACTGTATGATTCAGTAATGGCACTACTGGGTATTGACCCCCAAAATACAAAAACACTAATTCAAAGGGATGCATGCACCCCTAATGTTTATTGCAGCATTATTTACAATAGCAAAGATACAGAAGCAGCCTAAGTGTCCCTCGACTGATGAATAGATAAATGTGGTGTATATATATACAATGGCATTATTCAGTCATAAAAAGAGAAAATCTTGCCATTTGCAACAACACAGAGGGAGCTAGAGAGTATAATGCTAAGTGAAATAAGTCAGTCAGAGAAAGACAAATACCGTAAGATTTCACCCATATATGGAATATAAGAAACAAAACAAATGAGCAAAGGTGGGGGGAGGGAGAGAGAGAGAGAGAGAGAGAGAGACAAGGAAACACCCTTAACTATAGAGAAAAGCTGATGGTTATCAAAGGAGAGGTTGGGGGGATGAGTGAAATAGGTGATGGGGATTAATGCGTACACTTATCTTGATGAGCACTGAGTAATATATAGAATTGCTGAATCACTACATTGTACACCTGAAATGAATAGAACACTATATGTTAATTATATTGGAATTAAAATAAAAATTTAATAGAAAATATGTATTTAGGTGTTTAAAAGTAAAAATATTTAACCAATTTAATATTGTAAGCTGTACCACTCCAGTAATCCCTTAAACTACCTTACTTTTATTTTTGTAGCACTTCCTACCTTCTACATTATTACTACACAATAAGTAAATATAATGTACTTACTATGCTCTTTGATAATCTGACTGCTCACCACTGGAAATCTACCTCCCTGAGGACCAGAATCTTTGCCTGCTGTGTTCATTAATTTGTCTCAGTGTCCTAGAACAGTTTCTGGAATGTATCAATGTTCAATAAGTATATTTTGAACAAACATTTAATGGCACCTTTTTATATGAAAGGCAATGTGAGTGATGTTGAATATATGGATAAATAATGAATGAAAGGCCATTTCAATGAATATATATGGGTATGTAAATATTCACTGATACACAAGACAGACATTTATATATATAAAATGTATTACATTTAAATTATTAAATGTATATGATTTTGGCATATATGTTATATGTTGTATATATACACAGAATACCCTATTCTGACAGATGTGAGGTGGTATCTCAACATAGTTTTGATTTGCATTTTCCCTTGAGATTAGTGATGTTGAGCATCTTTTCATGTGTCTGTTAGCCATAAAACATATATATGTTATATATGTATATGTGTGTATCTATATCATCTGTATGACCTATATCTATATCTATCTATATACAAAGGGCTGTGCTCCTCTCACCTCTGCAGGGCCTCACCCAGCCTGCCATATGCCCCCTCCTCTTCCCTCCTTCCTATGCTCTAGAACACAGCTCACAAACTAGAAGTCTGAAAGTAGCATCTGGCCTGCACATGTTTATTGTTGGGCTTGCCGGGGGTTTGAAAATTCTTTAAGTCAGTTGCCAACATTTAAAAATCTAGAGAATTCTCATAAGTATCCAGATTTCCGACTTCTCTTGCAAAGCCTGAGTATCTGTCAACACTGGGCTGGCATCCTCACATGGCCTTGCTAGGCTGGGGCTGAGCAGCAGCTAGCATGTCAGGTGGAGGATGAGGGCTGTGCCCTCCTGGTTACCAGCATCCCCACTGGGCTCGCTTCACCTACCTGCCTGGCCCCAGAGGGGCTGGGTTTAGAGACCCTGCTTTGTTTGCCCTTCTGTTCCATGTCTTGTGGTAAGAATTTGACACTGCTACAAACTGCTGGAAAGACAGGAATAGATAATCATGTTCAGTTCAACTGATTGATTAGCCACACACTCTTTTTACACTTAGGGTCTGGCTTGTATATAAATAAGAACTTGATAATTCAGAAAATGGGGGTATACACTTTCAACAAATACTTAGCCCTGACTGATCAGTAATTAAAATTTACTTCTCATCTAACCATTCTATAGTCTGAATTTTATTCTTCTACCTTAATCATTATGTATAACAGCAAAATCCAAAATGATTAGGGTTCCCTTTTTGCTCCTACTTTGGATCCAAGTCTCCATCCTGGCCTCTAAGAGGTGTTTTGGTTTTAGCTTGGTAGATGGCTTCCTTCCAACTGGGAGCTGGCAACTGGGATGGAGACAAGGTGTGAAATTCCTTCACTGCCCTTCAATACAATGCGCTCATTAGCTAAACAATCTGAAAAATACTGTTATTTCTCGAGGAAAAAAATGTGACATTAGGGAATAATGGCTCAGCATGTCATAAAACATCTTTCTGATGATTTTCATTCTTTGAAAGACAAGCCTGCCACTTGAGCTTGCCCAGGCTTGTCTATTAAGCAAGTATGCCCTTTTGCTTTTAAAATAGTTCCCCATGTATGTCACTTTGGGAAAAATAGCACCCTAGGATTCCCTACCCTGTTACCACAGAGGGGCTGTTGTCTGATATACAAGAGCAACAAGATGTAACTCAGCACTCTTGTTTAGACCAAATGAAAAAAGGCTGACATCTTGACAACCAGTGGATGAAAGGATACCAGTCACCTTATTCTCTCCACCCTGAAAGGAGAGCATATGATGTGAATAAATCTCTAGTGTTTATTCCTCCATTCTTTTCTTTTTCCTTCCTGCTGTTTCTGCTGACAAGGATGACAAGGCTATAACGTGAGAGTGAATTCATGTCAAAGGGCACTGAGCCATCCAGAGGAAAGGGTGGGTGTAGATGTAAATTTTCATTGCTTTGAAATAACATTGTTAAGTAAGTAAAATATTGCCACCCGTACTGCAGTTGACATAACTCAGTGCTTAGTAAAGGGTAATTAGTTTTAAGTAAAGGAAGAAAACAAGTGGGTCAAAACATTTGACAGAAAAGGAAGAACATGTAACGGTGAATCAGTCCTGATGCTGAGGTGCCTGCAGTGTGATGTGCAAAGAGGGACCACTGGGACCAACATGCACCAGAGGCAGGTGAAACCATCTTAGGGTTGATTGCTGATGAATGTGACCCAACTCCCATGTCATAGATGCTGGTGATTTCAGCAGCCTACGGAAGTTTGCCCTGGTAGTGGGTTGTTGCATTTGAAATCTCTAGGAAATGCTCTTGGGCAAAGAGGTCAGGACAGAGTCTAGAGTTCCAGGAAGGAGGGGACCACTGGCAAGAGCTAGCTGAGTATTAGGCCCTAGCCGAGGAGTTTCAGTGGAACAGTGTTCAAAGGTTGGGGAGAGAGAAAAAAAACCCACATCAGGAAACTGAGACAGCCCAGTGGCCCAGTCCTATGGATTGTATAAACTCAGTGGGGGCTGGAACAGCTGTATCTCCATACACTCACAGGAGCCCAAGGCTCATCTGGGCTACCAGAAAAACCACAGTAGTAAGATGACTTTCAGACCCTACCAGCTAGTGAGAGCTCTATCTACTGCTATATCACCAGTGTTGGCCCCGGAGGGGTCAGGAAAAGGATGGACAGGACTGAGAGAAGCTAGGATCTTACAGGCACCAGCATCGTCAAGGACATCTGCAAACACACACACACATGCACACACACACACACACACACGCATGCGTGCACACGTGCATGTGCACACACACACCACTATCTGGAAGGATATACAGGCATATGTTGGAGGTACTGTGGGTTTGATTACAGACTCCTGCAAAAAAGTGAGTACCACAATAAAGTGCATCAAATAGATTTTTTGGTTTCCTAGTGCAATTAAAAGTTGTTTACATTATAGTCTAGTCTACTACTTGTGAAATAACATTATGTCTAAGAAACAAAGTACTTTTCTTATTTTAAAAATACCTTATTGCTAAAAAATTCTAACCATCTTTTGAACTTGCAGTGAGTTGCATTATTTTTGCTGGTGAATAGTTTTGTCGTGATGTTGATGGCTATTGACTATCATAGTGGTGGTTGCTGAAGGTGGGGGTGGCTATGGCAATTTCTTAAACTAAGACAACAAGGAAGTTTGCCATATCAACTGACTCTTCCTTTTATGATCAATTTCTCTGTATCCTGTGATGTTGTTTGATAGCATTTTAACCACAGTAGAACTTCTTTCAAAATTGGAGTCAATCCTCTCAAGCTATGCTGCTGCTTTATCAACTAGTTTATGTAATATTCTAAATCTTTTATTATTTTCAACAAGATCTTCACAGCATATTCACCAGGATTAGATTCCATCTCAAGAAACCATTCTCTTTGCTCATCCATGAGAAGCAACTGCTCATTCCCTCAAGTTTGATCATAAAGTTGCAGCAATTCAGCCACATCTTCAGGCTCTCTACTTCCAAGAATATGTAAAATCTTATTCCCTTTCCGCATATATTTATTCTTAGTTATTTAATCTGTGGAAATGAGCCTTTTTATAACATCTTAACAATGTACTCTCTAGCTTTCAGGAAATACCAGGTTATGCTTATTGGCTGATTTGTAATCTGAAGGGGGCAGAGAGATGAAAAAACCGTATTTCCTGAGGGTTTCCAGCCCATTTCCTTCTACTCCTATTCCTGCTAGAAGTGTAATGGTCAATCAGGGAAATAATTACTCATAATTGTGCTTCTCATATGCAGTAAATGATTTCAGATATTGTTAGCACAGCTCAGCATCTTAGTATCCACTCATTGTCAAGGTTGCCTATTACCATTTATTTCTGTCATTCAGTTTATGTGAAGAGACTAGGGACTGGGTGGTAGATGGTTTGCATGGTTAGCTTTTTCAGAGGGAGAGAAATCCATCCTGTACTTTTGATGAAGTAATAACTCTAGGTGAGATGTTCAATATCTTGGCATCAGTATCTTAACATGTAAAAGTGGGTTAGATTTAGTAATCTCCATAGTATACCCTCTACCTCCACAAATATATTGACTTTAGCTTGCCAACTCTCAAATAATATAGGGGTGGAAACAGAATGTCTTTTTAAGAGTGGGTGGTTCAATTAGTATATGCTGTTGGAAGGAAATGTCAGAACTAAGAAAATCTTTCACTAGTAGAGAGGTATTAGATCTCAGTTGAAGATATTACTCTTTCTTACTACTATGCTACATCTCTCCCCTTTCTTTTTCCAATAGGGAAAGACTGATGAGGAAAGTGGTAGCAGGCAGTGGATGATTCAGAGAGGGGATTCCATTCAAAAGCATCCTTTCCTAACTCCAGACCTGTTGTTGATTAGTTCTGAGTTCTTATTCCTCTCCTACAGACCTTGGGGACTGACTTTTTCTTTTTCTGGGTTTGACCAAAGGTAAATATGTACTTCAACCACATTCCAGAAGATAAGAGGAAACCTCTCACTTTTGACTGAAAGGATGCTTCTTAGGAAAACAGATATTATACCTGTTGGGTAAAGCTCAAATCTTCCAAACACTTCCTATTCTGTCACCATTACACAGCCACTGTAGATCTGGAAGCTGACTTTCAGAGGGTCATGAAGCAAGGTAAATTGCATGCTGATGTTTGTTGTAGTGTTGGCATCCATATCTGTAGTCTCTGACCCAGAGACTTTGGACTAGTTTCATTATTGAAGAACTAATGTGCTGCCCCCAAAAGATGGTTAATCAACTAGCTTATTGACCATTTCTAGCACATGGTACAACTGATCCTGTAATCACAAGTGAGTAAGAAGGAATTAGAGAAATGAGTAACTGACTGGACCATCTCATCAAATGGTGCTGGAATAAATGTCTAATTTTATGAAAAGGTGTAGTGACACTGCCTCATACAATACTCAGAAATTAGTTTGATATGATCATAGACTTGAACAAAAAGAGTTAAATTTTAAGAAACTTCTAAAAATGTGAGAATATCTTCACAAAATTGGGGTAGGAATAAATGACTTAAATAGAACAGAAAGAGCACTGATTATAAAGAAAAAATGAAAATTTGGACATCAACATAGAAAGCTTCTGAATGTCAGAAAACATCATTTAGAAAATGCAAAGGCAATCCACAAACTTCAAAAACACACTTACATAATGTATATTCAGGAATATTTAAATATAAAGAACTCTTATGAATCAATAACAAAAGGTCAAACAACTCATTAAAAATGGACAAAACTTTAACTCACACTTTACAAAAGAAGATATACAAATGACCAATATGCAGAAAATAGGTGCTCAACATTGTCTTTGGGGAAATGAATTTTAAAGGCACAATGAGATACCATAGATAACATTTCACACCAACTAGAATAGCCAAAATTAAAAAGACTGACAACACTAATTGTTGGCCATGATATAAAGTATCAGGAATTATCAGACATTCCTGACAGAATTGTAAAATGGAATAGCCATTTCAGAAATATGTCTGGCAAATTTTTTATGAAGTTATACATACACACACTTATTCTACGAGTCAGCAATTCCACTCTTAGGTATTTACCAAAGAAAAATAAAAACATATGTTCACAAACAGATTTGTACAAGGATGTCCAGAGTATTCTTATCAATAATACCCAAATATCCCAAGTGCTAATTAATAAGAAAAAGAATAAAGAAATTGTGGTATATTTATGCAGCAGAATACTGATAGTATTAAGTAGGAATGAGTACAGTTGGCAAACATGTGGAGAAATTGGAACCCTTGTACATTGTTGGTGTGAATGTAGAATGGTACAGCCTCTGTGGAAAGCAGTTTGGTGATTCCTCAAAAAGTTGCACATAAAATTATCATAGCAATCTCACTCCTAGATATATATCTAACAAAACTGAATACGGATACTCAAATACTTATATAGGAACGTTCATAGCAGCACCTTCACAATAGCCAAAAGGTGGAAACAATGTCCACTGACCACTGAATGGATAAATAAAATGTAGTATATGCATATAATGGAGTATTATTCAACTGTAAAGGAATGAAGTACTGATACATGCAGATGAATTTGGAAAACATTATGCTAAGGGAAAGAAGGCAGACATAAAACATCATGAGTATGAGTCCATTTATGAAATGTTCAGAATAAGTAAACCCATACAGATAGAATGCAGATTGGTGATTTCCAAGGCTGGAGGAAGGACAGAACAGGGCATGAATGTTTAATGGATATGAAGTTTCTTTTAGGGTAATAAAATTTCTTTTGGAACTACATATAGGTGGTGGTAGGATAACAATGTGGATGCAATGACTATCAGTGAATTGTACACTAAAAAAATAAAGGGAATGAATGACTTCTATATGCACCAACATGGATGGATCTCAAAAACATTATTTTGAGCAATCAGATACAAGAGTATATGTCATACGATTTAACTCAAAACTGATTGCTTATGTAATGTGGGGATTGACTGGTAGGGAACATGAAAAAAAAATTCTGAGGTGATATAAATGCTCTATATCTTGACTGGGTTTATGATAATAAAGAGGTATATGTTTGTGAAAGCCCATTGAAGTATGTACCCAAGTCCATTTTAGTGCATTTAAGTGTATATAAATTTTATCTCAATTAAACAAAATAAGTGTGTGAAAAAACCGTAAGTCTTATACATTGTTATGGTGAGAATTTGGCAACATCTAATAAAACTACATATGCATTACCCTTTAATCTAGCACTCTCACTTCTAGGGATGTATCAATCAGTCTGTTCAGACTGCTATAACAAAATACCACAGATTGGTGGTTTATAAACAGTTGAAATTTCTTTGTCACAGTCTGGAGACTGAAAGTCTGAGATGAGTTTGCAACATGGTTTGGTGAGAGCAGACTTCTTGTATACTCACACAGTGGAGCTCTGTAGAGTCATTTTTATGAGAGCACTAATCTCATAAAAGGCAGAGCCTTCATGACCTAATAACTTCCCAAAGGCCCCCACCTCCTAAACACATTGGGCATTAGGGGTACATGTCAATTTTGGGAGAAGACAAAAATTGAGACCATAGTTATAACAATGATACACACCTCCAGTAATAAAAAGTACACCTGCAATAGGTTACTCATTGTTGCTTTACTTACAGTTGCACAATACTGAAAATGACCTAAATGCATAAACATAGGGAACTGGCTAAATAAACTAAACTAGGATTCATATACATAAATATTATGCAGCTTTAAAAAAGAGCAACAAAGATCTCTAGGATATAAGTGATTTCTAAGATACATTGTTGCAACAAAATGAGTACAAAATAACTTTTGGTTTCAGGTTATGCATGCAAGGAGCTGAGAAGTCCTCAGTCCCTCATAACAACAAATAAAAGGCCAAGCAGACTGAAACACAAGAATTCATTTTGGATCCATGAGAGGTGAGGACATAGGGCAAACTGCTGCCTCCAAGATTGGAGAGACAGGTAAATATAGGTCATCACAGCTTCCCAGGGTGGACATTCATGAGTATAATCAGTGCAGGGTAGGAAAACCTGAACCCCTTGCTGGAGGTTAAGTGTGAACAACGTTGAGAGTTAAAAATGGGGCAGGGGGTGGTGGTGGGGGTGGGGAAGGCACGCCTGGGTGGCTCAGTTGGTTGAGTGACCAACTTCAACTAAGGTCATGATCTCACAGTCCGTGGGTTCAAGTCCTGTGTCAGGCTCTGGGCTGACCGTACGGAGCCTGGAGCCTGCTTTGGATTCTGTGTCTCTTTCTTTCTCTGCCCCTCCCCCTGCTTATGCTCTGTCTCTCAAAAATAAACATTAAATAAAAATAAAAACAGGGGGACTCAGTCAGAGTAGGACTTCCACAATATTGTGAGATTTACATCCAGAAGCTTGACCAGTTTACCGTAGCAAATATTGGAGGAAAAATCTCCTTGGACTTCAGGCATAGAAAGGGGAAAAGAAATCATTTTGAAATATACCAGGGCCCTCAGATCTTAATGTCTGCCTTAAGTGAAACTGATTAAATAGAGCCTAACCTGCTGGATATTATCAGAACCTATTTGAACTGGAGGAAGAGAAATATCCAGTTCCAGCCAGTTCTACTCATTCTGTCCCACCTAAGGGAGATAAAAAGAAAAGGAAAACAAAAACAAAAACAAAAACAAAAAAACACCTAAGAAACTCTTGTGAAGTTCTAAGTCCAGAGGCCTAAGCTCTCTAAAAGATTATGTCCTAATCATAGAACTATAGAATACTTCCCTTTCCCATATACCTTACCACTACATTGCTAAAGGTTTATTTAAAGCCGTTCCCTTACCTGGTATGTACTCTACAGCTATCAAGAGAAAATTACAAGGGATACCAAAAGGCCAAAGGCACAATTTGAAGAGACAGAGGAAGTATCATAACCAGACATGGCAGATGTTAGAATTGTCAGACCAGGAATTTAAAATAGCTATGATTAATATGCCAAGGTCTCTGTAATGGATAGATAGCATGCATGAACAGATGAGGAATGTAAGCAGAGAGATGGAAATTCTAGGAAAGAACCTCCTAAAATGCTAGAGATAAAAACCCAAAGAACAAAAGACTAACAGAAAGGAAGAATGCCTTTGATGGGCTTAGTAGGCTGCACAATGTCTGAGCTAGAAGATATATTAATAAAATCTACAAAAATGTAAAAGCAGGAACAAAAACTGTAAAAAAAAAAAAAAAACAGAACAGGATATCCAAGGACTATGGGACAACTACAAAAGGTATAGCATATATGTACTGGCAATACCAGAAGGAGAAGAGAGAAAGGAGCAGAAGAAATATTTCAAATAATAATGAACGAAATTCCCTAAGTTAATACCAGATACCAAACCACAGATCTAAGAAGCATAGGGAACACCAAGCAGGATAAATGCCAAAAAACTATACCTAGGCATATCACTTTCAAACCACAGAAAATCAAAGACAAATAAAACTTGAAAGAAGGTTTGAGGTATGTGTGTGTGCATATGTGTGTATATACATTTTTGAAAAGCTTCCCAGATGATTGTTTGGTATAGCCAGGTTGAGAACTACAGGAATCAAAAACAGTAGAGGTCTCAGTAAAGAAGGAAAAGCAAAAGAAGTCATCAATTTTTGGGATCTTATCTTGGTACATTAAACATCAAAATCTCTATTGTATCTGGATGCTAAGTTTCAAGCAGTTTCCTATGTGACTACATCAACTAAGGACAGAAAGATGGAGATTTCATCTTTATTCTGATGAGTCATGCAAACTTTTGCTTTGGGGAGAACTAAATTCCTTTAGGATTAGGATTTTGTGGTACTCCCACCCACTCCCTTTCAGTGAGGTCAGTCATTGGGAATACCCCAAAGAGATTTCTACATCCTCCTTGATTTTACTGGCAATAACACAACCATTAAAAAAAAAAAAATAGGTGTGTGAATGAAGCAAGGAAAGAGAAAGGAAAGATAGTGACTAAGTTACATCGTCAACCTATTTGTCTGCATGTGGGTTTGGCTCGCATATTCCTGATTTCCAGGTCAAAATGTTCTTTTTACATTTTTATCTACAGGGCAGGGAAGCATCAGAGGGGTTTTTAATGGGACAGCTTTGATAATGTGAAGTTTCCTGTTTTTAATAAGGTCACTAAGGACTCACTTCAGCTAGTAAGGAATAATATTTTGGAAAAACATAAACAAGCATTAAATTGATGTCATAGGTAATGGAAAAACTTTTTTTTTTCATTTTCAAACCTGGTATCACTTTAACCCACACCCAATCAAAAATTAATCTGTCACCAGGAAACTTGCTGTGAGCTGCCATCTGCATTGATAGTGGAGAAAAGGAAGACAACAATGTAATTGGTGAAAAGGGTGGCTGCTTTTTCCATCCATCTACTCAGCTGCTGAAGTCTTGTCCTATTCACTACTAAGTGCCATCCATTAACTTCCTTCTAACTTTCTATCTTCATCCATCTGTCTTCAGAACTGTTGGAGAGAGGTCTATGTGAGTGGGTAAAGGTGGAAGGGATTATCATCTCTGCTTAGTTTAGACCTAAAACATGGCTTAGATCTAAACTGTATCCTTTAAAAGAGGTACCAGAGGTGATGATCTGCCTTGTATTCTGGAATTTACTTTCTCAGTCTGTAGCTTATCTTGTTAGCTTCTATGCCTATTTCCAGTTTGTGTTCCTTCCATTTCTTTTCTCTATCTGGAGAAATTGTCCTGCCCTCTTTATACACTTCTTATTTTTTCCCATGAAATCTCCCTAGTTCATTTTAGCCATCATTGCTCCTGTGGTTTCCTAAAGCTTTTGCAGAATCCACCACAAATTTGAAAGCAAATTCTGTTTGTAGTGGTTGTTGCTACTTCATATGCATACATCTTGCCCCATTAACAAAACTGTAAGCTTTGTTAAACCTTAAAGGGCTTAAAGAAAGGAATATTTTATACTTCTAAATCTCTTCCAGCACTTAGCATTAACACTGAGCATATTCAAGGTCAAGACTTCAGGTAATAAAGAACTAACTTTGAGCTACAGAGATTTTACATAATAAATTATCTGGGTTTGAGTGTGGTGTTTTCTGTTGGGATCTTGACTAACATAAAATGATATACTTTAGGTGTACAATGGGATGTAGTCATTTTAAAAATTCTTTGACTTTTTCTTTTATGAAGCCAATAATCCTTAGGTACAGTGGAGACTCACCCTTTAATTTATGATTTATGTAACACCTATAACTTTTTAGTTTTTTACCATGACAGTTCTACATAGAACTAAGAAAAAAAATAGCAAAATCAAGGAAAAAGATAACATTTTGCAGACAATTTTCTGATGCAGTCTGAACACAAGTCTAGATGTGTCTGGGTTGAGTAGTACAGTTTACAGGTTAAGTCCTCAGTTTCCCTCCCTCATTTCAATATCAATCTAGAGTTCATCTCTCTTCTTCTCTTGGCTTTCTATCCCTCCCCAGGGACAGGGATGCAATTTGAGCTCAGAGTTGATATTTGGACATCAGACACTAGAACCCCTTTTGGTCTGAATGAGTCATTACAGTTTTTAGCCTGAGAATATTAAAGTTACTGGTGGTCTAGACACTCACTGTTCTATGACCTTATATGGTTATTGTTCTGCATAATTCGTTAAATGATTCAAGTCCTCTGAAATTTCTTCCCTGAGTATTTCCCAATTCATCAAAACCTCAGAAAAGATTCTGGTTGGTAACGTTGAGTAACCATGTCTGCCTAACTAAGTATAACCCCTAAAATAATAGAAAAATGGGTACCTTATGTGATTCAGCAATTTATGAAAATAGAAGATTGCAGATTGTTCCAATGGTTATAAGTATTAGATGATTACCATGACTTGCTTACAAAGTAGCTGGGATCAGTATTAAGTTTCTGATCTGCAGCTGAATCTGACATTGAGGTGAGCTTATGGAGAACCATATGCCAATTTTAATGCTGTATATACTTTCTTTGTAGCTTCCCAAGCTTTCTTTACATATAGGGCTGCTGAGTTAGCATTTTTTTGTCATTTGCACACATCTTCATACTAATTCATGTAATGGGTGAAAGCCAAAAAATAACTGTCTCCAAAGAGACCAAGACTACAGATGAAGTAGACATTCCTCCACAGTGACTAAGAATGACTGAGCCAATGGCCAATAAGACTAATGCTTATCTTCACTTTGGGGATAAGAAAGGGATGAGGCAGAGATTTATACATCAAGTATCCTACCCTGAGCATTTGAAATACCATCCAGTAATGTTTTCTAACACTGAAATGGTTAGAGGCAAGGATATTGGGCACTGTTCCCGGTGCAGGGAACCAAGAGTAAAGGTGTTTCCCTTACTCCAGCAAAAAGTGGGATAGAGTTCCAGGAGAGGACAAATTGCTGAGGATAAGGCACTTTATTCCCATCTTTGGACTGCTCTAACTACTTGGAAACGTTCTTTTATATTTGGTATTTATATTTATTGTATTCAAGCTTTCCTTCTGTATGTGTGCTTGAAAATTTTGTTCTGTTTATTCAAAAAATTTTGAGGACATTCTGATCTGAATTTTGTATAACTGCACTAAATTTAGCAGATAAAACCTCTCAAGTGATGGGAAAAAATCTTGAGTAAGATTTAGCAGTTTGGGAAAGTAGAAGGACTATGGCATTTTGTTAATGGTCATAAATAGTAAATTTTATTATGTAACAAACCTTACTTATTTTGCCCTACCTCAATTTACAAATGATGTCACATCAGACTTTTTATATCCCAAATAGGTAAAATTAAAAGATAAAATATAAATAAAAAACCAGGACCAAGGAGAAGGAAATTACAAATGTGCCACACATACAGGGTAACACCAATTGCTGGGATGGGACCTCCAATCTGAATGTTGGTCACAAAGATGAACAAAACAAAATGAACAAATGTCTTACTTTAGCAGAAAGTAAGAAAGGCTTTACTTAGAAGCAAAGCTTTATTTAGCACTGAGATTAAAAGATGCTCACTTGAGGACTCTCCCTAGTGAATGCTGACTCATGTACTAAATAATGTCCTTGACAACAGTTTTACAATAAACAAAGAGATATTATTTTTATGGTTACTTTTCAAAACAACGTTTTGATGAAAGCTAGCACATCAATGTTAGCACTTGGTAGAGTCAATTCTGAAAGGAGCTAGATTCATGAAGTGCCTAATTGTATAATCTTTTGGAGGTCCTACATGATTCAAAAATAGTAATCAGTGCTCCTTAAGTTACTTAATTTTTTTAACATTTTGAAAATAATCCATGTATACTAACACAGAGGTTATTGAAGTGTATAAGATGAGAGGTAAAGATCTCCTTCTCACCATCTCCTCTCCAGTTACGACTACTCTAGAAGTAGTCACGTTGCTCTTTACTTCTTTTGGAATTGACCAATATAATTTTATTTATTTTTTATTTCTATAAGTTTGTTCATTTGTTTGTTTTGATAGGAGTAGGGGCAGAAAGACAGAGGGAGAGAGAAAATCCCAAACAGGGTCTGTGCTGTCAGTGCAGAGCACGACAACGTGGGCTCGAACTCACCAATCGTGAGATCATGACCTGAGTGGAAACCAAGAGTGCGATGCTTAACTGACTGAACCACCCAGGTGCCCTGACCAATATAATTTTAAATTACACTTTAATTTCTTGATTATGAAGTTAGACTATATAGATATATTAACCTAGTGATTTATAAGATGAGGAATGAAAAGAACTTTAAACAACTTCTATTTTTTCTTCTGTGTTTCCTAAACGTGTTAGTTACATTATTATTTTTAGTTTAGTTTTATGTTTTTGGTAGTTGCCTTTAGGGCTGTATTCTGATATATAAATTCTATTATATCTATTAAATCTGCACACAGATGAGGGTTATAGTATACCTCTATTTCCTCCTCATTCACTTGCCCCTGATTCTGTTTATCATATTGTTTATCATATTGTTTTTATATTGTCTGTTTATCATATTGTTTTTATATTGCCCCTGATTCTGTTTATCATATTGTTTTTATATTGTCAAGGTTTATAGTAGTATATTGTCAAGGTTTATAGTAGTTTCATTATGTTCCTTATACTTGTCTTCAGTTTTATATATATGGTTTCTAAATGTTGAAACTAATGAATGATATGTATATATATATACATGTCAGGACATCACCATATATGTATAGTGATATACATGTGTCACCATGGAAGCCAATTGTGTGGTTAAACCCACAGAAAAGGAAATGTGAGTCTGTACACAAACAAGCAACTTCTCTTCCAACTGAGTTCATTAAAGGAAATTAAGCATCAAGGTTAAATGGGTTTTCTTTCTGTCTTTTGTCTTCTGTGAGTCATACATTCTCTGAGCCCCTCTTTTCTCTTTCCCATCCTTATTGTCAAGTAAAAGGCACTAAGAAAATAGCAGAAGACTTCTACAAGCTCCTAGTACCTCATCTCCTCACCCCTGCATCTCCCAACTAGCCCTTTCTGTCACTCTGCCTTCCATCCCATCTCCTTTTGCCTATTCAAGGACATTGCTCTGGTTATTCCCCTTTTCATTTCTGCTTCATCAAGTTTAAGTTCCCATTCACTACTGGAATTTTCCATTAACCTTCAAAAATGCTGTTATTTTTCATAATGTAACAGATTCTTTCTTGACTCTACTTTCCCTTCCAGTTAACTTTCAGTTCTTCCTTCCCTTTATCCTAAGAAAAATCTGAAGACTTACCTATATTCACTGTCTCCAAGTGCTTCCCATGGTTCCACAGAAGCCGTTTGCAACCAGGTCACTATTTACATTCATTTTGCTAACCCAGTGGTCATCCTACATGGTCTGTCAGCAGTTTTGATTACTCTCTCCTCCTTGAAGCATGTTTTCCTCTTGGCTTCCAGGACATGGTACTCCCTTGATTTTTTTGCCTATTTCTGTGGTTATTACTTCTCAGTTTTCTTTGCTCCTTTCTTCTCATTTCTCCAATTTCTAAAGGTATGTCCTAGAACTCAATTTTAAAATCTCATCCCCTTTTCCATCTCTATCTGCTTCTTTGGAACCTTATCCAGTCTCCTATTTTTAATCATGTCTACCCTGATGACTCATATATGTATACATGTGTGTGTATGTATATATAATAATATATTATATTATATGTATGTATATATAATAATATATGTATAGATGGATATAATAATATGTAAATATAAATACCTATTTCTGTATGTCTTATATCCTCTCTTGAAACCATTTATTTACCCAACTTCTCTCTCTGTAACTCCACTTGGATATCTAATAGGCATTTCAAACTTAACATGTTCAAAATTGAAATCCTGGTCTTCTCCACCATGTCTGTTCTTCTTTCAGCTTCTTCATCTTAGGCAATGGCAATTTATCTTCTAGTTCCTCAGGTCAAAAACATTGGACTCACAGTTGGTTCCTGTAGCTTTACCTCCAAAATGTACCTACAGTACAAACCCTTCTCACTCCCTACTCTGCTACCATTCTTTTCTGACCCTCTCTTACACATCTGTTGCCTGAATTGTCATAATAAATTCCTATCCAGTTTCCCTGAGACCCCCTTCAACTTATTTCTAGTATATCAGATCAAGAGACAGATCATGCCATCTCTCTATTTGAAATTTTTCAGTAATTTCTTATTCCACTGGGTGAAAACTAACATTTATCAGTGGCCTAAGAGGTCCCATGTAATTTATCTCCTATTACCTTTCCTCCTGTTTACTCTCACTAGCCACCATGGTGTCTTTCGCGTTCCTAGAGCACAACAAGCTTGCTCTTGCCTCAAGGCCTTTGCACTTAATGAAACCTCTACTATCATCCCTATCTCGGGATGCGCTGCCTCAGACATTTGAAGACTAACCCTCACCTCTTCCAGCTCTTGACTTAGATGTTATGTTCTTAGTGAGGCTAATGTGATAACACCATTTAAAACTGCACCCTTGCAACATTCTCCATCTCTGCTGGATTACTATGTAACAGTCTAAGTATCTTACTTATTTATCTTGTTTGTCATCTGTTTCACTCTTCTAAAATGTAGGCTCCATGTGGGATAGGGTTTTGTCTTTTTTTGTTTATCACCATATCCTTAGCACCTGGAGTTATGATTGGTTCAACATAGAGTTTTAAAGTGAACTATGTTATCTATTTTTAAAATTTTCTTAAAATACATGCTGAAATTTTTTCCATAGAAGATACATGGGTAGTGATGTTTTAAAATATGTATTTGGGAAAATAGATTGATAATTTGACTATTTAGAGAAGCTTAGATTCAAGTTAACTTTCCCTCAAAATTTGAAGATGTTGCTTTCTTGGTCATGATTATTCTTTCAAACTACAGAAGATGTTGATAGTTTCAGATAATTTTTATTCCTAACTGGGAGCGTTAGGATTTTCGTTATATCCTTGGCTAATTGATTTTCTAGAATATGTGTCTAGGCTTATGTCTTGATCTCTCCTCAACTCCACTTGGCTACTGGTGGGTCCTTACTATGTGAAGACCTTTTTGTCTCCTGCTCAGATAAATTTTCTTCTACCATTTGTTTTCTTTCTTTCCCCCCCCTTCTATATAGTCCCTATAATCTCTTTCTCAACCACCTTTTGGACATAGGTTGGATCACCTAGATTACCTGCCATGTCTTTTAACTATTCTCTCATACTCTCCATTGTTTTAAAGTTCCTGTTTTGGGAGACTGACTTGATTTATCTTTCAGCTCATTTAGCTTCAGCTGTGTATATTTTATTATGAAGCTCATTCACCTCCTTTTTTCAAATATATTTTTAATTATATTAATCTCATTCTTGTTCTCTGATTGCTCTCTTTTTCACAGCAGTTTGGTATGATAAAAAATAGCATTCCTCAAATGTCTCTGAGGGTGCTAATTGAGATTAAAAAAAAAAACACCCACCTCTTGTTCTGTTGTTTTTCTGTTCTGTTGTTTACCCCAAGATTAGTTTTTCTTTTAAACAATTTCAGTTTAGATTCTCTCTTTTATGCTGTTAGTTTTCCTTACTTTTTCAGGTAATCCTTTGTGGTCCACCCATATTTGGAATTTCCTTTGAAATTCAGTTAATTAGGCATTTAATGACATAATACTAACTCATTTTTACCTGTTTACAAATAAGTGCATACCCATTGTATAAAGTATATCAGAAAAATAGGAAAAGTAAAAGAAGGAAAACATCATGCATAAGCCCATCACTTAGAAATAACCACTGTTAACATATTAGTGTATTTTCTTCCTCACATTTTCAAACACACACACACACACACACACACACACACACACGCACACATACACACAGAGTGCCTACCTCTTGCTATTTCAAGACATACTAAGACACTTTGAGAAAAATAAGGTCTCTACTATCATGATTACAGTCTAGTAGCAGGAAAAGATAGAACTAAAATAATTACATAGATTAGGGCATAGTTACAAATTGATTTAAGTGCCATAAAGAAAAAGAGACAGTTCTATGCTCTCACATATAAAGTAACAAAAGAAAAATGAACTGAGCTGGGGTGACAGGGATGCTTTCCTTTCCTGAGTAGAACTTAACTAGGTGAAGAAAGGAAGGAGATAATTTGAGACAAAAGAAACATACATATTAAAAAAGCCCCATGGCAGGAGAGAAATGTCTCTTTAAAGAGAAAGAAGCCAGAGTGCTGGAGTGTGGAAATTAAGGAGAGTATGGGATAGAGGGACCTAGAAAGGTAGAAGTGAGACGCTATTGACTCTACAGCCTGTGTTTAGGAGTTTTGTCTTTATCTTAAAAGCAATTGGAGAAATTTAAGCAGGGGGATTATAACAATTAGATTTCAGTTTTGAAAGGATTACTGTGACTTCAGTGAAAGTAACCTATCAGAGGAACAGAGTAGGTTATAGGACACAAGTTAGATTATTACGGTTAGTCCAGGGTGAGGCATGATGATGGCTTAAAGTGGTGTGGGTGACATGGGAAGGAGGGAGAAGTAGTTGTAGGGAAATGTTAATGATGCTCCTGAGATTTCTAACACAACTAAATGGATGGAGGTTCAGCAGGGAACACTACCAAGGGGTCATGTTTATGGGAGTTTTTAGTTCTGCCTTGCACATGTTGGATTTGCAGAACCTTTGAGACAGTCAAGTGAAGCCAATTGATTATTCATATTTAAAGCTCAAAGAGAAGTCTGAACTGAATGGGTGATATAAATTGGAGAATCACAGACCTAGAGAGGGAAACTGAAGCTATAGCATGGGGAGATGCCTAACATATCAAGCATCTTTAAAAAAAAATATGGCACCAGTTTATAAGGATTCGATAGTGCACTAGTGCCTGTTTCTAAACACTTTGGACAATACTTTGTACCATTTAGTTATTTGATCTTTTCCAAATTGACAGGTAAAAAATGGTATATCCCTGATAAGTTGGCCTGAATTTTTAAGTGAGATTGAAAATTTTTTCTATGTTTGACAGCCATTAATTTTTTTCTATGATTCTTTGTGAATTATGAAAGTACACTTTGCTGGGAAGAAAGTCCATAGCTTCACCAGTTCTTAAGCTGACCCTCAAATGTTTCAGAGCCACAAATTTGAAGTTTCTGTAAACAATAAAGTTTGATTTTTCACGTGTCAGCCTCCAAATATTTAATCACTGCTATCACTGTCCCCTAAAGCTGTCTTTTTTTACAGGTTAAATAAACCTGTGAACTAAATCTTATGGTTTTTATCTCTTCAGCTGAGCCTAAGTGTGGCAGTGACTGCACTGCCTCAGCTTTACATCACCAGTGCAGACTGGGGCACATCCAGCATTTCCACATGTCCCTCCTCTACTTAGTACATATCCAGAGTCTTCCTACTTCTAACACTTTTCTCCTCACAAAATAAGGAATATTTGATGATGTATTCATTACACTGTGACTGGAACTCATTCCCTCCCATCTATTAGTTTCTAGATATTCAGTTTGCAAAATCTTTCTTTCTAATCCAGAAAGCAATGTCAAGGAAATGTGTCAGGCACGAATGACAGAAGTGAAGGTGCACCTTCAGGGCTGGCTCTTTCCCTTCTTTGCTGTCGTCAATGAGGTATGCTTTAGGTCACTGAAATGCATTCCTGGGGCTGTCACTAGGGGGAGTATGAGTCAAATTTTTCACTTGGAAAATATCAGAAAGGGGGGTTGGAATGCTGGCGCATAGAAAACACTAAATACTTAGTGAGGAATTTGTGGGGCCGTGTGCTGACTTGTACACTGAGTGTAGATCTGGACGTGCTGGAAATATAGCCCATGGTGGAGGATCCACATGCAGGTAGGAACCCGAGGGAGGACTCACAGTGGAGGCCAGAGAGACCGAGAGAAGAGCAACATTCTTCCTTCTCCCTGGAGGGATGGGAGGTAGGGTTGGTAGATTCCTGCCTATTCTTTCTAAACTAGGTGCATGCCATTCTGATCTTGCTTTGGTACGTGCATAAACTGTCTGCTAGAGCAAATCTTTTTGGATGTGCCTTATGGCAGCTATGTTCAGTGAAGAGAAATAATACAAAGCACGAGTTTGGACACCATGATATTGGATGATAAATAAACACTTAGTGAGTCCTCCTTGGCACAAACAACTATTCTAAAGACAATAGAAGGTAGTAAAAGAAAAATAAGAAAAAAGAAAAAAAGGTATAATCCTTGGACTTGGCAGTTTCAAATCTTGTTTGGAAATTTTTAATATTTTTACTTCTTCTTTGCTTCATTTCATCAATATCTCTATCCTATATTTTTCATCTTTTTGTCTCCATGTCTGTATCTGGAAACAAACTCAGGTCTGTTTTCCAGTCCAAATGAGACTTTTCCTGATCTGATATTGCTTTTCTAACCCCCCCCCCCCAGCCCCGCCGAGCCCTGCCCTGTTGCTCTCCTCCTTCCACAACCAGACTTACAAGTGGTCTTATATCTGTTGCTTCTCATCCACCGAAGTCCTCAAACATACTTTGGGTTCTGCCCATGTCACTCCATGACACTCCTAGGGCAAAGGTCACAAAAGATGGCATCCCTCCTACTCCAATCTCTTAGCCACTCAGTTCTCTTCCACACAGACAATCATGGTGAAGATGTCAGTCTACTTTTAATGAACAATAGTGTTTGATATTTTGCTCTTACAAACAGTGCTGTAGTGAATGAAGATGTATTTATGTCACTCCATACTGGTGTGAAAGTAATTGCAGTATAGATTCTGAGAATTGGAATTGCTGAGTCAAATGTATGTGTGTTTATAATTTTAGTATGTGTTGCCAATTTATTATTACTCTTGCTAGAAATATGAGCAAATGCTTGTTTCTCTACCCCATCCAAACTTTTTGTTTTTTGCTAATCTCATGGGTAATAAGCAGTATCTCTAAATTTGAGCATCTTTTCCTATGTTTAAGGGCCCTTTAAGATTGGCTTATTTTAAAATGTGAGTTAGATCATGTAATACTTCCTCGATATTTCTGATAGCTCCCCATCACCTGTGAGGCACAGCTCAAACCCCTGAGATGGCTTTTCCTCCCCTCTAGCCTCCTTTCCCCCACCCAGTACTCCAGGATCCCTGAACTGCTTTATGTCCCAAGAACACTATGTTCCCTTTTGCCTCTGACTGCAGTGTCCTTCATCCCAGGCCTCATGTGGTTAAAAGCTTTTGTCTGTTAGGACTCAGCCCCTCAGGGGAGTCTTCCATATGGCCCTCACTTTGCCTTTAGGTCTTTGTGATTTTTTTATCTTTAGTATAATTCTTGACAAGATGTTGGCCCTTAATAAATATTTGCTGAATGGATGAAAGGCTAAATATCATTACAACTAAAAAGACTTTGTAATTGAAAAAAATTGCAGACACACACACACACACACACACACACACACACACACACACACACACACACTGGTTTCTAAGCAGGATTTCAGCTGCCAAACAAAACTTTCCAGATATACTTTTCCTTATTCTATTGCTATCCATGAATTTTTTTTCTCTCCTTCTCCCCAACCCCCAAATTAAAAATAACCAAGGAAACAAATGCTTCTCAGAGTCCACGCAATTCAGAGTCATTTTGCTTAGAGATGTGATGGTTCAAGGGAAGTATGCTCTTTGTGGTAGCTTTTATTAAAGATCAAAATATTTATACACTATAAAGTTCTAACTTTCTTTTAATGGGAATGGAAAATAGTTGACTTGCTCATTAGTAGGAGCCATTAATGCTGATTGGTGTGACCTGAACATTAGGGCTCAGGGCCCAGTTCTCCTTAGTATACACATCTATCCTTGTCCCAGTTTGGCTCCAAGCAAAACTGACTTCCACATCATGCTTTAGGGAGTGAGTGTCTATTCTGGTACACACAAGGCTTCAGTCCTGGGCCTTAGCAAACCCAGTTGCTAGTCCCAATTTGGTTAACAACTCGCCATAGGACTGGAGCTTCATCAGCAAAGCAAGAGCTTCACACCAGTTGGTTGCTAAGCTCCCCATTAGTTCTGACATTTTTAAATTTTAAATAGTTTTCTACTAATATTTACTAAAATATTTAACATCTTTGGGGGGGGGGACAGTTTTCTAGGAATTCAGTTTTACCAGGTGTGATCATTCATCCATTCATTGAGTCAGTCAGTCACTTCCCAAATTGTACCATACCTACCCTTCGGCAAAAATAAATGTCACCTAAACAGTAAAACCAAATTTTACCAGCTAATGACAGCAATCTTTTTAGGTAAGAAGTTCATTCCCTTGTAAATCACACCCATATATTTCACTGAGAGGTTTCTTCTGTGAGTCCATGATTCATGTGAGTCATTCCCAGTTCCCACTGCTATTCCAGGCATAGAGTGAGCCTGACATTCTTCATTGCTGCCCTTGTCTCTAAAAAAGCTGGGAATTCTTTTCCACAAGTGCTTGTATCTCCCTGAGCTGAAGCCTGAGGAGTTAAGACACAATGGTTACCACTGAGAGCCAAGGTGACTACAGTGGCCATGATCTCTCCAATATCCTTATTCATCCTGAGGTTGAGGACTAATGGCTGCTCCAAGATGAAGTGATATGCTTTGTTAAAACAAGCCAAGAAAAAGCTAAATTAAGCCTGGCTATGTCACAGTATTTGGTTTTTTTATTTATTGAACACCTACTATGAGCCAGGTTTTATTCCATGAGAAGTAAGACATGGATTCCAATTCTGGACATGGTTACAGTGTTTTTTGTGTGTGTTTTTAAAAAATTTTTTCAGGGAGACTCCCAGGCTTTACTTAGATAAATAACTATAGAATAGACAAAGGAGTTTGGTTTGGGAATGGAGGGGAGGTTCACTTAGCTTCACTTGCCAGATATACTGAATTTCACTTTTGGCCGGGCAGAACCTTTAGTATAAACTCATTCAACAACTGTCTTACAAGTGTTTTATAAAAATATTTATTCATGGCAGATACTGTTTTAAAGCACCAAGGGTCCACTAAGGTATAGAAAATATGGCTATTGCTCTCAACCACTTATATGCACATAAATAAGTGTATAAATAATTATGATGAAAGAGAGTAGCAAATGTCAAGATAAAAACTAAAAAAAATTGACATCCAAGTAGGAAAATATTATTTCAATACTTCTGTGAAAAGGTGCATCATAGGGGACCCCCTAGTGCAGTGGGTCAGGAAAGATGGGGAAGAGCTACGGAAACAGGGACCAGAGAAGAGCTAGAGTCATTCTCAGCAAACACGCTTGAATAAAGGTGCCAAAAGTGAGGGATATAGAGGGAACTAGGGAACAGTCCATTTTGGCTACAGCTCAAGGTATATGAGGATGGGGTAAGAGATCAAAAAGGAATGCACTTGCACCAGATCAGGCATGTTCTTAGTCAACAGTAGACAACTCTGATGCCAATTTATTAATAATTATAAAGCTATATTCAGAAATTGAGAAGAGCATAATAGTACTTTAGATTTTGTTTCATCAAATCGATCTTATTTAAAAGATTGAGATTTAAAAAGTTAGTTTTGTTTTTCTGCAACATTCACATATATAGAGCCCCTGAAAAATACTGACTATACATTGGGTTTTACTGTTGTACTATTTCTGAATCATGCTGGGTTTTTTTCTCCTGGTGCATTTCCCCAAAATTCACATATGTGGTATAACCATCCCCTTGGGACTCTAAACAAGAGTGCTCTAAGTGGGTAGTGGCATCTTGACCCATGCTGCGGGCAGAGGCCAGGAGAGGAGAGGCATAATTGCGGCGGTCTGGGAGACACAGGCTGTCTCTTGTGGAAGGGCTATGGCCATCACTTAGAAATGGCATCTCTCCAGAGGCACAACAATGTGTAGCTCAAAGTTGGACATTCTTCCAGAGCCATTGGGAGTATAAAGGGTTACTCTAACCCATGCCATAGGTGCTGTATTTCATATGGAGATTTTACTCCTTTGAGGTTCCTGTAGTTGTTTCCTGCAAACCTTCATGATATTGCTCTCCAAGTATTCTGCCCCAGTAAAGTGGCACCTTTAAAGGCCTTTTCTTTGCACTCAATTTTCTGCTCCAAATGAGGTACAATGAGAGACTCTTCTGATTTCAAATTTATATTTTTATTTAAATAAGAGTAAGGTGTTCATCATATATTTCAGTTGCCTTGTATTGTGAAGAAGTTAAAGTCTAACAAAAAGTTAGCATGAAAGTATATGTGTGTGTGTGTGTGTGTGTGTGTGTATGTCTGTGCACATATGAATTTGATTTTATAACTTTTCTTACATAAAATCAAACTCAAGAGGACACAGCCTTTCATTCCAATCCTTGGCTTCCAATAAAAAAATGCATTTTCTTATGACTTATTAACTTGATATCAGAATCTTTAATATTTTGGTAGGAAGTAAACCAGAACTTCAAGAAAATTTTCCTGGAGCCTGCCTTGCTCACAGACGGTAGGTCAGAGGTGTATCAGACCCTGCAAAAGCGTGGGCACCCTCCCAATCCCCTCAAAACTGCTCCAATTGCTGAGAGTAATTTTAAACCTGTGTATGTGGAAGCTGTTAACATCCATCAAAAGAAAGAAGTAGATGCTATTTCAGGGTGTTTCATTCCAAGAATGTGGTTTCTTTCTGTATGTGGTTTCTTTTAAATGTGCAATACTTTACTGCCTGCCCAGGTTTGGGAGAAGAAGAGAAATGAAGATGGATACATGTAATTAAAATAAAACCAGGGCCCTAGGAGACTGTTTATAGAACAGTGAAATGTTTTTACAAAAAAAAATCAGAAAATCTCAGCCCCTACCCCCCAAAGGAGAAGCTATTTTCTTTTCTTCAGTATAACCTATGCAGTACGAAAGCTGCATGATGGGGCCTCCAGAAGCAGAGGCAGCCTCCACTGTCAGTGTAAAGGCATATGGCCAGTCTCTGCCAAGCTCACCTGCCACAGATAGCTCTAATTTTCTCCTCGAAATTTGGTAAAGGAATTATTCTTAGTTGAGGCCAATGATAGATTGAACCAAGTTCCTAAGTGTTTACTGCCCAGTGGTATGAATTACAGTCCACTGGTTATAAGTGTGGGTCATATTTAACAAACCAGACAAGAACTAGTTGCTGTTATCTGCAGTCCTATACCCTCTACTCATAGGTTGATCAATATAATCCTGAGTTACTGATACAAAATGAAAAAGAATTTGAAATTTTAACCAGTTACAACAAGAAGTCAAAGATAATGCCATATTGAATCACTGTAGCATCAGAGGGTAAATTTGTTTCCCCCAAATGCTTTTAAAATCCATGAGGTCAATATAGCCAAAGTCTGGGGGTGCTTAGGTGATTCAGTTGGTTGAGCACCGACTTCAGCTCAGGTCATGATCTCACAGTTCGTGGGTTTGAGCCCCGCGTCATGCTCTGTGCTGATAGCTTAGAACCTGGAGCCTGTTTCAGATCCTGCATCTTCCTCTCTCTCTCTCTGCCCCTCCCCTGTTCGCACTCTGTCTCTCTCTCTCTCTCAAAAATAAAATAAACATAAAAAAATTTTATAAAAATAAAGATAGTTAAAGTCTGTTCTTCTTGACCGTATTTGTTTCTATCATTAGCCAATTTAGTAGGGTTATTTTTGCAGGGGCTTAGGAAGGCCACCCTACCTTGTTTGGCATTTTCTAGTCATTTCTTTTTTTCATTTTTCTTTTTTTAATGTTTATTTATTTTTGAGAAAGAGAAAGACAGAGCGTGAGCAGTGGAGGGGCAGAGAGAGGGGGAGACACAGAATTTGAAGCAGGTTCCAGGCTCCAAGCTGTTAGCACAGAGCCCAATGTGGGGCTCAAACTCACAAACTGTGAGATCATGACCTGAGATGAAGTCAGACACTTAACCGACTGAGCCACCCAGGTACCCTGGTGTTTTCTAGTCATTTCTTGAAGTGTCTGGATAATTGTTCTTTCTTCCTCTTGACTGCTTACCCCACATTGTCCAGACTTTATCCCTACTTCCTCTTTCAAGGGTAAATCATTACTTGCTCCCAAGAATGACAGAATCTGTGGATTGTAGGGACCACTGGCACATCATATGAAGCACCATTGGTGCTGCGTGTTAAGCTGTCCCTATGGCTCACCTGCTCTTTCCATCTCCAAGATAGAGCCCAGAGCTGGGGTCACCACACTGGAGCAAACTCATGTGAAGCTCTGATAATAGTGATCATTTGCAGATACTCAAAAAAGTCTATATTGACCCCCACATGTTCCCCCCATAAGAATGTTTTCCCTTAAACTTTGAGAGATGAGTCAGAGATAGCAAAAGTGAGAGCTGGAAAAAATGATTCTCCCAGGAGACCTGGCAGTGAAAGTCTGCCTTCAAAGCAAGTTCTTCATGGAAAATGTCCTTTTTCAAGAGTACCAAATCTACTAATTATGCAAGGAAACTTTGGATTGGCTATTGCTACCCAAATGTGTTAGTGTCTGTCAGCCTGCCAGTGTGTGACTTTTGGAAATAACATTTGCACAGTCTGTTTTTCTCATAGGGCTTATTGACACACACTGCAGCAACTCTGTGGCCTTCCCAACTACGGCATGCTAAATATCAGTTAAATGTAACATTATGTCTTGACCACATTCTTAGGAGTCTGGCCCTACGTTGCCAAAGGAGAATGCAAACTTGGCCCACTGTCCCCTTCCTTTTTTACAGATGCTGTCACCCCTCAGATTCTTCTATCCAAACCAAGTGCAGACCGAGAGCAGGATAGTTGACTTGGCTATCCAGCAAAGGCAAAAACACTTCCACACATTAAGCAGAGTTTTAAGGTGCATAAGAGCACATTTACTTGAAGAGTCTTTGAATCCTGGAAGATGAGGTTGTGTTCAGTTTTGCATTTAAGCATATCTTTTGCATTCTTAGTCTTTAAATTTTGATGGTCTAAGTATGACATATACAATTACTTTTTATTGACAGAGCATTTGATTAGCTGGTCTTTTACAGCAGTAGGACAGATTTTGTTTTAGAAACTATCAATGCTGTCACTCCTTAGAGCATTATGTGGCACTTCATTTTACTCTGGGGGAAAACATAGTTCTCTCTCTTTTTTTTAAAGGATATTTTAAATGTTTATTTTATTTTTGAAGTGGGGGGGGGTAAGGGACAGAGAGAGAGGAGAAGAGAGGATCTGAAGCAGGCTTTGCGCTGACAGCAGAGAGCCTGATACAGGGCTCAAACTCACAAACAATGAGACCATGCCCTGCGCCGAAGTTGGACGCTTAACTGACTGAGCCACCCAGGTGTAACAACATAGTTCTCTTTTATTTTCTTAAAGAGATTTAATATTAAAAAAATCAGATAATTAGGTTTTTGTGTTCTCTAAAAATAGACTTTGTCAATGTCCACTGGTTAGAAAAGAAAAAGGTGCTATAAAGGTGTGTGTACTTGTCTTTTGAGCATCTCAAGCTCCAAACTGGACCTCTCACCCCCAAACCTGGTTTTCCTTCTGTGGTCCCTCTCTGTGACTGACTCTATAACAGTTCTGAAATGTCTCATTGGTTCCCCAAATCCCACCAATTTCACTTCTAAAACCTCTTTTTTTTCCTATCCCCTTGCTATGGCTTTAAGTCAGTTCCTTTCCCTGCCTCTCTCCCTTCTTCTCCAGCTCATATCCCCCTCCACTCTGCAGCCAGAATCATCTTCCTGAAATGCCAATTGTGCCTATCACTATATGCTCAAAATCTTTCAGTGGCTTTCTTTGCCCTTAAGAAAGGCTTTTGTTACTAGAGAGACCCAGTAAGGCCTTTGTAACCTAATTGTCTCCTTCTGTTTCACCTCTTGCTATTATCTACTCCTAGCACTTTGTTTCAGAAATACCTAACCAATTGTAATTTCCCAAATCTTTCATTTTGTTTTCTTGCTTCTATGCCTTTAAACATTCTGTTTGGAACGTTTCTCCATTTTTGCATTGAAAAAAACTACTTATCCTTCGAAATCCCAAGGCATCACTGCCAATTTAAACCTTCTTTGTATGTTGAGTCTTCTTGTTTTATTGTATGTATAATTCTGTATTATAAATAAATGTTAGTTAATTTATGTCTTCAGATTTAAAAATCATCTGCAAGGTTTATAGTAATCATGAAATTTTATTAAATGTGGTGGAGAATTTTTATGAAAATGCTACTACACAAAACGTACCTGAGAACTTAATTCTAAATTATGTTGCCTAGAAGTTGACATTATTAGACTTGGAAGCCAAACACCTCTACCCTCCAGTTTATGGGTGTATTACATCTTGGATCATCAAAACAAAGTACTGGGAATGAACAAGTTTACAGAGATATTTGTAAATTATATACAAGGTACTCAGTTCATTGGTAATACAAAGCTAACACTTCATGTGTAATAATTAATATACTAACTACTTAATGACTTCCCTTTTATTTTTCTTGAAACTCAAACAGTCTTTGTATGTAGACATTTGGCTTATTAGCATATCCCTATTTACAATACCTATTATTATTGTTTCAATTCATTGCTTTTAATTTGAGTCCTTTATGCAGTTACACTGGCTGTTTCTTACTTTTGGTCTCTTCAAGTTATATGTTCCTATGCCTTTATTGTGTTAAAGTATTTCCTCACTCCCTACCTGTGGATATTTATCAGAGTCATAATTTTACAGTTGAATGAAATTATTAAACATCATCTGATTCGTTTTTGTTTGTTTTTTAATAACAGAGCAAACTGAGAAGGACTGTTTTGTGTGACTTGGTGCAGCTGGTTGGTGGCTGAGCCAAAACCAACTGGTCTTTAGACTTATTTCCAAACATGGTACCTTTTCCACTGCCCACGTGACCTCCTTCTATTAGCTCATCTTCACTGATCTCTTTCTCCCTCCAAACCTCTTCACAGAAACCAATTCACTTCACCAGACAGTATCTATCCTTCCTGTTTTCTCTATCTTCCTGGGTATAGGGGGAAGAAAATGTTGGTTTTTATTGAACTTTCTATTTCCTATTCTAGATTTCATCTTTCATATTACTTCCATAACAATTGAAATACTACTTTTATTTTAAAATTCCTGTGACTTGGGTAATTTTTTTGCTTTTGCTTATTTGATTTTCTAGTTTTTCTATATTCTTACTGAGCCCATTTTGTTTACTTAGATCAACTATTTTTTACTTGTACAGTTAAAATATGTGATCCCTCTCATTTTTCTTTCCTCCATATTTTATTTAATAGAAGATAATCCTAAATTTTGGTTAGTGCATTCCATTTTCTTATAGGATATTATAGGCAACTTGAGTATTAATGTTCTTTAGTTAAAAGAATAACTTCTTTCATAGAATTCTTGAATATCAAAGTCAGAAGACTAGTGATCCAAGCTAATTTCCAGTGCTTTCATTCTCTTTAAACCACTTTTCCTCTGTGTTAAGTCTTTGCTTGAAGACATCCAAAGATAGAGAATTCAGTATTTCTATGAAATTCTAACTGCCTCTGGACATACTACCTTTTAGAATCTTCTTTTCATCCAGTTGAAACAATCTCTCTCAGTAATATAATTCTGACTTCAGAGCCATAAAAAACAACTCCAGTTCTACTTTCAGCCAGCTGATCATGTATTTGAAAACAGCTTTCATTTCCCCCTGTGCCTGTTCTTCCTCAGGCTACACATTCCCATTTCCTCTGAACTATGGTCCAGTATTTGGTTTTAAGTTCTCTCATCATCCTGACTGCCTGTTAAAGGCCCAGAACCAACTGCAGTTCTGCAGGTGAGCCCTGACCAGGGAGGCAGAGCTCTCTCTTTCTTCCTGATCTTTGAAGTAATGCTTTTTGTGTTGGGCACATTACTGTTCATTCACACTGAGTGGCTTGTCATGGGCTAAATTGTGTCCCCCTACAAAAGGTATGTTGAAGTCTCAATTCCCAGTATCTCAGAATGTGACCTTGTTTGGAACTGGGGTTTTACAGAAATAATTAAATAAAATGAGGTCATTAGGGCGGGCCCTAATCCAATGCGACTGATGTCCTTATGAAATGGGAAAATTGGGACACAGAGACAGACACGCATGGAGGGAAGATGATGTGAAGACCCAAGAAGAAGATGGTCATGTGACTGAAGTGATACATCTGCAAGCCAAGGAATGCCAAGGATTTTTGGCAAACAACAGAAGCTAGAAGAGGTGAGAAAGAATTCTTCCTGAGAGCCATCAGTGAGAGCTTGGCCCTGTTGACACCTTAATTTTGGACTTCTGGCTTCCAGGATTGTGAGACAACACATTTCTCTTGTTTCAAGTCACCCAGTTTTTGGTACTTTCTTATGGTGGTCCTAGGAAGCCTAATACATGTCCTTTCACCAAAGATCTCTGCTTTTTATTCCCCACTCTGTCTCTCTTGTCACCTTCTCTCGTAATAATGCTCTGGCCCTTCAAATCCATGTGAAAAGCTCTTTATTTCTTTCTTCTAAGTTTCATTTTTGTTTGATTTGGCTCATTACTTAAGCAGACTGAGTTCTTTTATGTCCTGTTTCTATCATGTGAGTAATTGCTATCTGTTCCAACTTAAGTACTCTCAGAGTTGCTGAGAATTCTTACTCAAACCACTGGTAAATCACTGAATGAAGACCCTCTCAGAACTTCCTTTAGGTCAACACCGACTTTTTTTTTTAACTGCAGCATTCAACCCATTTTAAACTCAACTAGCTTCTTTAATACAATTTATAAATTTTTGTTTTGAAATGCAAGAAAAATATTATAAAAGACATTGTCTAACATCTTGCTGCAATCATGGTATGCCATGTTTATATCATTCCTTCTTGCCAATTTAGTAATTCTACCAACAATTAGTTTAATCTGGGATGATTTATTATTCATTATCCCCACTTTCTTTTCATGTATTACAAACCCAGTTTTTAATAGTCCAGTCAAGAATTTTGCCCAAAATATATATCAAGTCTTTTGGTTTGTGTTTTGTAAAATATGTCTCTCCTCTTTGGAAATATGAACTACATTGGGTTTATCTTCTGATTCCTCTGGCTCCTCAAAGATTCAATTCAGAGAATTTGTTTGCATCCTCCAGTCTCTGTCCTCCTGAAATATCCATATGTATTTTTCCCAGACTGTGAAACTTTAGGTCTTTTACAATTATATTCTTATACTCTCTATACTCTTGGTTTTGGTTCTCTCTTATCATTTCTTCTGAACTTTTCCAACTGAAGATTCTTCTGGACAGGGAAGATGAAAGCATGAATTCAAACTAAAGTCCTATGCATGCATATAAATATGTGATAATAATTACATCTTAAATTTCTTACATCCTGAAATACTAAAAGCATTTTGATACATACTCCATTGTGTAGACAGGCAGCTACTGTTATCACATATGTCTTCTTGCTTAGATTTTTACCTGACACAGAATCAGTAACTGAATATTTTCTCTAAACATCCTTTTTTTCAAGGTTGATTATAGTTTCTTTTGCCAAGAAAGATTTGTGTCTAGTTGACAAAATTTCAGAATATCCTGGAACAGCTTAGTACATTTTAACTAGATAATTTTAGAAGACAACAGATTGTGGGTCAATACCAAAATATAAGGTATACACATTGTTATATGCATTGCTTGTGAGACTTATGTACCATACTAGAGGAAGTAAATTCCTGAAGCTTAGCAGTTTAAGGAGCATCACATAAAATTTGACTTGACTTAGG
This sequence comes from Crocuta crocuta, assembly GCF_008692635.1. Classification (NCBI taxonomy): domain Eukaryota; kingdom Metazoa; phylum Chordata; class Mammalia; order Carnivora; family Hyaenidae; genus Crocuta; species Crocuta crocuta. The sequence goes on from NW_027551567.1 coordinate 7,962,098, forward strand.
AAAACAAGTTCAAAATAGGTGCTTTGTTTATGGGAAGGTAACTATAAGAGGCACTGGATCCAGGAGTAGATAGTCCTTGTCATATTTTGGAAATTATTGGCTAGGACTGCCTGTTACCTGAAGTAGGATGTGGCAGCCAGATGTTAAAACCTGATATTGGGCCCTCCATACTAGATGAGAGTCTGACTGGTAGCAAACCTGCAGCTGGCCAAGCAAGAAACAGCACACAGGGCAGGTGGGAAGTGGTAGTCCTCAGATACTCCTCAAACAAATGTTTGGCACTGGAGCCAAGGAACCCAGAACAGGTTATGCTTCATTTCAGTTCAACAAATATTTACTAGATAGCTGCTATGTTCCAGACATTGTGCTAAGTGTTGGCAATCAAGGTAGGCAACAAACAACACAAACTCTTGGATGGTATATAGAGTCAGATCTTTACCCCCTAAGAAAGCAATCTTAGTAAGATAAAGGCAGGACCACAGGTCTCTCAGGGAAACTAGAACCCAGGAAGGTACCAGAATAAATATTGAAGTAGTCATCAGAAAGAGATCTCTGTTAGGTGTGCAGAGATGTGACTTAAGCAGCAAAGGAGGCACTTGGGCACTTAGGGGTCAGCCTTCTATTACCATAGACCAAGTTAGACTGTGATTAGAGTGCTGAGCAGAACATCCATCTTTTAAGTCCATTTAAATCCATTTAGAATGGCCAGAATGGATGAAGGTGTGGTATGGTGGGAGGGACAAGATGATGGGGGATGCCAAGGTTGTTTTTATTTTCCTTAATCTGTGAACTGGGGTAGAATTGCACCTGTTGATGTTTTCTAAGTTACCACTGATTATTTGTATTATTTCTCTGTATCTGTTAGCATCGAATTGTGGCTAGATGACTCAGACCTACCGATGAAAGTTGTATATTCCATAGATCCTTCCAGGGAGATTTTGGGACTAGAGAATGAGTCAAAAGAAATAACATGCTCCTCAGAAACTTCTGGAAGATGTTGAGATACCTGGGTGGCTCAGTCAGCTGAGCATGTGACTTCAGCTCAGGTCCTGATCTCGTGGTTTGAGTCTGAGCCCTGCATCAGGCTCACTGCTGTCAACTCAGAGCCCACTTTGGATCCTCTATCCCCGCTCTCTCTGCCCCTCCCCTGCTCATGCTTTCTCTCTTAAAAATAAATAAAAGATTAAAAAAAAAACTTCAGGAAGATGGTAACCTTGGGAAGTGCAAGCACCCAATGAAACCCTAAAGTCCTCCCATGATGTCCTTGATCCTACGGTCATAATTACTCCTACCCCCCTCTCCTATTAACAAAGACCCCCTTCTGGCCTGGACAAGGCTTTAATTATGGATATAACATTTGACTACTTTTAAATTTCTCTTTTATTTTAACAAACTTGGCTAAAAAAGCATTATAAAAAATCACTCACTGAGCTGTCCTTGATGTCTATCACTTGAATAACTAACACCATTTTCCTCTGAAGAATTATCTGAGAACATACTTGATAGGCAGAAATATATTTTATCCAGTTCTTGAGATTGCTCTAGTAGATATTAGACATTTCTCAAAGATCTGGTGAGATAGGTTTATTTTTTTAACATGTCTTTGGTAATGATAGTAAATTATGCCATTTTTCTTATCATTTTCACTAACAGACTCCTTGATTAACCTGATACTGCTGTCAGAAACAGACTTCACATTCTCTTAAGAATGAAAATTTATGGGCACTTTATTGACTACCTTTTGTGATTTTTCTCTAATTAATATACAATCAACATGCTTTTAGCTTCTTTTTCTAAAGTAAGATAATGTAAAATAGTCCACAGCACATGATCTTGTACTCTAAATGTAAAGTGAGTGTTTCTTTTGACAAAAGAGAACACCCTTTCAAATAACATGAAGAACAGCATGACCATTAGTTCTAAACAAAACTCTAAAAGTCATACTATTTCCTTATTTTCTCCCTCCTTCTCCTCTCTTCTTTCTTCTTTGCTTCAGCAATTATTTTTTGAGAGCTGACTCTCTCTGGGTTGGACTCTGCCCTCATGAGGCTTACACTTAATTGGGAAAGGTAATTGCTAAACTACGAATTATTAAAATTAATTATTGAGAAATTCTAACTTTTGCATATTGGTAACTAGATTTCTCTCCCTAGTAATCTAAAGCCCCTTATTCTCTGAGTTTTGCATGTACCTGTCTAACAAATCCTTAAGCTGTTTCGTGAGGAAAGTCACAAACCACATTGATTGAACCTCCTATATTCACAAAGCCCTCTGCTATCATCTGGGGACCTCAGGGCTAATAACTGTGTATTATATATCTTAAATGTATTTCCAAGGTAGCTCTTCCTAAACTTTTCCACTCTTCTTAATCTGCACAATCTCCCACTTTCTTCTTTCATGAGAAGTCAAGGCCAACAGTATTATTCAGCTCAGAATGTCTCTGTATCTAGCTAAAAGTTTATGTTCCAAAGATCTGCTTATTTTTATGTAACAATGTCTCCTTTCTTTATACTTAGGATAAATATCACTTTTCCTTTCTGAGGACTTGCTCTATCTTATGTTTTCTCATCTTCTTTGGCCATTTATTTGTTCCATATATCATATTCTCTTTCCCCCTACTCCTACCTACCTCTGATTTTTGTCATACTTTAAACTGTCCTTTTCCACAACCTATACAGGATCTCAAATATCCTTCATACCTAAAAACAAAAGCAAAAGCAAACAACAGTAACATCAACCAACATTAACACAAACCCCTGCTAACTTCTTGTGCTAGTCATTAGTTTATCTTACTCTTTCCTTTCTGAATATTTCAGTCTGCATCATTTGCTTCTCATTCCTTACCATTCACTTTTTACCCACCTTCCTGACCTTGTAATTAGCAATATTTTCTTTTGAAGGTGATATTGAATGATTACACATTATTTCATTTACTTACTGAAGAAACAATTACTTGCTTACTTTTATATGTCAGGCACTATGGTAGGTATGGAGTGAGACCCTAGTCCACATCTTTGGGGAACATTTGCACTAACACAGCTATTAGAACAGATGTAGTATGTATAAGATATGGTAATTCCCAAACACCATAGTCTTTTTATTCATATCTAAAGAAACAGATGGTTTTGAATACTTTGTTCTTATTGAATCAGTGCCTTATAATAGATTCCCTGCCATTGACTATGTAGGTTTATACTTACCTCTTGGAGGCATTCTTTTTCTGCCTCTTTCATTGGTTGTTGGACCTTGTCATTAGTTTTTGGTTTTTATATTGTAGACATAACCTATATTTCTGTAAGTGATCCTTTTGAAACATTGCCAGCCATGTCTCTGTTAACTGCAGCAGAAAGGTGAAGACTAGGAAGAATTGAGACCTTGAGGTATGCAGTCTCACTCTGTAGCAGACTCAGAAGGACAGATCCAGCACTAAGTCATGGTAAAAAGTCTAGCCAGGCAGGGAAGCATGGTATATACCGAGAGACGGCAGATGCTCAGTCAAAGCATAGCATCAAGAAAAACTTATACATGGAGGACATGAAGATCTTGAGAATTAATACCCTTGATAGCTCTCCAGAACTATCTCAGTTGCCTCCTACTTACCTTGCCTCCATCTTCTATACACTATCTCCAGATGTGTCTTGATGAATCCTGTCTTTTAAAAACACCATTGATAACTCCTAGCATTCAAAATTCCCATGATTTGGTTGTAAGCCTCATTTTTCCAATTCTTCCCACTTAGGTACTATGTTTTAAGCAAACTGTTCTACTTGATAGCTCATGAACATATTCCATAGTATTTTCCTCTTTGTCTTTGCTTTTTCAGTGTCTTTTTTCTCTATGACTATACAGCCCACCTTTAAATCTCTATATCTAATTAATCTTTAAAAAAATAGCCAAATAGAGGTTCTTCCAACATGCTCTTAATTTTATCATCCAGGAAAGATTGCATAATTCTTCAGATTCCCAATGTTAATTTTTATTTTTTTGACATATGTTACAATAAAAAACACAATAAGATATTTGCATACTCATCTCTTACTAGGCAGTGAATTTCTTGAAGAAGCCATGCCATAAAAATATTTGTATATCAGTTCCCAAGATAGTTCTTTGCACATTGAAAGTACTCTGTAAATGTTTATTGAATAATCCCTTTAAGTGTGCTTCAAAGGAAAGTTGTTATTATTAGTTTGTTCTTTGATTCATATAAATTCATCCTCTTACCTGGAAATAAATGATCTAAATTCTATGTTTTGAACCTATATTAAGCATATGATCTAGTGAATGATAAGCTTCTCTGGGAAACATTAAACTGAGAATGTTACGTTCCATTTGTTTCAATCAAATATAAATTCCCCATTAAAATGAAAAAAAAATCATACTTTTAAAAGGTTGAGTCATAATATATTTTTGAAAAAGCCCTCTAACGTCATAAGTTTAGATCAGTTTAAGGAAATTCTCTGATTCTGAGTCCATGCTCTTTTCATTTAGTGTCAACTGGAGCATTTTCATTTACTTTAAGCTTTTCTTTCACCAGTCCTGTGATCTCTAAACACTAATTTTAGGGGAGAGGATTCACCCAGATCAAGGCTATTGAGATGGATGGTGAAGCAGAGGTCAGCATGTGCAGGCAGTGGCATATCCATGGTCTTGGAGGAAGAGTAACTCAGTAAGGGGACCTGGGTGAATACCAGTTATAGTTGATGAAAGAAGAGAAGGAGATCAACAGCAACACACAAAAAATTAGATTTATTTATTTTTATTTTTAAAAGTTTTAAGAGATATTTTGAGAGATAAGGAGTGAGCAGGAGAGGGACAGAGAGCGAGGGAGAGAGAATCCCAAGTAGGCTCCATGCTGTCAGTATAGAGCCCCATGTGGGGCTCAGTCCACGAACCATGAGAACATAACCTGAGCTGAGACCAAGAGCTGGATGCTCAACTAGCTGAGCCACCCAGGTGCCCCCCAAATTAGATTTATTGATTCAGGGATGTCCAGTTGACCAAGGTTGAGTTATCATTACTGGACAGTACAAATATAAGAGTGGGAAATTCAGTGGAAAGCCAAGGTAAATAGTTCTTGGCTAATTTTCACTAAAAGTGTCTATCATGCTACAATCTTTTTTTTTTTTTAATGTTTATTTTTGAGAGAGAGAGAGAGGGTAGGGGAGGGACAGAGAGGGACACACACACACACAAAATATGAAGCAGGCTCCAGGCTGTGAGCTGTTAGCACAGAGTCTGACACAGGGCTCCAGCTCATGAATCTCAAGATCATGAACTGCACCTAAGTGGGAAGCTTAACTGATTGATCCACAAGCTGCCCCAATGCTACAATCTTTAATTGGCATTAAACAGACACAAAGTATCACTGAACTAAAGAGAAGACAATTTCAAATTCATTTCAAGTACTTGCACAGTCTCTAGTTTAAAGTGAATGAAAACATCCTGTGCTACTTGGTCCATGTTAATAGCCTTGATTTGACTGAACCCTCTCATTTACAAGGCTCCTAAATGATGCCATTGAATTTCCAAAGTTTGGGTCCTAATGTTCTCCTTAGTGTATATTCTATGCTTTCTTCAGAGTGGCATCAGCTCTGTCAGTGTGGTCCTTCCTTCCTATAGCTCTATAGCTGTGGGCTACTTTCCTTTTTTTTTTTTTTTTCTGTCTTACCTGGGAAACTTGAACTAAGGAAGCTCAGCTCTTCTCTGGGAAATCTACAATGTATAATATTGACTGGTTTCACCCATTACAAATGCACATCTTTGTGCTTCTATTTTGTTCAAATTCACTGTTACCCTAATAAAAAAAATCCAACCAGGAAGGCATTAATTTCTGGAGATTCTATGAAAAGTCATCTTAATTGTCTTTCCCAGCTTATAGGGGTTCCCCATCTTCCTTGACTTGTAACTCCCTCTCAAAGCCAACAATGTTGTTGATCTTTATTCTCTCTGATCCTTATTCTCTGTGTCACATCTCCCTCTTACTGATCATAGCCAGGAGTTTCTCTACACTTAAGAAGTCATGTTATTAGATTGGGTTCACTTGGATAGTCCATGATAATCTCTCTACTTCAAGGTCCAGCCACTTAAATGAATCAACTGCAAATTATTCACATCTCTAAAGTATCATATTCACAGATTCCACCATTTTTCTTCCTACTACAGCATCTTCCATCTATCTACCAAAGTCTTAGTAATTTCATTAGAATCCATAGTGATCCTGATAGCCTCTCTTTTTCAACACTAAATTTCGTAATGGTGTTATTTCCTCACAACTATTTGCATATATAAACACGAATAATAATCTGTTTAAAAATTATGTTATCCATTTCAGATTCTGTTTTCAAGTTGGAAATTATCTTAAAACTTTAGTCCATGGAGTACAATTGACAGTTTAGGTATAGAATTTAGCTCTCACATTTGTTTTATTTGAGCTTCATCATGCTATGAAAATGTGTAAATTCAAATACATGCAGGTAAGCACATATTCTCTAGGATCCCCAAAGGAGTCTCCACCATCTTCTACTGTCTGGTACACAACTTACTTCAATTGTGCAGACTAACTGCTGCCTTGTTTCTAAAGACCTTTGAGTTTGTGATATCTAATCTAGTCAATGTACTAAGCAATGAAGTTATCACTTAAATAATGCCTTTAGTTTTGTTAACATTATTTTTGTCTGAGTATTTCCAGCCATAAGGGTCTTATTGTGTTATAAAACAGATTTGCAAGCAATGTACTTTATTTTTTTTGAGCTTCAGTTTCCATATGTATAGAATAACATTTCTAATAATCCCGCCTACCTAATGCATGGTTTTATTTTTTTTAATTAAAAAAATTTTTTTTAATGTTTTATTTATTTCTGAGAGAAAGACAGCGTGAGCAGGTGAGGGTCAGAGAGAGAGGGAGACACAGAATCCAAAACAGGCTCCAGGCTCCGAGCTGGCTGTCAGCACAGAGCCCGATGTGTGGCTCGAACCCATGAATTGTGAGATCATGACTTGAGCCGAAGTCAGATGCTCAACTGACTGAGCCACCCAGGCACCCCATGCATGGTTTTAAATATAATGGGAGAGAATACATGTAAAACACTTAGCAAAGTGACATGTAAAAAGTATTCAATAAGTTTTAGAGTGGGGAGGGATAAATGCTGTAAGAGCTAGTGAGGATATTAGTATGGAAAGATCAGAGTAAGGAGAGAAGAGATAAGAAAGAGTGATGTCATGTAGTCTGAAGGAGCGATCATTCTAGTTAGTATTTGGGCAAATGCTACAGAGAGATAAAATCAGAACAGGGCTAAAAATGATAATTTCAAGCAATAAAAAACCTAAACAAGGAATTAGGAAATGGGTAAAGGACTTGCAGAGACATTCCTCCAAAGAAGATCTACAAATGGCCATTAAAATGCACAAAACAGGATGTTCCACATCACTGTTATTAGAGAAATGCAAATCAATATCACAATAAAGATAACACTTCACACTTACTAAGATGGCTACTATTTAAAAAAAAAAAAGGAAAATGAGAAATGTTGGCAAGGATGTGGAAAAATTGGACCTTGAGTGCACTGATGGTCAGAATTAAAATTGTGCAGCTGCTGTGAAAAACAATTTGGTATTTCCTAAAAAGTTAAACATATAATCATTATCTTATGATCCAGCAATTACACTTCTGGCTATGTACAAAGGAATTGGAAGCAGAACAGATACTTAAATAGCAATGTTCATAGCAGTATTATTCAAAATAGCCAAAAGGTAGAAACAACTCAAATGTCTATCAACTGATGATTGGATAAACAAAATGTGGCATATGCACATAATGGAATATTATCCAGCCTTGAAAAGGAATGATGGTCTGGTAATGTACTACAACATGAGTGTACCTTGAATATATGAAGTGAAATAAACCAGACTCAAGAGTACAAATATTGTATGATCCTACTTACATGAGGTATCTAGAGTAGGCAAATTCATAGTGACAGAAAGTAGAGGAAGACTTACCAGGGGCTGGGAGTAGAGGAGAAAGGAAGTTATTGTATAATAGATACAGAATTTCTGTTTGTGCTGACAAAAACTTCTGGAAATGGATAGTGGTGATGCTTGCATGATGCTGTGAATGTTCTTAATGGCATAGAATTATATACTTAAACATGATTAAAATGGGAAATTTTACATATATTTGCTGTGATAAAAAATATACACAAAAATGATCGTTGTGCATTAAGGTGTTATAGGTGACCTTTCTAGTCACTTTCAGAATTAAGGGCAAGAATCATCAGTTTACAGTGTGCTGTGGGTAGAATGGAAAGCAAGGAGTGAGAGTCATCAAGAATAACCTCCTGCATAGAAGTTGGGTTCTGAAGAGAAGGTTAGGTAGGGCGATGGCCATAGGGGTAATGCAGCATCAAGATAGGTTTTCTTGAAGATATATTGAAATATTTGGATACATTTGAAATAAATATTTATGTGTTGAACAGAAGCCAGCAAAGAGGGGGAGGTTGGTTATATAGCAGAAAGAGAGTGTTAATAGAACCAGGACCTGAAGTGGTAAACAGGAAAATGAAGGGAAGGAAGTAAAATTTACTGGGAATGAATGTAACTTTGTACATTGGATAAAAGGTTGAGGTAGCTTATACCATAAGAATTCATTTATTCTGTGAAGTAGCAGGTGAGGTTGCTAAGGAGAGTGAGGCATATGCAACAAGGGAGAGATGTGGCAGTTTGGAACAGCTGCTGAGAGCTGGAGAGGGAGCTGATCAATAATAAGTAAAAGGAATGCTATTTCTGTTAAGTGTGCAGGAAGTGAAAATTGTAATTTTTTATGTGATTGTGCAATTTTTCTCCATTTGTTGTCAGCATCCTTGGGGAGTACTGGAACAGAAAGATGACTGGGTTCACTTTGTGTAGGGTTTTTAGGGCAGGGGGAATACAACACATAGATGAGGAAACTGAAGTCCAGTTGTGGTGGGAGAATAGTTTAAGTGACCGGGGTCCATGCTGATTAAAGGAAGAAATCAACTGAGGAGGAAAACAGACTAGTCATTGGTAGTTTTCATTGGCTAGGCCAGAAGCATTGTTACTTCTTATGAAACTGACAGGGAAAGATCATTGCCTTTAGAAATCAGAAATTCTGGGCTCTACACAATAGCTAGGAATTTACCCAAGGGATACAGGAGTGCTGATGCATAGGGGCACATGGACCCCAATGTTCATAGCAGCACTCTCAACAATAGCCAAAACATGGAAAGAGACTAAGAGTCCATCAACGGACGAATGGATCAAGAAGATGTGGTTTATCTATACAATGGAATACTACATGGCAATGAGAAAGAATGAAATCTGGCCATGTGTAGCAACATGGATGGACCTTGAGGGTGTTATGCTGAGCAAAAGAAGTCAGGCAGAGAAGGACAGACACCATTATGTTTGCACGTATAGGAGGATTAGGAGGAACTTAATGGAGCACCATGGGGGAGAAGAAGGGGAAAAATAGTGGGGAAAGGGAGGGAGACAAACCATGAGAGATTCTTGAATGTCGAGAACAAACTGAGGGCTGATGGGGGTGGGGGGGAGGAGAAGGGAGGTGATGGGCATGGAGGAGGGCACTTGTGGGGATGAGCACTGGGTGTTATATGGAAACCAACTTGACAATAAACTATTTTAAAAAATGAAATCTTGGGTTCTATATTCAGTTCTGCCACTAACCAGGTATACTGTACTGAATAAGTCATTTCATATCACTGGGCCTCGGTTTCCTTAATGGTGAAATGATTCTAATATTCTGGGACCATAGGTCAGATGATTTGTCTGATTAGCAATTTTCACAAGTCTCTGGAGTAGAAAACTCTTTTATATAGACCTTTTCTTAACACTGGAAGAGATGTCTCTTTTCCAAAGAACTTGGTCCCCTACATACTGTCAGGGGAAGATATAATCCATATATAAGCCAATAATAAGAGAACATCAGAATTCAAGTGTCCAAGCCATTTATCCCATGTCTGCTCACCAGTGTTGATATTCCTATTGTCTCACTCATCTCAGGAAAGCTTAGCTGCTTTTATTAGGGCACAGCCCTGCACCCTGCTCTTCTTTTTCCCTTTCTTCTTTTCTTTTTAAGTTTATTTATTTATTGAGAGAGAGAGAGAGAGAGAGAGAGAGAGAGAGCAGGCATCAGCAGGGGAGGGGCAAAGAGAGAAGGAGAGAGGATCCTAAGCAGGCTCCATGCTGTCAACAGACAGCCTGATGTAGGGCTCCATCTCACAACTGTGAGATCATGACTTGATCATGACTCTTGAGATTGAGTCGGACACTTAACCAACTGAGCCACCCAGGCCCTTCTTCCCTTGCTTCTTTTTATCTCACTACTTGGTCTGTCTTCTAGCACGTTATTGAATAAATCAGAAGATATTAATCAAAGGCTCCATGAGGTGCTCTGCTCCATGCTAGGACATTGGGAATTCAATGTTGCCCTGTGAAATTTGTATTCTGGGTGGGGAGATAATATCCAAGCATGTAAAATCTTAATGAATAATATAAGGCAATATATAATTAATGCCAACCTATCAATTAAAGACAAATACACTGGGGTTTCAGCAGTCACAGGTCATCATAGATCTGTGGGGCAAGTGGAGTCTGAATTAGATCTTGAACATCGGATAAAATTTGGTGAGAAGGCTCTCTTGACCATAAATTGGCAGAATTAGGCTTGATAGTGAGAAGGAACTGGCTGTGGTCTTGTTAGTCAGTTTCTGCTTCTCTCCCTTCCTCCCTCTCTCCCTCTCTCTCACCTGCAATTCATCGACAGTTCCTTCTTTCAGTTCTCTGTATCCAATTTCTTCTTATCTGTCTGTAGCTCCTCATACCTTATAGAGATATCTGGATGGCTTTTGCTATTTAAAAATAAGATGAAGCCCCTCTTTAGCTTTGGGGGTGAAGTTGTAGAGTCAGCTCTTCAGATTGCCAAGCCACCTGTAGTATTGGCTTTGGCAGGTATGCTCAGGAATTTGCTATCTCTAAAACAGCTCCTTCAGTATTTATAGTAAACCTGTTAAGTGTTGACAAGCATGCATTCCAAAAGAGCACTTTCTTTTGCCCACATCTTTCCCATGTCATATATAAAAGCATACTGCAACAAGGTTAAAATTGTACCTGTAGAAAAGGAATGGGAATACTTTCTTGTTGATGGCAATGTGAAGCTGTGTGTGAGGTGGGATTACACTTCATGTAAGCGGCAAAATTATCACTGGAAAGTGGCTTGTAGATGAATACAAGACTATGAGATGTAAGACTTAATTTAAGGACTAACTGAAAGTCCTTAGAATAGATTAGCTTAACTCCATGCTCTGACCCTGGGAGCTATAAGACTCAGAACCACAGTGTATGGAAATGATCATCACTTGACTGTTTATGTTCTCACTGAAATTTAATTCCCCTAAAATGTAGAATGTGTCATATGGAGAGTGAATTTGCCTGCACAGAATTTTTTAGGATACTATGGCACAATAGAAAAGAATTTGAGACAGATCCCACTTTTGTGAAATTAATGGAGGCTAACAGTGCATAATGGAGAAATGACTTAAAACTTATGAAGAAGTCTACAAACCAGAACTCAATAATAACAATAATGATAATAAGAATAATGAAAGTAGCAAATATATGTCAAGCCCTCACTATGTTTCAGGAGCTATTTTAAGTTTACAAAAGCTAAGGGGTGGGGTGTGGGATTAACAGGGGCATATGAACTTGTAGGTGTGGGGCCTTACAATGCTATATACTAATATTCTTTCTACCTCTCACCTGCCTTTCAGATCTATTCATCCTTCAGGTCCAAGAGTAATAAGTCTCATTCTTTCAAGGAAAACTTCTTTAACGTTTAAAACTATACAGTTCAATATAGATGTCACTAGCTGAATATTTAAATTTAAATCAATTAAAATTAAATAAACTGAAAATTTTAATTTATTACTTGTATTGGTCATGTCATGTATTCATCAGTTACATGTGGCTAGTGGCTATCATATTGGACTGTGCAGATATAAGACATTTCACAGATATAGAATGTGCTATTGGGTAGTCTTAGTTACACTATAGATATCCACAACACATAGCTTCTTTCATAATACTCAATGTACCTAAATTACATGTACAACCTCTGTCGTCTCTCTTGGATTATATGCCCCATGGAGTATAGGCTTTCTATCTTCCTAAATGTGATACATTCATCATCCAGCACAGCGTTTAGTATGTCTGGTGTCTGATGCACAATAATATTTTTGACCATTCACCAATGCATAGGAAGACATTAATAGCTTCTTGGATAAATCAGAAAATGTCTCCCAAAAGAGATAACATTTGGACTGAGTTTTGAAAGATGAATATGAGCTTGCAAGATTGCAAAAGGGACAAGAAAAGGGGATAATTTGATGTTCCTAAAAGAAATAGGAAATTGGCATTATAGTTGTGGAACCCAGGAGAAAGATGAGGCCTGCAGATACAAATTGAGGAAGAGAGTTGTCAACTTCTAGATTTGGTGGAAACCATGGGAGACACATGAGAGAATCTGTAGTACAAGAAAAGATGGGGAAGAAATTCATACACTGGAGAATCCTAACTTTTATGGGATCTAAACAACAGTAAAAGCCAATGAAGACCATTGAGAAGGAGCAAAGAGAGGCAAAGAAAAAAGAGATTTCAAGAAGTAGAAAGTGGTCAGTAGAAGCCATGGAAGATTCCGTGTTGGTCATAGCACCTAGGGGGGTGCTAATAACAAATCTTGCATTCTTTGCACATTCTTTTTTTTTTTTTTTTAATTTTTAAATGTTTATTTATTTTTTGAGAGACAGAGAGAGACAGCATGAACAGGGGAGGGGCAGAGAGAGAGAGAGTCACAGAATTGGAAGCAGGCTCCAGGATCTAAGCTGTCAGCACAGAGCCTGATGTGGGACTTGAACCAATGAACTGTGAGATCATGACCTGAGCTGAAGTCAGAGGCTTAACTGACTGATCCACCAAGGTGCCCCAGCACATTCTTTAGCACAGTTAACTCTGATGCTAAAACAATGAAGTCTAGCCATAAATAAACATTTTTAGCACTAGTAGATCTTCCTTCCTATTTTTTCTTGGTCAGAAACTACTCTCCTATGCTTTCCTGTCAAAAGGAAAGGTCTTACCACTCACTGTCAGAATGATATATCTGATAGCTACTTCACACTGAGTTTCTCCCATGGGCATAAGTATCGTTACTTTGCAGGGGTGGGTGTCTAAAGCTGAATTTACCTTGTGAAACCTTAAAAGAGAGAGCCAGTAAAACAAGGCTTAGATGCTAAAGGGAGGCTGATTATGGTTCTAATAACCATTCCATATTGGAATGTCAATGTCCAAAATATAGGATGTTTTATCATCTTTGGGCAGTACCTGACATATAGAGGAGTCTTTTAATATCTGTCATACTGGTAAATTGAATGATTCAAATAATTAATTGGACTATCCTGTGAGTTAATGAATTGTCACTGAAAATATTTGAGCAGAAGTTGTTTATACCCTAAAAAGAATGCAGCAGGTGGACTCCATGCATTGGAGAAGATTGATATTGAGGACCTGGATGCCCTCCTAGTCCACTATGCTGTGATCATATACAGTGAGATAGATAGAAACTTGAACTTCAAATATATTTTTTTCTGAAAGCACAAAGGCATAGGAAAGGAAAATTATAAGAAAATGATTTTCCTGGAGATCTGGCATTCATATTCCTCCACCTGCCATCCAGACATCCAACATATAAAAACTCACCATGACAGAATTGAGAGTAAGAAAATAATCCACAGAGTATGTCCCCCAAGCGCATCCTTTAGCTGAATGCACCCTACATTGTCCCTGCATCCCAAACACCAGCAGATTGGTTGGGTGGAAACATATTCCAGACCTCCAATACAGCTCAGAAAAATACTAGTGGGATTGATTCATAAATGGGAGCTGTGTCCCAAGTATTAATGTAAAAAAATAAACTGTAACCACAAGAGATAAGTCTAATGGTTTTGCTGTTGCATTTCAGCTGAGTTGAAATTTGCTGTTAGGAATCTGGAAGTATTATAATGTTGGAAGGGAAATAGTTCTTAAGATGCACAGAATTTACCTGTCAGGGTGCTGACGACTCTGGAATTCTATCTTCAGTGCCATTTCCAAATTGTTAGTTAAAGAGAAGACAGACAAGAGTTCAAAATGAGTCTTATCCTTGACCAGGACATCCAGAATACTTATTGGCATACTGAAAAAATGTTCTGTTGGCATACTAGTCATAGTGGACAATAGACAAGATTTGAAAGCATGAGTTCTGACAGTTGTCAGTTTAGGTTTGACTGGGCTCAGCTTTGTTATTTTTGGCAAGTTGCTTACCCCTCTCCAAAATTTAATTTCTTCATCTGTAAAATGGGAATACTAATACACATATCATAGTTGCTGTTGCGAGTGAAATTAATTATTAATTTTATACAAAGGAATAAGTTTGTAACTTGATTCTTGAAAACAGTATATTTTCAAAGGGCACTCGATATGGTAATTTTCATGAGGATTGGGTAGGTTAAACATATGGAGAATGAGTAACAATATTTTGTGGTGCTCACAGGGGGAACTGAGATGTCATCAATCAAATCTAAGAGCTTCACAATGGAACAAAATTTTTCTAGCTTTGTCCCCTTTTCCTGTTGCCTGTTGAGATGACTGGGAGAGCTGATAGCAAGCAAGTGCTACTCCTATGGGATTGATGAGTCAGAGGCAGAGACTGAAGAGCAATCTGCTAAGCCTCGGTAACCCTGAGGCCTCCCTCCTCCAGGGTTATGACTGGCTCTTGCTCAGTTTTGCACTATTTCACCATGGAGATAAATATTCTCTGGAGGGAAGCAAGATTTTCTGGGCTTGTTTACTGCTGCAATAACATCTGACAGGTGTTAAGCAGCTGCCTTCTATCCAGCTGCCCCCTTGTCTCCTTTTATTCTGAATAAGCCTAGTTGCCCCCAACCCCGTTTACACTGTGGATAGAACAGTTGCCTCATACCTTGGTCCTTGGTTGACAAGGATCAAGCTGTGACAATACTGCCACTTCCCCAGTGTGACACTATTGTGCAGTGTTCATAAACTGAGCTTTGGCATCAGACAACTATGGTTTCCATCTTAGTTCTTGGTACCTACCTATCTCCTCTTACCCTCAACCATAAAACCATATCATGTTTATAGAAATCAGAGTAGATGGTGGCTTTGAAATAAGCATTTCACATTTGTTAGCTTCTAAGATTATTCTTTTTTTTTTNCAGAGCCCGACGCGGGGCTTGAACCCACGAACCGTGAGATCATGACCTAAGTGAAAGTCGGATGCCTAACTGACTAAGCCACCCAAGAGCCTCAAGATTATTCTTATTAAAAATGTTCTCTAGGCCTTTGAATCTGATTTTGGAACAACCCACTCTGGACTCCAAATAGCCCTGGTAAAAATATGAACTCTGAAAGTTATTTGCTTAGGCTCCTGGCTATCTTCAGATTTACGTTATGTGCCTCTCTTTGTAGGCAAAATGCCTGGCCAAACTATTGACTGAATGACTGTATTCTCTTATGCTTCTTATTTATTATTGGTAATGAGTATTGGTAGCTAGGTAGTTTTGGGCCCTGCTTCACTGATCACTGCTTAGTTTTGCTATGTTCACTAATGCATCTTTCATGCATTGTTGTATCGATTAGGAATAGAATGTGTTAGCAGGATCTCACGAATGTGGCCAGTGAATCGTTTGGGTGATATGGAAGACCAAGCTATGTGTTTTTTCTCATCTAGCAGGCCAACCCAGTCTTATCCTTATGCTGGTAGGCCAATTCCAAGAGGGAGAGGTAAAGCATTCAAGGTCTCTCAAGGCCTAAGCTTAGAACTAGCATACCATTATTTCTATAGCATTTTATTGGCCAAAGCAAGTCACAGATTCAAGAGGTGAAGAAACAGGTCCCCCCTAATAAAAGGAAGATGTGCAAAGGTACATTGCAAAGGGCATGGATAACAAGAAGTTGTAAACATTTGGGGCCACTAGTTTATCACATCCTCATGCTGAATTAGTCCTTAGCCCTGGGCACCTGCATCCTTGTCTCAGTAACTGGTACATAAAGCTGAACTATTAATCTACTGTGTTTCATCAACGGGGCTAAAATTATTATCTTTTTATAATATTTTAGCAGCCATTTTCATGGCACCAGTGTAAATGAAGGTATACACAGTGTTTTGAACAGGTCAGAATGACTGATATTTCCTTCTTATCTGCTTCTTTTCTCTCACTCTATTCCTACCCCCTACTGAATGTTCTTTGAACTGGATGATCTACTCTGAAGAGTGTAAACCAAATGTAGAAAGTGGTAGGGCAAAAACAGGGGAGTAAGACCCCAACTGCTAAAAGTTCTCTGTTCTGTTTGCTCTTGGAATCACATCATAGTTAAAATAATGTGCAGTTGTCACCTGATACTTAGTTTTGAGAAATAAGTCTCTCTTTTTTCCTTCTCTCTATGTCTATTGCCAATATTTAGTTTTCACCATGGAGTGATGGTTGCAAATTTTTTACACACTGAGTACATTTTGTCTTTCTGCAGCATGTAGACTCACCATGGCCAACATCTCAGGGCTCACTTCCCAGAGGGCCTTTCTATATGGTCTGTGGATGTCACTTAGGTGTCTGGAAATATAAAGAATAGTCAGAAAGAGGGGAAATGTAGAGCAGAGCATCACAAGGAAATGTGTGGCTACCAGTCATGAGATGATGTCCAAGAATCAGTAAAAGAAAGGCAAAACACACAAAGAGCTATCCTTGAATGGCTGACTCAATCAAGTATGAGTCTCAGGGAATCAGAGTTACAAAGTGACATGAAAAGCCAGAAGCGTGATTCGTACACCCACAAACTTTACAATCTGGTATACAGTTGAGACAAATGCACTATAAAGAACAAAGAATTGTAAGGATGGCCTGGAGTGGCTAAAGAAGACTGACAAACTCTGGTAAGTTGAAAATACCGGTTATTTTCTGAGATGACTCAGAATGCTTGGATCTCAAACAGGAGACAAAGGAGTCAAGGAGATTCCATGGGCTTCCTTAATTTTTTCTAGTTTGCTGATTCAGAGACTAATTGAACTTCAGAGTTGGAAACCTTAGATGTCATTTAGAAAAAATGTTTTCTTGTCATCCAGTATTTGAAAATGTTGAAAGCCTTCTTCCACAAACCTTTCTCTCAGCCCTTGACTAGATTGGCAACACTCCAAACCTTATTGTATGGAAAATTAACCTTCTGTTTGTGTCTCCGCTGACACACCCTGAAGTAGGGGAAACTTAAGGCTCTTTGGAAGGAGACAGTTCATTTCTCTAGCCAGCACAGACCCATCTCCTCTGCTTCAAAGCTTTCATTTCACATCTGAATCAAAGGTTGGCCTAACCATGGAACACAGCCCTTCCCTTTTTTTTTTTTTTTTTCCTGTCAAAGTGAAAAATGGCTGGGTGGGAGCTCTAATTATGTAGAACATGCTGGCACCATTTTCATGCCCAAGAAAATTGGTGTAACCACTGTCCTTAAAGTACATAAGGTGATGCTGTGGTGACCAGAGAGAGGGGCTGGAGTTGGCTCAGTAGTAGCAATAAAACCTAGTGTTTGCACAGTGTTTTATCATTTTTTTAATGTTTTTTATTTTATTTTTGAGAGAGAGATAGAGACAGCATGAGCAGGGGAGGGTCAGAGAATCCAAAGACAGGCTCCAGGCTATGAGCCAGCTGCCAGCACAGAGCCTGACGTGGGGCTCGAACCCACGAACCGTGAGATCATGACCTGGGCTGAAGTCAGACGCTTAACCGACTGAGCCACCCAGGCACCCCTGTGTTTTATCATTTTAAAGAAAATTTATATGAATCTTGTTCCATTTAGTACTCTAGACCTGATAATGATTATCATCTGCTCTCATTTCTCACATTAATAAACAGGCTTAGAGAAGCTAAGTTGACTTAAGTAAGTTAGTAATCAAGATGTCTAGAATCTAGATTTTCACCCCAACTCTCAGTGTAGCATTATTTTTACTATAATATATATATTTTTCTTATTAGCTCATTCTATGATTTTTAAAATTTGTTTGGTAACTTACTTTCTGTAAAAAGTCTCTAAGATAAGTAAATATCATTTATCTTTGTCCTTTTCATAAAGAAACTAAAAAGACTCCAATGATTTGTCCAGTAAAGTCAACTATAACTCTGCCTTTGTGAGGTCTTTTCCTCACAAAATCTTCACTGTGATCCATTAAGGAATTTTATAAGATGTTCAAAATAAATCCATGGGAGGGAAAATATTTAAAAATTTAAGCAATTTTCTTCCCATTCTAAAAATATGGGTCTATTGCTTGTTAATGCTGACATCTCAGTGAGGGAAGGAGGTCAGGAACACTATTATCTCTCTGTTTTTAAAGGCGAGTACACAGAGAGGAAATAACTTGCCCAAGGACATGGTGACTCAGTCAGTGGAGGAGCCAGCATGAAAACAGCTCTCATTTTTTACTTTCAGTACACACCAAGACCATGATCCACATGGGTTACAGAATTATAGCCCTTCACAAACAAGCGCATATTAGTCAGACATGGAAATAATTATGTCCCTTTCACATTTTGAACAGAAAGTGAACTCTCAAAGATATTGGCAACAGGAAAGGCAAAGATTCCTAAAGACTTTTTTTTTTACTTTTATTTCTAAGTCACAGATGGCTAGTCTGAAAATGGGAAAAAAACCCTTTCCTTGTCTTTTCTCTCAGGCCTGGCCTCACATAACACCTTCTACCACACCCCTGTGGAGAGAAGGATTACACTTTCCACTATTCCCTAGGGTAGATTTTGTTCTTTTAAAGTAAACAAACACTTGAAAACTCTTTTTTTTTTTCTAATATTAGCTTTGGTCTTGAACCAGAATTGATTTGGCATTGAGTAACTAGAAAGGATGAATAGCATTTTCAATGAGTGGTAGAGGAGATTCTCTTTTGACAGGATCTTTTAGAATCATCATCCAGCATGATGAACCATAAGTGGAACTAATTTTGATGGAGAGAAATAACAACAGGAGAGTGCCACTCATCACCCTTCTTGGTTGGGGTAACCTAATGATGCCAGTGGAGAAAGCTGCCTACATTCCTATTTCTCTAGACTATGTGCCATGGGTTTGGTTGTGTAATAATAAATTAACTTTAAAAAAAATCTCACAGAATGGTTGCCTTTTTCAATTCACACAAATATTATGAAGAGTGCCTAATGGAGGTCCTGATTCTATCCTTCTTAGTGCTTTTATTTCTCTGCTTCCAAATTAAGTCTGCTTTGACATATGCTGCTAGCAATTTGGATTAAATGGCAAATGAGTTACATGCTAATGTGCTTCTTTGGTATTTGATCCTCCTCTTGTAACGTGTATTTTTTTTTTCTTATAAACAATGTGTCATCAAGACTGTATTTATAGGACAAACATTTAGGACTAGATCTAGTATGGTGATGGAGATCTCATAATCTAGTGATCCAGGAAATACAATTGTTGACGGAAAATATGAATGGGCAAGGTAGGTTTCATTCTGAACCTTCTCTTGGCTTTTAAGTGATCATCTCACTATCCACTCATATGACCTCTTCTTGTGTACACACAGGGAGGGGGAGGGCAAGCAATCTCTCTGGTCTTATAAGGCTACTAATCTTGTCAGATTAGGGCCCCACACTTATAACCTCATTTGACCTTACCTCTTTAGAGATCCAGTTTCCAATTACAGTCACACTGTGGGCTATGGTTTCAACAGGGATTTTAGGGGACACAAAAATTCAGTCCATAACAAGCCCAGAAGTGCTATAATAAATTCCCAAACCATGAAAAAACTTTATTCCTAAAGAACAGGCAGAAGTTCCTTTTCATAATGTCATGAAAAGAGCTTCTACTTCAGAACCATACTTGTGGATGCAGTATGTATTGATAAATCAAAGACTAATTGGTAAAGACATATTTTTATTACTCAAATTATAATTATTTCCTTAAATTGTAGAAGGATGTTAAAGGAGAATGTCCCCTAATCAAAAGTCCTGGCTGAGGCTCCAAGCAAAAGTCAGTGTCAAACATTCATGCATTCCAAAGAGTGATGCTAGGCTATCCATGCAGGACTTGCTGAGAGAGGATAAGAGTAGTTCTGCAATCTATCATTCACCACCGGTTTAATGATAAGAAAAGTGATGAGAGGGAAATGATGGACTAGGGGAGGATTTCTTGGGAGAAAGGTATAGGCTTGGTAGGAAGGTCTGTGCTTTTCACCCTCACTCAAGCCTAACAGTTGATGCTTCAGAAACACCATGTATGGAGATTGTCTACAAGAAAGGAGCCAACAGTTTCCACCTGGATTAAATCACATCTAGGCAAATCCCTTTCTGGGGTTAACAGCAAGTGGGAATAAAATGCTCTTGGAAAGTTTTGGGAGGACCTAATCTTATATCCTAGAGTTTGGAGTGTCTGGTGCTTGTCACTTGTTTGCAGTAGCATACCATCAAGGGGCTGGATGTAGCTTTGCCTAATGGCAAAGCCAGGATGAAAGGCTACCTTGGAGATGGTATGTTACCCTAGATGCTGAGTGTTCCCAAGAGGTAGGTAAATCTTATGAAAGTTGGATGGACTAGAGCCATCCTGAAAGGACACTTTCCTAGAGCACTGGCAGATGAGGAGGAGGCAACCCCAGCAATAAGAGTTTACACTATTTAGAGCATTAGTGAGGGAGAGTCAAATAGGCCAGACTGAAAGTACAGCCTGTGACCTGGAAGAGTACAGGATCAGAAGTCCCTCAAAGGTAGGAGGTATCTGAAGGACTTGCTGAAGGATATCAAGACAGAAAGAGTTAGCATCTGGACACCTCAGACTTCTCTTCAGTTTCTCATCATCCAGGAGTTGCTGGAGGCAGCTAGTGGGTGAAAGGATATGAGGTTGGAGTGGTTTTCTTAATATCAGAAAATGGGATTGCAAATGACTAGAAAAGCTATGAGATCTGCCTGAGATATCACCCATGGGTGTAGATGGGAGGTCCAAAAGAGATGGCTTGGAAAGCCATGTGAAAGAAAAGTTGTTTTCTGTCAGAGCCCCACCAAGTCCAGACTATTCCATAAACTGGTAATACTTAAATTTGTTTGCATCATAGGATATTTTCCTGGAAATATTTTGTAAGTAAAATTATATGAGAGACTTAGCAATTTTACAATTCTCTTAGAACAATTTACAACTAAGTCCTCTTCATCTGAATAGTTTTATTTCAAAACAAAGTTTTGGAATAAGTTATTCTTCAAAAAGTTTCAAAGAAAAAACCCTTTTTCATTAAGAAGTGGTTTTACTTGACAATGCCCAAAGCTGTGTTTTTGTATTATTAATTGTACTATCCAAAAACCTAATTCCAAATGGAAGATGTAATTTCTCTCTCTCTGTAAACATGTACATACAAATATATATAGATGTGTGTATATAAATATGTAAAAAAGTGTGTGTGTGTGTGTGTGTGTGTTGACATGTTAACTTTAGGCTAAAGTCCTCAGCTATTTAACTAAACACTAATCTAGGTGTTGCTATGAAGGGAGTTTGTAGACGTAATTAATATCTATAATCAGTTGACTTTAACTCAGAGAGATTGTCCTGGACAATATGCCTGAAAAGCTTTATAGTAGAGCTAAGGGTTCCCTGAGAAAAAAAGATTCTGTCTGTGACAGCTGCTTCAGCTTGAGCCTGTGAGTGCCAGCCTCTCTGTGACCTGCCTTTCCTTTTTTTTTTTTTTAATTTTTTTTAATGTTTTATTTATTTCTAGGNATATATATATAGATATATATATATATATCTATATATAAATTTTCCAGACCAGCCTTCCTTTAGTTAGGTCTATCCAGGAAAGAGTACCATAAAGCCAAAGACAAAACAAAATAAAAAATCAGTGAAGATAAACAGAGAGCTTATACTTGTGGTGAGCGAAAAATTATAATGTTGGTTTCAGTAAATAATTTCATCTAGGTGGCAGTAATATCTAAGATAACTTCAAAAGGGTAGATAAAAGAAAAACTTCAGGTTTTGTAGTTTGGGTTACTGGAACATTTAAAAACTATAGATTTGGAAGTTAATACTAATAATTTAGTATTTTTTACATTTATTTATTGTTTAGTTATTTTTTTTTTTACATTTATTTATTGTTCAGAGAAACAGAGAGACAGAGCATGAGCAGGAGAGGGGCAGAGAGAAGGAGACACAGAATCTGAAGCAGGCTCCAGGCTCTGAGCTGTCAGCACAGAGCCTGACACAGGGCTTGAACCCATGACCTGTGAGATCATGACCTGAGCTGAAATTGGACGCTTAACTGACTAAGCCACCAAGGTGCCCCTGGAAGTGAATATTATAAAAACAGAGACTTCAGAGCCAAACTTTCTGGGCTCATATTTCAGTTTCACTTTTTAGTAGCAATGTGGCCCTAGGCAAGTTAGCTCTCTGTGCTTCTATAACATGGTGATAAACAATGGTGTTTTATCCACGGGTTTCAGTAAAGATTAAGTGAGTTAAAACATGAAAAGGTCTTAGGACAAAGTATGGGACATGGCAAGAAGGAAATGTTAGTTATTATTTTGTGTTATTGTGTTTATTATCATAAATGTACTTAGCTTGAGAAATCACTTGAATCACAACATGCTGTTAGAGTTGAATATAATGTTCTAGAGAACATCCAAATGAAAAAGAAAATAAATTGTTCTACCTGCATGTTTCAAAGGAGAAAGCTTGCACAATGTTAAGTGTTAAGCTTGTGAAAACATCAAAAGCCTATTTTCCAAAATTTTGCCCTTTATTACTTTGGCGTGTATCTTGTCAACTTAAAGGGCTTTGTCCCCTTCCCCCAAGAAATAATGTCAGGTAGTGTTTGCATCTTTTCTGCTTATTATAACCTTCAGGGGTAGCTGGGCATTGCCCAAATCTTTCTTCTCATTGGTGATACATATGGAAAAGACCAGTTTGTATAGTTATTTGTGGATTGATATTTCTCCAATCTGGACAGTTTTTCTTACTTTTTAGAAAAAACCCAAATGTGATCTTACTTAAAACCATGAGTTATATGAGGCATCTGTTTGGCTCAGTTGGTTGAGGGTCTGACTTCAGCTCAGGTCATGATCTTGTGGTTTGTGAATTCAAGCCCTGCATCAGGCTCACTACTGTCATCACAGAACCTGCTTCATATCTTCTGTCTCCCTCTCTCCACTGCTGGTGCTCTCCATAAAAAAATAAATAAACATTAAAAAACGTTAAAAAAACCTATGAATTATGATTTGGAAGAGTGGAAGTCATTGCCATTTCTGTGGCTTCAAATAGCAAGGTTGCCTGGATTTCTGTGATGCTCAAGCTGACTTTTGTTGCTCTCCCTCATAAACAGGCATCTACTGCAGCAACTGCATGGAGCTATTATGGGTTGAATTGTGTCTCTGAAAAAGATGTTGAAGTTCTAATTACCAGGACCTGTGTATGTGACCTGATTTGGAAATAGGGTCTTTGCATCTTTGCAGATGATCAAACTAAGATGAGGTCATCAGTGCCCTTATAAAAAGGGGAAATTTGGACACACCCACACAGGGCTTGTAAAGATTGCAATTTTGCTGCCACTGAGCCAGTGAACTATCAGGAGCTATAGAGAGGCCTAGAACTGATCTTCCTTAGAGCTGTCAGAAGGAGCATGGCCCTGCTGACAACTTAATTTTGGACTTCTGGCCTCCAGATACTTTTGTGATACTTTGTGATGTTTTGTTACAGCAGCCCTAGAAAAGTAGTACAGGATTATAACTTAGGAATCTATATTTTTCATAGTGAAACCCTTGAGCATTCTGTATTACAAGTTCTGTATTGGATGATTTTAATAATAAGTTATGAGGGACCAAAAATTGTCTAAGCCACATCCCTGGAGTAGTTTATTCCAGAAAGGGAAATTAAAGAGTCATTCAGACTAATAAATATATTGAGCCTTTGGCCTATGACATCTGTATTCAATGTGTCTCATGTGGATTTGGTAAGTCTGGCCTGTGGCAGTCACCTATAACTTATGAGATGTAAAACCCTGTTGGGCTCAGACATGACAGGGAAGTGTCCATCATTCATTCATTTCTATTTTGTTAAACCTTAGCATATTTAATGTGCCAATATTGAGAGTAATAAAGATAGAGCTATGAGTAAAAGTCTCTGGGAAATTGGTAATAAAAATACTTTTGTGAGTGATACAGCAATTTCACCCACTCAAATCCAACCGAAAAGTCCTCTTCATAGAGACTAGATAACCCAAAGGCTGTGCAGTTTAACACCTACATATTTCCTCTTCTGTCATGATTGCCCCTACTGGCCACTGTGTGGGGAATGTTTCTTTGCTTTGTTTTTTCCTCTGGGAGCAAGTTTTCCTGAGAAAGGTAGAGAAAAGACTGCAAAGTTATTGTTTGAATGTGGAAATACCATTGTGAATCAAGAACAAAAAAAAAAAAATGCTCTAACTTATGGTACTATCTGTAGTTGCAATTCCACAGCATAGCTTAGTTTAACATAGCCAGAGAAACTTCATTAAATTACACTTATCAAAGTAAAGATGCCCTTGGCCATTGGGATTCAACAGGAAAGGAATTTTATGACTGGATTGAAGCAAATCTGAAAAGTAAAGAGGCCTGACTAAACCCTGTCTCACCATGCCATTAAAATCACTGTTTGGTGTTAAATTTCTGAACCACAAGATATGAGTCATGATTTAAAATGTGAATGAATGAAGCCTAAAGAATTTAGGCTTACAAAAATAAAATGGATCAGTTCCCCTTAATGGAAAAATTTAGCTGCTATATACTTAAGACTTACGAATGAGATGTAAAGTCAAATACTACTAGTGTATACCTGCTATTACAAGGACTTGGTTAGGCTCTGGGAGTAACACAAGGAAGGATAAGAAAGGCATCTACTCCCTAGTATCTGAATGTCTGTTTAAGAAGTCAGGACATAATAGTGAAAATGTATCTAACAAAAGACTTGGTAATACATAACCTGAGCCAAATGAACAATATAGCATATATTCAATGCTATAGGCATTCAAAAGAAGTACAGGTTGCATTAGTTCAACCATTGGTTCATTCACTATTTCAGTAAGCCAGGAAATATTTTTAGAATGTCTAGTCTGAGTGAGAAAAAACTTGTATATAATATGCACATAGCAATCTAAATTAACAGATCATAATAACATCCATGACCTCACCTTCCCTTTTGAGTTTCACCTTAATTCTGTTTTACAAGTGGGGAAATCAAGACTAAGAATACTCAAAAAACAAAACAAAACAAAACAAAAAACAAACCTCAAGCTAACTAATCTAAATGAGGAGTAGAGCCAGACCTAAAGGTTTGAAGGGCAGGTTTCAGAGATATCAGGTCTGGGCATTTGGGAGACCTATGAATTGAAAGTTGGGTAAGTGAGCAAATGCTTAGGGTAGATGAAGGATTTTTATTTTAAGACTCTTGAGTTTGAAGCAAGATGTTTGAAGGGATGTCTCTATGAATCATCAACTGGGCCTTTGGAGAGGTCAGCATGCATCTTAAGAGAGAAACCAATGGTAGCTAAAAATTTGGGAGTAATCCTTCTAGAAATGATAGATAGTTCAGGTATTAATAAGAATTGTTAAGTTTTCCAGAAGAGAAAGTATTAATAGTTGAGAGAAGGGGCAAAGTTTGCAACCTTGTAAAAAGCTTATGTTTGGGGGTAAAGGACTGACAAAAGCAGTTACCAGAGACAAAGAATACAAAGGGGTAAAGGTAATCCTGCTTCATCCCAGAGGATGATAGAATTGCTTCAGGAGGAAACATGTCAAAAGCCACAGAGAATGCAAGAACAAGGAGGGTTGAAACAAAGGCCTTTGAGGAGAGCAAGGAGGAGCTGATTTATGGTTCTAAAGGATGTAGGCTCAGTGGAACAGAGGGAGTTGAACCAGATTATGTAAGATATGGCCAGGTAGTGAAAAATGAAAACAATAGAAATTTATGACCCTTCTTTGTAATATACTTATAATGCTTTCCCTACTCCAAATTTCTGTGAATGTGTTTCTAAATTTTCTTCAGGTTCTTTTATAGTTTCAACTTTTACACTTAAATTTTATCCACTTGGATTGTTCAACTTGCTATATGCTGAGATCTAATTCATTTTGTTTCAATATGAGCCTGAGCCTCAACACTATTTATTAAGAAACTATCCTTTTTCCAATGACCTGAAATGGTATTTCCTAATGTCCTGTGAACATCCAATTGGTTAGGATTCTCCCCTCACCCCATCCAGTATTTATGACCAAATTGTGTAGCTTTCTTTTTACACTGTTGTCTCTTATATTTTACCAAAATTTTGATAAGTGTATTTATTAAATGCTTTAAAAATAGTATTCCACATTTTTTAATATTCTAAAATGCTCTGTAGAGCATGGGAGATATCTGTTCCTTGACCCTTGAAGGATCTTACTTATACCACTGTTATATTCTAGACCTTCCTTGGAACCTGAAAAATAATGTCCACAGACTATGGACATATTAAGACATTTTATTCCTGTTGAGTTGTCTTAATAATTTTTATTTTATTATAAACTATTACATAACATTTTTAGAATTTTCATATTAAAATATTTGTATAAAATTTGTATACCATATATGTATAAAGTATTCTTTTATAATTTAAAATGTTCCCATGTTTCTTAATTATATAGGCTTTCTTTTTATTTATTTATTTATTTTTAAATGTTTTATTTATTTCTAGGAGAGAGACAGCATGAGCAGGGGAGGGTCAGAGAGAGAGGGAGTCACAGACTCTGAAACAGGCTCCAGGCTCTGAGCTGGCAGTCAGCACAGAGCCCGACGCGGGGCTCGAACCCACCAACCATGAGATCATGACCTAAGCGAAAGTCGGACGCTTAACCGACTAAGCCACCCAGGCGCCCCTAGGCTTTCTTTTTAAACAAAATATTATAGAAGTATAGTATTCATCACAATAAATGTAGTTGCCATTTGTCACCATACGTTATTACCATATAATAGGCTATATCTCCATGCTGTACTTTTTATCCCCTTGGATTATTTATTTTATAACTGGAAGTTTATGCCTCTTAATATCCTTTACCCTCCAACCTACCTCCCCTCTAGAAATAACTAGTTTGTTCTATGTACTTAAGCATTTGTTTTTGTTTGTTCATTTTATTCATTTTTTAGATTCCACATATAAGTAAGTCATACAGTATTTGTCTTTTTCTGCTTACTTCATTTATCATAATCCCTTCCAGGCACATCCATGTTGTTGCAAATAACAAGATCTCATTCTTTTTTATGGCTGAGTAATATTCCATTGTCTACTTATGTATAATATATATTCTGTATTCATTCATCTATTAATGGACACTTGGGTTGTTTCCATATTTTGGCTATTGTAAATAATGCTGTGTTAAACATAAGGGTGCACATATGTTTTCAAATTAGTGTTTTCATTTTCTTTGGGTAAATACTCAGTATCCAGTGGGATTACTTGATCACATGGTACTTCTATTTTTAATTTTTGAGGAAATCTATACTGTTTTCTACAGCGGTTGCATCAATTTACATTCCCACCAATAGTGGTTTCTTTTTCTCCATATCCTTACCAATGCTTGTTATATCTTGTCTTTTTGATACTAGCCATTCTGATTGGTGTGAGGTGATATTTCATTGTGATTTTTATTTACATTTCCCTGATGACTAGTGTTGTTGAGCATTTTTCCATGTGTCTGTTAGCCTCCTGTGTGTCTTCTTTGGAAATATATCTATTCAAGTCCTTTATTAAAATTAGATTTTTTTTTGGTATTGAGGTATATAAGTTCTATATATTTTGGATGTTATTATATCTAAATATATATTTTAGATATTAATGCCTTATTGGATATGTCACTTGCAAATATATTCTCCCATTCAGTAGTTGCTTTTCTGCTTTGTTGATAGTTTCTCTCACTACGCAAAAGTGATAGAGTTTTTTAGTTTGGTATAGTACCAATAGTTTATTTTTGCTTTTGTTTCCCTTGCCTGAGGAGATACATCCATAAAGATGTTGCTCAGGCTAATTTCCAAGAGATTACTGCCTATGTTTTCTTTTAGTACTTTTATGATTTTAGGTCTCACATTTAGGTCTTGAATCCATTTTGAA
Organism: Crocuta crocuta; assembly: GCF_008692635.1. Classification (NCBI taxonomy): domain Eukaryota; kingdom Metazoa; phylum Chordata; class Mammalia; order Carnivora; family Hyaenidae; genus Crocuta; species Crocuta crocuta. The sequence goes on from NW_027551567.1 coordinate 7,990,329, forward strand.
TTTATTTTTGTGTGTGGTGAAAGAAATTGATCCAGGTTTATTCTTTTGCATGCAGCTGTCCACTTTTCCTATCATCATTTACTGAAAAGACTATCTTTTCCAAAATGTATATTTTTGTCTCCTCTGTAGTAATAGATTAGCCATTTAAGTGTGGGTTTATTTCTGGACTCTCTAGCCTATTCTAATGATCTATGTGTCTATGTTTGTGCCAATACCATACTGTTTTGATTATTATTAAAGCTTTGTATTATATCTTGAAATCTGGAATTGTGATACCTTCCAGCTTTGTTCTTCTCAAGATTGTTTGGCTATTTGAGGTCTTTGGTGGTTCCATACAAATTTTAGGATTATTTGTTCTAGTTCTGTGAAAAATGCTATGGGTATTTTATCAGGGTTACATTAAATCTGTAGGTTGCTTTGGGTAAAATGGACATTTTAACATTAATTCTTCTAATCCATGAGTATGATATATCTTTCCATGTGTTTGTGTTCCCTTCAATTTCTTTTATCAATATCTTACAGTTTTCAGAGTATAGGTGTTTCACTTCCTTGGTTAAATTTATTCCTATGGATTTTATTTTTCTTTTGGTACAATTGTAAATGGGACTGTTTTCCCATTTTCTCTTTCTGCTATTTTGCTATTAGTGTATAGAAATGCAACAGATTTCTGCACATTGATTTTATATACTGCAACTTTACTAAATTTATTTATGAGTTCTAACAGTGTTTTGGTGGAGTATTTAGGGTTTCCTAAATATAGTGTCATGTTGTTTGCAAATAGTGACAGTTTTACTTCTTCCTTACCAATTTGAATGCCTTTTATTTCTTTTTCTTATCTGATTGCTGCAGACAGGATCTTCAGTACTACATTGAATTAAAGTAGAAAGAGTGGATATCCTTGTCTTGTTCCTGGTTTTAAAGGAAAACCTTTCAGTTTTTCACCATTGAGTATGTTAGCTGTAGGTTTTTCATATATGGTCTTTATTACATTGAAGTATATTCCCGCTAACCCTACTTTGTTGAAAGTTATTATCATGAATAGATGTTGTACTTTATCAAATGCTTTTTTTTGCATCTAGAAATTATCATATAGTTTTTATCCTTGCTCTCATTAATGTGATGCATTGCATTAATTGATTTGTGAATACTGAACTACCTTGCATTTCTGGAATAAATCCCACTTGATCACAGTGAATAATCTTTTAATGTATGTTGAATTTGGTTTGCTACTATTTTGTTGAGGATTTTTGCCTTTGTATTCATCAGAGATATTGGCCTGTAGGGTTTTTTTTTTTTTTTTTTTATGTCTGGTTTTGGTATCAGGGTAGTTCTGGCCTTGAGTTTAGAACATTTCTTCTTCTATTTTTTTTTTCTAACAGTTTGAGAATAATATGTATAAACTCTTCTGTAAGTATTTGGTAGAATTCATCTGTGGATCCATCTGGTCCTGGACTTTTGTTTGTTGGGAGTTTTTTGATTACAGATTCAATTTCATTATTAGTAATCAGTCTCTTCAAATTTTCTACTTTATTGATTCAGTCTTGGAAGATTATGTTTCCAGGAGTTTATACATTTCTTCTAGGCTGTCTAATTTGTTGGCATATTTTTTTATAATATTTTTTATAGTATTCTCTTGTGATTCTTTGTATTTCTGTGGTGATGTTATTTCTCCTTGTTCATTTCTGATTTTATTTGAGTTCTCTCTTTCCTGATGAGCCTGGTGAAAGGTTTATCAATTTTGTTTACCTTTTCAAAGAACTAGCTCTTGGTTTCATTGATCCTTTCTATTGTTTTTTTTTTTTTTTTTGGTTTTTTTTGGTTTTTTTTTTTTTTTTTTTTTTTTTTTTTTTGGTTGTTGTTGGTTTTTTGTTTTTGTTTTTGTGTCTATTTCATTTATTTCTGCTCTGCCTTTATTATTTCCATTCTTCTACTAATTTTGGGCTTGCTTGTGTATCTTTTTGTAGTTCCTTTATGTGTAAGTTTAGGTTGTTTATTTGAGATTTTTCTTGTTTCTTGAGGTAGGCCTGTATTGTTATAAACTTTCCTCTTCGAATTGCTCTGGCCCCATTCCAAAGATTTTGGACCATTGTGTTACCATTTTCATTTGTTCTTTTTCTAGTTCCTTTATGTGTAAGTTTAGGTTGTTTATTTGAGATTTTTCTTGTTTCTTGAGGTAGGCCTGTATTGTTATAAACTTTCCTCTTCGAATTGCTCTGGCCCCATTCCAAAGATTTTGGACCATTGTGTTACCATTTTCATTTGTTTCCATGTATTTTTAAATTTCCTCTTTGATTTTTTCATTGATCCCTTGGATATTTAGTTTCATATTTTTTGGCTTCTATGTGTTTGTATTTTCCAGTTTTTTCTTATAATTGATTTATAGTTTTATACCATTAGTTGATATTATGTCAATTTTCTTAAATTTATTGAGATTTGTTTTGTGGCCTAATGTGAGCTATTCTGGAAAATGTTCCATTTACATTTGAAAAGAATGTGTATTCTGCTGTTTTTGGGTGGAATAACTTGTAAATACCTGTTAAATCCTCTTGTCTAATGTGTCATTCAAAGCCATTGTTTCCTTGTTGCTTTTCTGTCTGGATGATTTATCCATTGTTGTAAATAGGGTGTTAAAATCCCCAACTATTATTGTATTACCATCAACTTTTCCCTTTCTCTCTGTTACTATTTGCTTTATGTATTTAGATGCTACTATCTTGGGTGCGTAGATATCAAAAACTGTTATATCCACTTGTTGAATTGATCCCTTTATCATAGTATAATGTCTTTTGTTTCTTGCTATAGTCTTTGTTTTAAAGTCTGTTTTGTTTGCTGTAAGTGTTGCTGCCTGGATTTTTTGTTTGTTTCCATTTACATGAAATATCCTTTTCCATCCCTTCACTTTCAGTCTTTAGGTGTCTTTAGATCTAAAGGGAGTCTCCTGTAGACAGAACATAGATATATTCCAACCCCCCCCCCATTTTTTTACCCATTATGCTATGCTGTGTCTTTTGATTAGAGTGTTTAGTCCATTTACATTAAATTGTCAATAGGTATGTACTTATTGCCATTTTGTATTATTTTCTAGTTCTCTGTTTTCATTTTTTCTTCTCTTGCTCTCTTTCCTTGTGGTTTGATGGCTTTTGAAAATATTATCCTTGAATTCTTGTTTCTTTATTTGTGTGTGTGTGTGTGTGTGTATCTATTACAGATTTTATTTGTGGTTACTGTTGGGTTTGTAAACAACATCCTATGTATAGAGTAGTCTATATTAAGTTGATAGTTGCTTAAGTTCAAACACAATCTAAAAGCACAAAAATTTTATTCCCCCTTTCACATTTTATGTATTTGATAAAACATATTTTATTCTTTTTTTAATTTTGTTTATTCTTAGACTAATTTTTTGTAGATAGAATTAATTTTACTACTTTTGTTTTTTAACTTCCATACTGGCTTACACATAATTAATCTATTACCTATACTATGTTTGCTTTTACCTGTAAAATGTTTTCCTTTCATAACTTCCTTTTTAGTTTTGGCCTTTTCATTCCACTTAAAAAATTTTCTTTAACTTTTTTTTTTTTTTTTTAAGGCTGGCTCAGTGGTGATGAACTCCTTTAAGTTTTGCTTGTCTGGGAAACCCTTAATCTAATTAAATTCTGAATGATAGTCATAGTAATAGAGTATTCTTGATTGTAGGTTCTCTCCTTTTATTTTTTTAAAGTTTACCTTTACATTTATTTATTTATTTATTTATAGAAAGCATGAGTGGGGAGGGGCAGAGACAGAGGGAGAGAGAGAGAATCCCAAGCAGGCTCCCTGCTGTCAGCATGGAGCCTGACACAGGGCTTGATCTCATGAACCAAAAGATCGTGACCTGAGCCAAAATTAAGTCAGACACTTAACTGACTTAGCCACCCAGGCACCCTAGTTTTCTTCTTTTAGCACTTGGAGTATATCATGATACTTTCTTCAGGCTTGCAAGTTTTTGTTGAAAAATCAGCTGACATCTTTATCAGATTTCCCTTGTATGTAATTGTTTTCTTTTCTCTTGCTGATTTTAAGATTCTCTCTTTATTACCATCTAATGCCATTTTAATTATTATTTGTCTTGGTGTGGAACTCCTTGGATTCATTTTATTAGAGGCTTTTTGTGCTTCCTGGACCTGAATGTCTGTCTCTTTTTCCAGATTAGGAAACTTCAGCTATTATTTCTTCAAATAAGTTTTCTGCCCCATTCTCTGTCTCTTCTGGGATCTGTATAATGAAAATGTTATACTTGATGATGTCACAGAGTTCCCTTACCTGTTCTCATTTTTTATTACTCTGTTTTTCTTTTAACTATTCAGGTTGGTTGCTTTCAATTACCCTTTTCCCAGATCACAGATTTGATCTGTATCCTCTAATCTGATTCCCTCTTGTGTAGTTTCCATTTTAATTATTGTATCTTTCAGATCTGATGTTTTATATTTTTTGTACCCTGTTAGTAGGTCTGATATCTTTTCTAGTCTTGAAGTGGTGGCCCTATGTAGAAAGGTACTGTGGTGCCCTACAGTACAATACCTCCAGGTCACCAGAACGGAGTATCCCCTGTGTGGACCGTGTGTGCCCTCCTATTATAATTGAACCACAATTGCCTTTACTACAGCTAGCTCTAATGACCCAATTTGCCTGCTGTGGGCATACTGGACAGGGTTTATTTTATTCAGCCACTGTGAGCTCATTGGTGGGAGGGGCCAGCATTCAGCATGTCTCCAATTTGCTTCTGTTACATTTGGAGGTACACTAAAGGGCAGAGCTTGCAACCATAGAGTCAGCTATTAGGTCCACCTGCAGGAACTATGGATGCACTGGTGTATTTTTCTCTTCCCTTCCCAGAGTCACTTTGATCCCAGCTTTGGTTGCCTACTGGTGTGGTGGGACATGAGCTGCTTTGGAGGAATGCCTGTCTAGGCCCATGGGGTGGGTGAGTGGGTCTGATGGGGAATGGCACACAGTACTGACAGGGTAGATGACTCTTGCAAGCATCCTACTTTCTAGGCTGGGGGAAGGCATGAAAAATAGGACCTGCCAGCACTTGTGTTCTCAGAGAAATCTCATACAGATCCCCGCTCCTCTGGCACACATTCTAAGATTAGTCAATAAATCTTCATGTGTACCCCCAGCAACTTTTCAAACTGCTGCTTCTGTGCTGTGTCAGACTCAAGTTATTTAGTTTGCTGGCTCTTTAGGAGCGAGGACTCCATTTCCCATTTCTCCTAGCTCTCCTGGAGTTAAGCCACATTGATTTTTCGAAGCCAGACATTATGGGGATTTTTCTTCCCAGTGAATGTCCCCCCAAGGCCAAAGGTGCTCAGTATGGGGCCTGATCTTCTTACTCCTCCATGCTTATGATGTCCCTCCTTCAGGTCATTTTTGGAGTTGGTTGCATAAATGTAGTTGTTGCCTCCATGTGTCTGGGAAATAAGATGAGCTCAGGATCCTCCCACTCTGCCATCTTCTCCAATATATGACTCCCCATTACTAATTATCTTTGTGTTTTTTCTCTTCTGCTAAATTTATCAAAGAGTATTAGTTTTTACAAAGAATCAACTTTTGAAATTTTAAAATAAACTATTATTTTCAAATGTATGCACTTATTTTAATTATTCTAAATTTTCCTTCTCCAACTTTCCTTATGTTCTGTTTTTTCTTTTCTAACTTTTTTGAATTTGAATACAACCTTGAAGGCTGCCTTCATAAATAAATTTTGCCATATATCTAAAGTTCCTATTTTTATTTTTATCCTCATTATTTCTAAATAAGTTTTTCAAGTGATTGAAGGTGTTGATGCATTAAACTGTGTCACAAGAATTGTGTTGGCTTCAGAAAATTTACTGAAAGGCTTTTCCTTTTTTTATGCAGTCAAGTAAAATGGTAATTAGGTAATCTTTATAACTTAAATACTTGAAAGATCTTACTGCTAAATTATTTGGACCTAAGTACCTTTTAAAAGGTAATTTTTGTAAACTTTATGTTACTGTGTAAACAGGTTACGGTTGAATTAAACAATCTTAGAGTCTTGTCTTTAAAGTGAGAGTTTCAAGGCACCTGGGTAGCTCAGTCAGTTGAGTGTCTGATTCTTGATCTCAGGTCATGTCTTGATCTTGGGGTCATGAGTTCAAGCCCCACATTAAATAGGCTCCATGCTGGGTGTGGAGTGTACAGAAACAAAGAAACAAATAAATAAACTGGTGGTTTCTTTTTTTTTTAAATTTCTGTAAATTATATGTTTGATGTTTCCTGTCATGTGTTAAGTGTTGTTTTTGTTTTTGTTTTATTATTCCCTATTTGCTTTTTTAATGCACCCATTCTCTTTTATGTGGTTTTTGCTATTTTAAATGATTTTTTATATTATTGTAAACTTCAAATTCAGATATTTTAAAGATTTCCACTATGTTTTACATTTGACTAGTAGCTATATTTTTATTTATTCAAAACTATACCCTGAGTTTTCTAATCATCAAAATCTCGGGCAATTACATCTTTTGAGTCATTATTTTCCTATGTTAGGTGAGGAATTTACACCCTTTAATATCTTTTAACATATTTTATGCTTTACTCTAATTGTTGCAATTTAACTATATTTTAAAATCATATCCATATGAGGCACCTGGGTGGCTCAATCAGTTAAGTGTCTGACTTCGGCTTAGGTCATGATCTCACCGTTTGTGGGTTCAAGCTCAGAGCCTGGAGCCTGCTTTGTATTCTGTGTCTCCCTCTCTCTCTGACTCTCCCCTGCTCATGCTGTCTCTCTCTCTCTGTCTCAGAAATAAATAAAACAGAAAAAAAAATCATATCCATCTTTTCTTTCAGGAATTTGTTTCTTTGTGCTGAGGTTTACTTTATTTTTGATAATCATTTAAAATCAATTGTATTTTAAATTGGTTTCATTATCCACTGTTAATCTTTTCTTTCCTTTTTTTTTTATTACTATGACCTCCTTATTCTTTATTTTTAAATTTGGATTTATCTATTGGCAGAAGTATATTTTCAAGTAATTTCTTTTCAAGATTTTGGATGATACATTTTGCTCAATATGTCTGTATTTTGTAATAACTTTCTATTTCCTTCATGCCTGAATGACAAGTTGGCTTAGCATAACATCTTTAGCTCACCAACTTTTTTCCTTCAAAATTCTGTGGTTCATTTTTTCATTGCCTCTTGGCATTTCACATTTCAAAAGAATAGTCTGAAGCTAACCCAATTTCAATTTCTCTGTTAGTAACATGTGTTTTCTGGAGGCTTTCTTGTTAGATGGTTTTGTTTATTCTTGTAAGTCCAATATTTTATTACTATCGGATTTCTTTTCAATAATACCATAGGCCCCTTTCAACCAAAGAGTCATCTTTGACAGTTGTGTCCACATTTATTTTATCACAAAGTCCTGTTGATTTTTTACTTCTAATCATCTCTGGAATCTTTCTCACTCTCCTCTGCTATCCTTCAAGGTAAACAAAAACACAACAAAACAAAAAAGCCACTGTTATCTTTTACCTGGACTCTCACTATAAGGACCTCTGACTTGCTTCTTTAAATAAACCTTCACACTGTAGTCAGAGAAATTATTCTCCCCCCCAAATTCATATCTGTTTACCTTATATATCTGCTTAAATGACCTCAATGGCTTTTGAAAAAATAGCTAAATCTCTAACATGTATTTGCCACAGAAAATTTCAAACTGCAGGTGGGGATCCATTGATGAGTCATAAAATCAATTTGTTAGATCATAAGATTATTAAAAAATTATTATATACAATGTATCCATACACACACATATAAAACACATATAATGTACATAAATCTAAACAAAAGATTTCATCAGCTGTTGCCTACTCTATATGTCCTATCGTATTCTGTTCTATTTCATAGTGTTTTTAAATTTTTTTTAACATTTATTTATTTTTGAAAGAGAGATAGAGCACAGGCAGGGGAGGCACACACACACACAGAGAGAGAGAGAGAGAGAGGGAGAGGGAGAGAGAGAAAATCTGAAGCAGGTTCCAGGCTCTGAGCTGTCTGCCAAGAGCCCACTGCAGGGCTTGAACCCTCGAACCATGAGATCATGACCTAAATTGAAGTCTGATGCTTAACTGACTGAGCCACCCAAACACCCCTCATAGTGTTTTTTTTAAATGCATTCATGAATTAGCAAATTGATTTCTATATATGTATATATGGGTATGCATACTGGACTATGGTGTAAAAAATATTTCTTACTGAAGGCTATGGTAAAAAAAAATGCTTAAAGTCTCGGACCTGCAGTACCCTAAATGGTCTAGCCCCTACATACCTCTCTGCATTGTCATCTGATACTTGTTCCTTTTGAGTATCTTGGCTCCGTTGGCCTTCCTATGGTTTCTAAACCATGCTATGCTCACTTTTACTGGAAGACTTTACATATGTTATTTCTCTGCCAGGGACAGTTTCCTGGTTATTTCTCAGTGCCTCCCAGATCTCATATATAATTTGACTTATTTAGGGAAAGCTCTGACCTCCTGGCTAAGCCAAATCCCTATATAGTGTATATAGTATACACTATACACTTTGACCTTGGTTGTAATCTTTATCATACGATTATCCATCTGTCCCTCCAATTACCCACAAAGCAAGAATGTGACACATGTTCCTTTTTGTTTTATTTATCGTCAACATATTTTGTAGAACAGGATCCCCAATAATTATGTAGGTAATGAATGTATATTCACATATTGATTTGTTTAGTTTGGGAAGATTGTTTTTCACTGTAGTTTTGGTTACTGCTTTGTTTCTAATTTCTTGCTTCTTTCTACTCTTGTAGCTTTCTTACGAACATCTAGACTTCTTATGATGGATACATTCCTTCCATATTGACTCAATATTTTAATATTTACTATTCTCCTTTGCATTCTGAAATATCTTCTCAAATTGATTCTTCTCAATGATTAATGGATTTAAACTGCTTTTTTTGTTGTCTCTACTTTTTATTTATTGCATATTTAAGTTTCTTACTTGAGCTTGCTATAATATCTTTTATTTATTTATTTTTAAGTTTATTTATTTATTTTGAGAGAGACAGAGACAGTGTGAGTAGGACAGGGTCAGAGAGAGGGAGACAGAGAATCCCAAGCAGATGGGGCTTGAACTTGTGAATTCTGAGATCATGACCTGAACTGAAATCAAGAGTCAGACACTTAACTGACTGAGCCACCCAAGTGTCCCTCACTCTCTCTCTCTCTCTTTTTTAAAAATTATTCTTTTTATGTTTATTTTTCGAGAGAGAGTGTGCAGAGGAGGGACAGAGAGAGAGAGAGAGAGAGAGAGAATCCTAAGCAGGCTCTGCACTGTCAGCACAGAGCCTGATGCAGGTCTGGAATGCATGAACTCTGAGATCATGCCCTGAACCAAAAATAAAGAGTTGGATGCTTAACTGACTGAGCCACCCAAGCATCCTGCCCCTCACTCTCTTTAAATCTCAGTCTGTTCACTCCTTAGCACTTTCTACTATTTCATCATATAAACCATGTCTTCTTTTACCTTACTGAGGAAACCAAGCATTTTTCTAAAAATTTCTTCTGGTTTTTTATCATAACTTGGTATTTAACATTCCTTCTTTTTGGACTAAGGAGGATGGGATTGTATTCATTTGAGCTTCAAAAACATTTTTTTCTCCTTTTTTTTTTTTTTTGGCTAAATAATGTGTGTGCTACTCACTGCACACTTGGGAGTTGTAGATTCTTAGATCTTTAGTTGTAAGACAGTGTGATATACAAAATACCTAGCCTAAAAACAAGGTTCTACTGGCATCAGATGGAGACTCTTCCATTTCACAGTCTATTTCTTTGATGCACATTATAATTTCTCAGTGTTTTTATAGACTTACTGGATAAGAGAGTGTGGAGAGATATGGAAATTCATATTTTGGCTGATTCAGAAATTTGGCTCAACATTGATAGTGAAACCCTCAGATTAATGAATAGAGTGGCTCTCTGAGCTGGGGAATAGACAATGGGGTGTGTTAAAGTCTCTTTTCTGCCTATTCTCAACTTGGCAGGTTCATTATGTTTAATGAAGTAAAACATGGATAGGTGAGTGCTTGTTTTTGAAATCAGTTCATTGCCTTTGTAATTAGTTAAAATTTCTCACATATGAATGCAACAGGTTAACTGGCAATCTTAGTTTTTATTGTGTTTGTTTTCTCTATTTTATGTTTCAATTTATATTCTACAATGAAATTAAAATTGTGACATTGACTTCACAGATCAACTACTCTTTTGTACGAGGTTTACAGATAAAATATTTTTAATTTGAGAAGATAAAGAATTCAATTTCAGTATCAGGCAGGAAATTATACATACAATCTCTTAATGATTAGTAGTTTAAACCAGCTTGGGAATGCTTCATTATCCCATTTGGGGTAGATGCTAACCAAGTCTATATCAAAAGACCTTTTCTTGAAAATATTTTTACTTTATGAGACTGAAGATGACTTATAGTTGTACATTTACATTCTCTGCTCTCTTCATCTGAGGGGGCTTATGGAAGCTACAAAATATAAAGAACTTGTTTTGTACTGGGAAGCCATAGAAATGCTAATAATCTTCTTTGTACCTTTATTTACCTGAATTCCCCTAGATAATAAAAATTTTGGTGTTTAAAATTACCATGTTGGCAGAAGTAAACTTTCAGAGGTGGCAGTTATTATATTACCTTGGATTGTGGTGATAGTTTCACAGATGTATGCCTATATCAAACCTATCAAATTATACATATTAAATATTTATAGTTTTTAGTATATCAATTATACCTCAATAAAGCTGTTAAAAATAAATTGCCAAATTTACATTTTTCTCCTAATAGTCTTTGGAATATCTGAAATAATGAGAGATTTTAATTGTTATGTGTTTGTTTACACATAAGTTATATAGATTCATCATCTATTTAATAATGACTGGGTATATGAGACCTTTTCTGTTTGGGTTTTCTTATTGCTTGTTATGTTTGTCATCCTGATTCTCGGGCTTTGCTATCCCAGAGTTGTCTAGTTTCCAATGGATACTTACAGTTTTATCATTTCTTTTAAAAAATATATTACCATGAGTGACAGTTTCCCAAAATATTTTTACTTATTATTGTTACTAGTTATTGAGCTTGCTGTTTAGATATCTTAGAAACAGATATGGTCTATTTAGAAACTTTATAAGTCATTGAGTGATTTAAGTAAAAGTGAATTTAATAGCCTTAGGCAAGAAACTCAAAAGAAAAGGAAAGATTATGTTTTTTCCCTACAGGCATTGTCAAATCAAGATACAGGATAGCCAACTTTATTTCCCTAGAATAGGTATGGTTAACAGTGGTTTCAGCCTATCACCTATGTATGTATTTAAAAGAAACATTCTCAGGATGCCTGGGTGACTCAGTGGGTTAGGCATCCAACTCTTGGTTTCGGCTCAGGTCATGATCTCATAGTTCATGAGTTTGAGCCCTGCATTGGGCTCATGCTGGCAGTGCGGAGCCTGTTTGGGATTCTCTTTCCACCCCCTGTCCTTCCTGTACATGCTCTCTCTCAAAATAAATAAATAAACTTAAAAAAAAAGTGTCATTAAAAGAAACATTCTCCCCCTACAGAAAAAAGTGCTATTAATCTTTTATTATTAATTTTTAGTGGTAGTGATAGAAATTATCATTCCATACTTGTTAGCTTATGTCTGTTATACTGTTCACTCTAATAAACATATGATGACACAGTTTTAGCAGTGATGATGAAATTTATATTAAGTTTTAGAATGAAATCATTTCATATTTTAGAATTTCCAGGTGAGGATACTGCAATGAACTGATTTAGAATATTTAGTAATGCTGGCCTCTTAAAACTATATGTGAAATTACATTTAGATTATCACAGAGATTGCATTTAATACTGTAAAGTTAATATGATGAATGAGTTTGACAACCTAAGTTTCTTTTTCATCCAACAGAGAAAGGACTAGAGAGAGTATGTGTGAAGTGATCTAATGCAGTCAGATTTCTTATAGATGAAAAGTTGAATGAACCATTGATATAGCTTATATTACCTTATAATACATTAACTAATGATATCTAATGAATGCCTAATATAATTTAAATTGATTTCATACAAAAAGTAATTGAATCTTGTCAATGCATACATATTGAGACTTAATACATTAACGTCTTCTGGAAATTGAACTGAGAAATGTACACTTGTCTTTTATAGATTTAATAGCTCAAAAGCTCCTTTTGTGAGGTTACCTAAAAATGGGTGTGTATCAAATTATTATTTTTTCTATTAGCCTGGATTCTAAAGAAGCCTGAGAGATTGGACGTAGACTTGCTTTCATGGACACTTTAGAGATTAACATATTTTCATTTACTTTCTGTCTTGCCATGTACTGAGAAACAATATTTAGTAAAAAATGTGATCAAAAGTGCAATCAGGCTCAACAAATATCCATTTATTTACTTCTTGGGGTTTGAATTATAAGGTCTTATAGTTCTGGGGTTATTAATTAGGTCATTACTATTCTGGAATTTTAAATTTTTACTGATTTGGGCTGAAATAAAGCATTATAGCACAGTTATTCTATTGGGAGAATTAATGGGCTTCATATTTCATTGCATCTAAGCAATAGGAGGATTTGAAAAGGAGTTGGCTGAGACATCAATTGATTATGATCTATACTTGAAGAGAGAGATATTTAATGAGAGTCTACATGAAGTAGAGAATGACCAACCAGAAAGAAACTTAAAAAACATCTGGAGGAATAGATTGTCTATGACATACTGTCATATCAGAGTTCACAAACGGAGCAAAATTCCCAATCCATTGTGTACTGAGTCAAATTGAACAGGATAACATATGTTCAGAAACTTCATGGGGTAATAATAATATTACTCACATCACTTTTCTGATTTAGATCTTACATAGTGTTCAGTTTTGTAAGGCTTTTATTTAAGATTTTACTTATTTAAGGATTTGTTTATATATTTATGAATTAATATTCTTAGAAAGACATAAAAGGGATCCTAAATACATTTCTCTGTAATCTTTTTTTATAGAAATATAGAGCCTAAAAATAAGGATTTGCATTTTGTGTGAAACTCATAAAGAGTTTGGAATTATAACTAGGTGTTGGTACTCACTGCTAAATAGTATGAGATTAGGGTAACTCTGCAGACTAACAATAGCCCTCAATCAGAGGATTCTGAGGTTCTGGCCAGTTCTAGTCAATATCTTTTCATTTACAGGAGACTACATAGGAGAAACTGAGGAGTTCAGGCAGTAAGAGATTTTCTCAGTGGTGCCATCATGCTGAAAGCTAGACAAGTTTTTTCAAGCATATTTCAAAAGTTGACAATTCTGAGAAGAGCTTTAGTAATATAAATAAAGATCCTATATTGTGCCTCAACCCAAATCTTATAGATTTAGGACCACTGTTTGTTTCCCTTTTCTAGCATCAGATCTGTGGTGCCATAACTCTGTGGGCTACCCTTTAACAATGGCTTCCTACCCACTTCCTAACTGTTGAATGAGAAGGTTTAGTTATGTAAAAGAGATCTGACTCCCTGAGAAAAAAAGTAACTTGATGTCTTGGTCAGAAAGAATCAAAATGCCAAGGAGATTATGTACCTGATTCCCTGAGGCAATTTGAGAAATTATATAAATCTAAATGACATAGGGTAGAATTTTCAACAAGTAGAATATTAGTGTCTGGATTATAGATTAGACAACCCATAGACAGGAGAAAATAGAACGGTGGAGTTTTTCTTCTCCTTTGTACATACAAAACATACCTGAACTTTGAACCAGTCTAGGGGCTTCCTCATTTTACACCTGAAGAAAGCCAGAACTACTTACCATGAACAGGCCCAGCTGCTATCACCTAGTCTCTTGCAAATTTCTATTTCTTTACTCCTCAAGTAATTTTGAAAAATTAGCCTCTCTCAGTCCACTAATGTTCAGCTCAGGGCCCTGAATATTATAAATGTTATTTTTTTCATTCCATAAAATTCACCTTGGCTGAGGATCAAAAAATCTTTTGGTCAGTGGTACAGCTGAACCTTTGTTTTCCTTCTTATTCAGGGAATAAAAATTTAAATATTCTCTCAACTCAGCTTCATTCTTCATCTAACCTCTCTTGACCAAATGAGCACAGCAGACACATGTTAACCAGGGAATTTCACCTTGACGGGTTTGAGCAAATATGCAAATAATGCAAAAATATCAAAAGATGCAAAATACAATAGTACTATTGGTGCTTGGGTATACAGCAGCAGCAATAAAAGAAATGGGAAGAGAATGGCTTCTAATGTCAGAAGTGGGCTCAATGACTGATTACAGTCTTTTTTTTTCTTTTGTTGTAGCATTTATGTGTAGTGAGATGCACAAATCTTAAGTGAACATTTGTGAGTTATGACAAATGCACCACCAATATACTATTCACTTTGCTGACAAAGAGTGAGAGGTTTTAGAAATATTCATCAGCATTAGAGAAAGGAAACATGCCTTTGGTTATTAGTACTTACACATTAGACACATTAATGACACTATATCAGTCAGTCATGCTTCAGAAGGGTAACTAACTCTCCAAAATCCTTTATTTAACAGAATTTATCATCACCTTAGAAACTTCTGTCATGTCTCTTTGCAATTAGTTACTGACCTAGCCCACTGCTCAGAGGCAACGATTGTCATAAATTTTTTTTCACTATAGAATATTTTTGCCTGTTCTAGAATTCCATAAAATTGGAGTCATATGTACTCTTTTGTGTAAGGCTTCTGTATTAATTTGCTAGGGCTGCTATAAAAAATACCATAGACTGATGGTGTAAACAACAGAAATGTATTTAACACAGCTCTAGAGGCTAGACATCCAAGATGAAGGTGTTGGTGGATTTGGTTTTTTCTCTCTCTTTGGTTTGCAAATGACCACATTCTTGCTGTGCCCTCTATGGTTATCCCTCTGTTTCTATGTTTGTGTCTTAAGTTCCTCTTCTTATAAGGACACCAGCGTATTGTATTAGGGCCCACCGATACAATTCATTTTACCTGAATTACCACTTGAAAGACCTTATCTCCAAACATAGTCACATACTGAGGTACTAAGGGTTAGGACTTCAATATTTAAATTTGGGGAAATACAATTTCGCCCATAACAGTTTCTTTTAATCACAAAAATGTTTTTGAGATTTATTCATGTTGTTTGTATCAGTAGTTTGATCTTTTTATTCCTAAGTAGTATTTCATTATGTGAATATACTACAGTTTATTTATTTTATTAATGGACACCAAGGATGCTTCCAGTTTTTGGTTTTATGAATGAAACAACTTGAGCACTGTTGTACAAATCTTTTTGCAAACTTATGTTTTTGTTTATCTTTACTCAATATCTACAAGTGGAATTTTTGGTCATAGGAGTGGATGTAGGTTTAATTTCACTGGAAACTCCTAGAAAATTTTCCAAAGAGGGTGCATGATTTTACCTTCCTACTATCAATTTATGAGACCTCCAGTTGTTCTAAATCCTTATTAACATTTGGTATTATCAGTTTTTACATTTTAGTCATTCAGATGAATGTGTAGTGTATCTCACTGTGGTTTTAATTTACATTTCCCTCCAGTGATGTAGAATATTTTTGCATGTGCCTATTGGTTATTTCCATGCTAGACTATTTTAATATACATTTAATAGAGAGTACCTGGAGACTTTAAGGAAATATCTATCTTAAACAAATACTCTTAATGTGTCCATCATCTAAAAAGTCAGTTCTGATATTGCACCTGATGTTTCTGACCTATCTGATCATCCTATATGTGCCCTGAATAAAAGCAGGTATAAATTATCTAAGGGTATGGCATTGACCTCAATGAAAAAGAAGACCTGAGTATGTGTTTGATTCTATATTTTGATGTTTCTTCGTGCTCCATGAAGTAATAATAATGTGAGAAAGAGAGAAAGAATAAAAAAAGCTCTTTTCTCTGTAATTAAAACTGGCGTAGGTCACAACTGGATAGGCAGTTGGAAAACTATGATGTTAGATCTCTATCTTACTCCACTCACTAATATGAATTCCAGATGGAGAAAAAAATCTATTTTAATTATTTTAAATCAAACACATACTCATTTTTATGAAGTCAAATATTTCCCAAAAGTTTATAATGGAAATATTAGTTCTTTACTTCTCCTCACTTCTACCCTTAAGTCCTCTTACCCACAGACACAAACCTTCAAGAATTTCTGCTATTCTTAGCCTTTATTTCTTATTTTTTAATTGAATTGATTTTTTCTAGTTTTACTGAGATATAATTGACATATATCATTATACTCAAGGTATACAACATACTATTTGTATGTATGACATGTTGCTAAATGATCACCACAGTAAGTTTAGTTGATATTCATCATCTCACAGTCACTTTTTCCCTTGTAATAAGAACTTTTAAGATCTACTCTCTTTTCAACTTTCAAATATACAATACAGTATTGTTAAATATAGTCACCATGCTATACACTATATGCCCAGGGCTTATTTATTTATTAAAAAAATTTTTAATGTTTATTTTTGAGAGAGAGAGATAGAGAAAGAGCGAGCACCAGTCAGGGAGGGTCAGAGAAAGAGGGAGACACAGAATCTGAAGCAGGCTCCAGTCTCTGCACTGTTAGCACAGTGTTGCTTGAACCTATAAACGTGTTGCTCAGATCATGACCTGAGCCAAGTTGGATGCTTAACTGACTGAGCCACCCAGGCGCCCCAATATTTACTTTATAACTGGCTCTACTTTTTGATCACTTTACCTATTTTTGTTCTCCTCCAACCATCTGCCTCTGGCCACCACCAATCTGTTTTGTGTCTCTATGAGTTTTTGTTTGTTTGTTTTAAATTCCACATATAAGTGAGATGATTCAGTATTTGTCTCTCTGATTTATTTCTCTTAGCATCATATCTTTAAGGTCTATCCATGTTGGAACAAAAAATATTTCCTTACTTTTAATGAATGAATAACATTACATATTATTATACACATATACACATATCATGTTCTCTTAAACCATTAATCTTTTGATGGATACTTAGGTTGTTTCCATGCTTTGGTTGTTGTAAATAATGCTGCAGTGAACCTGGGGGTATAGGTAACTCTTTGATATAGTAATTTCATTTCCTTTGAATATATATATCCAGAATTGCTAGATCACATGGTAGTTAAATTTTTAAAAAATTTATTTTAAAGAGAGATTGTGTGTGAGGCAGGGAGAAGGGCAGAGGGAGAAAGAAAAAATCCCAAGCAGGCTTCATGGTCAGTGCAGAGCCCAACACAGTGCTCAATCCCACAACACTGGGATCATGACCTTAGCCGAAATCAAGACTTGGATGCTCAGCTGACAGGTCACCTAGGTTTCTCCACGGTAGTTTACTTTTTAATTTTTGAAGGGACTTTATATTATTTTTCTGCTTATTTTTTTTTAGTTTCTGCCCCCACTAATATTCTCACCAAAAGTGTACAAGGGTTCCTTTTTCTCCATATCATATCCTCACCAACACTCTTGTCTTTTTGTTGACAGCCATTCTAACAGGTGTGAGGTGAAATCTTACTGTGGTTTTTATTTGTCTTTTCCTGTAATTTTCTGTAAAAAATACCCTTGGTGTTTTGATAGGGGTTGCATTCAATTTGTAGGTCGCTTGCATAGTATGGACATTTTAACAATATTAATTCTATCGATCCATAAACACAGAATACCTTTCCATTTCTTGTGGCTTCTTCAGTTTATTTAATCATATTGTATAGTTTTCAGTGTACAAGTCTTTCACCCCCTTGGTTAAATTTATTCCTAGATATTTTATTCTTTTTGATGCAATTATAAATGGGATTATTTTCACACTTCTTTTTGATGGTTCATTATTTTAGAAACACAACTGATTTTTGTATCTTGATTTTGTATCCTATATTTCTATAGAATTTGCTTATTGGTTCTAACAGTTTTTTGGTGAAGTTTTTAGGGTTTTCTATATGTAATAGCATATCATCTGCAAATAGAGCAGTTTTATTTCTTTCCTTTTCCTACTTGGCTGCTTTTTATTTCTTTTTCTTGCCTCACTGCTCTGGCTAGGATTTACAATACTATGTTGACTAAAAGTAACAAGAGAGGGCATCCTTGTCTTATTTCTGATCTGAGAGGAAAAGTTTTCAGTTTTTCACTATTAAGTATGTTATATGTGGGCTAGTCAAATATGGACTGTATTATGTTGAGGTACATTGCCTCTGTGCTCACTTTGTTATGAATTTTCATCATGAATGTTTGTTAGATTTTGTCAAATGGCTTTCTGCATCTATTGGGATGATCATATGATTTTTATCTTTCACTTCATTAACATGGCGTATCAGATTAACAGATTGGTGAATGTTGAACCAATTTTGTATCCCTGGAGTAAATCCCACTTGATCCTTTCAATGTACTCTTGAATTCAGTTTGATATTATCTTTTTGAGAAATTTTGCATCTATGTTCATCAAGAATATTGACCTGGGTTAATGATACATGTTGAATACATTTCAATGTGGATCTCTTGATTAAAACAAAGGGTAGAGGAAGATTATGTAAGAATTACATGTTCTGACAAAATAGAAATAAACCAACTCCTTATAAAAATGATAGAGGAAGTGGGGAGAAAAGGTCGACAGTAAAATAAACTCACTGATGTAAAGATAATATGTGAAGTCAAAATATATCATTTAAAGTTGACAAACCATATAGAAGCCTCAGGGAAAAGTGGACTATTTTTTACAAAAGACATTAGAAAAGTTATAACCACTAGAGGAAAAGAAAAATCCTCCTAAATGCCAAAAGAAGAAGTAAAAAAATGAAGAAATATCACGTAGAGAAAGAAACATAGTAAATATAATTCATATACAGAGTAAATATAACATAAAATAATATTACAGACCTGTGCCAGGATGTATTGTTAAGTAAAAAAAAGTAAGCACAGGAAGTGGATATAATGGTATGGTAGTATTTGTAAAGAAATATGGGTGAGAAAAGAATAAAGATACATAATTTTTATTAAAAAGATGAAATGCAACATTGATGTACCAGAACTTAATGAAAATGATTACCCATTAGGGGTGGGAGAGAATAGAATGGCATGAATAGGGTGGGAATGAGACTTCTTAGAGTTTAACTTTTATTTTGAACTACGTAAAGGTTTTTATATATACAAAGGTAAAATAAACTTTTTTAAAAATGAAGAAAATAAACTCTAAAACTAAAGATAAGTAGAAATAAATTAGTCTTTTTGTCAAAGTGATAAGGTAGCCATACACATAAAAAGAATTGATTCAAATAACTTTGAACCTAGTACTCTGACTGTATACTTATAATTATATTCTAAAGACAAAAAGAGACTCTTAAATACAGAGAACAAATTGAGGGCTAATGGGGATGAGAAGATGGGGATGGATTAAATGGGTTGTCGACATTAAGGAGGGCAGGCACTTCATGTAAGTGATGAATCATTGGGTTCTACTTCTGAAGCCAAGACTACACTGTATGTTAACTAATTTGAGAATGAAAAAGAATAGTTGCAAAGAAATATTGGACTTTATATGGTAATTTTCTTTTTGGTGATGAGGTTGTAGTAATTTGAAACAATTTTATATATTGTAAAATAGAGCAAACTATCAAGTATACTACTACTATAGTTAGAAATTAGAATTCTCTGTACACATATGTAATGGAGAAAGGCAAAGAACCCTGTGATGTTGCATTAAATTAGAAAAGAATGTGAGGTCAAAGAAAAAAATATTACTTTTGAAAAGCTTGAATATATTTAATGCTGGTGGGAAAGAACTAATAATAGGGAAAGATTAAAATAGAAGTTTAAAGTAGCAAGTTCCTGAGGATGTGAGAAGAATGGGATCCTGCATTTAGGTAGAGGCATCAGACTTAAATGGGAGAATGGATACCACATCTACTGAGGCAGTAGGGAAGGTAGAGGGACAGGAAAAAATACAAATGAATGTGTGTGTTTGGGCCAGGAAGCTCAAAAACTTCTTGAATAACAGCTTCTGTTTACTCCATGAAGCAGGAGATGAAGTCATGTGCTGACAGTGAAGGGTGATGTGGTAATATAGGTGATTCTAGGAGAGCAGAGATTTGCAATCCACTATGCAGAATGAGATAGAGAGACTTGATGGAAACAGCATGGAAGGACAGCCAGGCAGCACTGAGGATCTTGTTGAGGATGAAGAAGACATGACTTTCCACTGGCATTAACGGATGTGTTTTTATGATTTTCTTCAGCCTTGAATATAGATAGGGTAGACATGAGGATTGGCCCAGAATCGAGGTTTTGCTAGCCCAGAACAATTGGAAAAACAGTAGGTTAGTGTTATTGAGAATACCAGCAAAAAAATGTTGATTTGACGAACTATGGATTCCTAGATGGATAGGGAAAAAAGATAGAAAAATGTACATAGGGAAAAAGTAAAGCCATCAGGTGTTTGGAGAACTTAATGAACATAAAAACATGTACTGAAGTATTACTAAGTGAGGTTGTGATAAAAAATGAGATAGTTGAATTTAAGTTTTCAGAGGTGAAATAGTGATGCCACAATACAGATTTGTCATAACAGAGGATGGCTGAAATAAAGTGGAGAAGAAGGTAATTGAAGATGAAAAGGTCAGGAAATTATGAAACTTGGATACTGCATGGACAGGATATCGCCCAAAATGATGGTGAAAGTGGTATGAAAAGGAGGACCATAGTTGGGTGCTAAAGTGTTTACTAAATATGGGATAATTGTCTGTGTAATCCACAGGTACTCTGAGTACAAGGGAGGGTGGAATATGGTATGGCTGGAAAACTTGGACCTTCAAGGAGAAGGTGTGAAGCACATAATTGGTGTGAAGCACCACTAGATGAGGAGAACCTGAGCTCTGTTTCCTCATTCTGAGACACTAAGGGTGTAGACAGCCACATTCTCCATTTGGGGAGACTTATGGGGAAGCAGCAAGTGTCCCAGGGGAGAGTGAGGCTTCAATTAAGGCAAGAAGGTGGAGTGAGTTTAGTAGCAGGGCCAGGGACTGAGGGCTTCAGGAGGCATAATGAAAGTATCAGGAATGAGGGGGTAGCTAGAAGTTAAGGTCAAGAGTAGGCAGTCACAGAGCACTATCATAATGCACATCTCTAATTGGTTGCTTCAGAGGAGAATCACGTAGTCTAGTTCCTGTTTTCCAACCACACATAGTTACTCAATGACTGACAGAAGGAAAAGCAGACTAAAACCTATAAGACTTAACAGTAGCAGTGTTTAGTTACACATATACCTGCATCCTCTATGATAAGTGAACTACAAAAAATAAAATTTTATTTTCCCACTAAAAATGCATTTAAAGAAAGTAAATATTATAAAGCCCAATATGAACATTAAAATGGAATTCAATGTAAAACCCAAGTTGATAATATTTTCGAAAGTATTATCTGTAGACATATATGACTTTATTTCAAAATTATCATGGCCAATGAAATTAAATGGACTCTGGGTTGAGAAAATTGACTTCCAGAAAGTGAGTCATAAATTCAGAACTCAATCTCATAGTAACAAAAGGCTACTGAACTCCTAGCAATCTATAAAGCTGTAACTAGGAAACTCAGAAGTAGTAAGCCTCTTAGGAAATATGGCTGTACATTAAAAAAAAGAGAAAAGTAATGAAGGCACTGAGAGAAAATTTTGAGGCAAAATAAACATTTGAATGATTTGCTGTACTGCACAGGTCAGACTGGAAAACAGGAAATGGTATTTTGTGATACAAGCATTCTGTGATACATATATTTATAACATATACATCCAAGTATGTACAAGCACATGCACACACACACACACACACACACAGATATATAAAAATTGCACATATACATATCCAATTGCTACTTGAGCAAGGCCAAATTCTGGCAGACCACATGGCAGTGGCAGCCAAGAATCCTTTCAGAGATTTTTAAAGACACAGTTCCTATTCTCTGATAGAAGAGTTTATTTAAAAGCTCTTAATGAACATTTACCTTTAGTAATGTCTTTACATTACAGAGATAGCAAATAGTATTTTTAAAGGCAATTTAAAAGAAAATCCCGTATAGATAACATATAGTGTTATATTAGTTTCAGACACACAATACAGTGATTCAACAATTCTGTATGTTACTGAGGGCTCATCAGATAAGTGTATATATCTCCTTCACCCATTTCACCCATACTCTTCCCCTCCCCTCTGGTAATCATCAATTTGTTCTTTACAGTTAAGAGTTTGTTTTTTGATTTGTCTTTCTTTCTTCTTTGGTTTCTTAAATTGCACATATGAGTGAAATCATATGGTATTTATCTTTGACATTTCGCTTAGCATTATACTCTGTAGATCCATCCATGTTGTCACACGTGAAAAAAATTTCATTCTATTTTCTGAGTAATATCCTGTTGTGTATATATACCACATCTTCCTTATCTATTCATGTATTGATGGACATTTGGGCTCCTTCCATAATTTGGTTAAAGCCAAACAAAAAAATATTGTAGGATTACATAAAAACTTTGTGCTTAGGGGCACCTGGGTGGGTCAGTCAGTTGAGCATTTGACTTTGGTTCAGGTCATGATCTCACAGTTCATGAGTTCAAGCCCTGTATTGGGCTTGCTACTGTCTACTGTCAGCATAGAGCCTACTTCAGATCCTCTGTCCCCTCTCTCTATGCCTCTCCCTCACTCATGCTCTCTCTTCCAAAACATAAAAAATAAAACTTAAAAAATCTTTTTTGTGCTCACATGAGGTACCTGGGTGGCTCAATCAATTAAACATCTGACTCCTGATTTGGCTCAGGTCATGATCTCACAATTTGTTTTGTGAGTTCAAGCTCTGTACTGACAGAGTGGAGCCAGCTTGGGATTCTCTCACTCTCCCTCTCTGCTCTGTCTGGCTCACGGATGCATGAGAGCTCTCTCTCTCTCTGTCTCTTTCTCAAAAAAATAAATAAATAGACATTTAAAAAACTCTGTGCTCTTGAAAGTAGTTTTCTTACAGGGATTAACATTATGCCACATGAACCCTATAAAGTATTTATGAATTTAATATACACATATTAGATACAAAATGTTAATTCTAAACAATTTTTTGTAGTTTATCATAAACAGAATGTCTTATCAAACACATTATTAATACATGCATGCCCTTTTATTTCTACTTCCTTCATTCAACAAATCATTTTCAAGTTCCTATTCTGTACCAAATACTGTCTAGGCACTAGGTGGGGATCCCATCTTGAATGTTGGTAAGTACAAGAAGGTGATGCAAGGTCTTTGTGAACCAATTCTCTCCGGAGCTCCAGATCCACATTGTCCTCAACAGACACACACACTTGGAGGTTCCCAGGCCCCTCAAATTCACTGTCTAAAAGTGAGCTCAGTGTCCTGTAATACATGCCCCATTCTACTAGTGAAACCTGATTCTCTCCTTGTATTTCTCCCTCACTTGTAAAACAGCTCTCTAAAATGTAAACTTGACTACACAATGCTATTGAAACTGTCCACAGCTCTCATGCCTAAAGCAATATTTCACAAAAATCTCTGTGAAAGCCCTAAAGAAGAGTGAACATGGGTAAGTCTGGAGGAAAGGGAGTATAGCCTAAAATAACCAACAATCATGAGATTTTTTTCCAAAACCTCATGATTTATTTACCTTTGTAACTCAAAATTTTACATATTAATCCACAACATGTGTTTATTTTTCCTATAAGATGTTTTAAAATTATTATCTTTTAACGTTTTCTCACTTGAGTAGGATTTCCCCTCCCAAATCTTTGAGTACAATTGATTTCCTAGGCAAATGGCCACCCTGAACACAGGCCCTAGTAAGAGAAGCACTGACTAGAGAATAAAGCTCAGACCTTCCTTTACACCATTCATAAGGGGTGGTATAGTCAAATGGTTAGGAGCATGGCTGTGGAATTTAACTGCTTACTTGAATCCTGATTCTGTTGTTTGCTAGTTGTATGATCTTGGGAAAGTTATTTAATCCCTCTAAATTCATAAAATAGGGATTATAATAGCATCTACTTTAGATATGTTGTTAGGATTATGAAATGAAATAGGTAAAGGGTGCCTAGCCCATATTAAATGCTCCATATGAGGCATGTTTATTCATTTGTTATAGCTCCAAGGAACAACTTGCAAATTCTTGTACATGCCATGCTATTTCATGTTGATCTGCTCTACTCCCATAATACTGTATCATAATATTGTAATGGGGTATAGAAATAAGTTCCACTAACTTCTCTAAAGGGGAAAGAAAAACCAATAATCCTGTTGAAGCATGACAATTTTTTTTAATGTCATCGTGTAAAACTGAGCATCTTCCCTTGGGAGAGGTGGATGAGTGTCATCAAGGTTGCAGTATTTGATTCTAGAGCAGAGGATGACAACTCAAAGGCCCACCTACTACCTGTGTTCTTCCTTACGTCCTCCAACCTTATTAAGTTACTGGATTTCTGTTTGCTCTTTCCTTCCAATCCCTTTTCCATCTTTTTACTGTTGAATACCTGCCTTTCTTTTAAAAATTTTTATCTCATTCATTCATTCATTCATTCATTCAATACAGCTTGACCATTTTAAGATAATGCTATATTGAAATAAATCACCCATTAGGACACTTGAGCCTGAGGAAAGTTCTGCTTAGCTAAATAATGTTGGTGTTTCCAGACTGTGACCCTCAATATGTATACTCCTTTACACACTCCAGTTATAGATGCTGTATTCCAGATGCACATTAAATCTCGGGGCCCTATGTGGCTCAGTCTTTGTAAAGAATTACAGGCAAAGAAGTAAGGCCTGACAGGTCAAAAATGATTTCACAATATATTCTAAATTTACTTTTCTCTCTCAACCAAACACAAAGGGTATTCAACTCTACTTCAGAATAACTCTTCTTGAAATTCTTTTCTCTATTCTTCTGTTTTCTTACCCTCTATATTATAAACTCTTATATTCCAGAGCTGCTTACAGACCAGCCTTCAAAATGCTCTCTTCAGCTTTAGTTCCATGTGCCTTTTACTTTTCTTTTCTTTTCTTTCTTTCTTTTTTTTTTTAACATTTATTTATTTTTGAGAGACAGATCATGAGCAGGAGAGGAGCAGAGAGAGAGGAAGACACAGAATCCAGAGCAATCTCCAGGCTAAGAACTGTCAGCAGACAGCCCAATGCAGGGCTCAAACCCATGAATCATGAGATCATGATCTGGATCAAAGTTGGACTCTTAATCTTTTAACTGACTGAGCCACCCAGGCACCTGTCCATGTGACTTTTATTTTTATCTCACCACTTCATTTGTTCTTTCTCCTTATGTAGTCTGATTTATCCCCTTTATCCATTGATTCCCCTGCTCCCATTTCCTATCTCTTCTTTGTCTCTACTTTCCCAGATTTGTGTCTCAAAAGGTTAAGCAATCAAGTTAGCAAATGCTCTCTTTAAAAGGAAGACATGTGTGACTAGAGAAATTGTGAATTGAAAGAGGATTAGAAATCCGGTTTTAGGAGCACACTTGTTTGTTCCTTCACTGGACTGGGAGCTTCTTGAAGGCATGTCATATTTCCCTTTATGCCTACAGCCCCCAACACAGGGCCTGGCACAGAAAAACATTCAGTAACTGTTGGATAGATGTTGAAATTATTATTTTATATAAAGGGCTTCTAAATAGAAACTCAAAAAATGAACCTGGTTTAATCTGTAATACAACCAAGAAAGCAAATAAACTTTAAGAGGCTGATTGAGATTCTAAGTCTCCTTACCCACAGATTATTTGTCCGATAGTAATTCACCTTAGTAAGTGGTCTAACCACTTCATCTCTTTCTTCATCTGCCTACACACCTGTGTCGATAGTATGCCTGATTATAGGACACCATATGAAGACATGAAAGAAGCATTTTAGTTGATGACTTGCCCCAACTTGGTGAAAACTTTGAATTGTAACTCAGCTGTAGCCTCTTTGAATTCTGAGTTTGGTCAAATTTTAAAAGCAGAAAAACCCCATATGAATTAGAACTATCCAAGGTCAACGAGACTACCCTTTACTCCAGACATAGATGCAAAAGAACACGGTCAATTCTTGCTTTCCACTTCCATCTGGGCTCTTTTTTCACTTTCTGTATTACCTGGATAGACATTTTCGCTTCCTTTTCTCTGCCATATTTGTGGCTATACATAGTTCCTTTAATATTCAATATTGAAGACCCTCAAGAGGAAACAAGCACATGATGCTGTGTGGTGAGAATTTTATAGAAACATCTGATTATTTAATTAGACCAAAGTCCTTTAGTCATCTTCACGCTGAAGCATTATCTAGTGATTTAATGGAACAAACATATATATAGTGCATGTGACAGAATAGGGAAAAAAGTGGGCTCCTTGAAGAGAGGGACTCTATTTCTCTTCATATCTCCAATCAATAGTCTAGTGCTTGGCCCACAGCTGCCACTCAATAAATGCTTGTTGAATGAAGGAGTAAATTAAATTTAATCTTACCTTCATGGAGCAGATAATATAATACTAAACACACTGGAATTGGTATAGGCAATAATAAAGGTAGAGTTAGAGTGTGATGGAAACAAAGAGGAGGAGATTAATGATTGGCATGAAAAATGTTCTTTAACTTCCCATACTGTATGCCCAAGTTCAACAGCAGCACTTATAAAATGAAAAGCCCTGTAATATTTTATCTGCCAAAAATTTGATTGCAGGTTGCTGTTCAGAGAGGAAAACTAAAATTAGAAAGAAACTGCCTATGTTTTGATATGAAGGAAGAACATAGTTTTTACAACATACTTACAGGAAAAACCAAACCCAAAAGACAGAAGCAACCTCATTCTCCGAAGGCACTGGGTGGAGGATGTTTAACTAAATGAGGTTCTCTTGCAGATTATAATGAGAGTAGAGAAGGAAGAACAAAACAGGGTAGAGTGAGATGATATATGAAGGGTAGAAACCTGATCAAAACTGACAAGTCTTTTGTCCAGAAGAAATGACTTTACTTTTTACTTGGCTTGCAAATTATCTTCTCAGCAGATATTTAACCCATATTTAATGCACTGAAACAGACAAAAGAGGCTCTGCTGTCACAAACTCTTTTTTTTTTTTTTTTCCAAACTCATTCCTCTGCTCATTTCCTTCCTTTATTTAGATCCTCTGGTATATGAGATCTTATCCTGGGAGAAACTTTGGACCTTAGGATAAGTCTCTGAGAATTTGTGTGAACCATCCCAATCCATTTAAATGAACTGAAGCAGGTTTTCCTATGTATAGTTATCCAACTGCTTTTGGTGTTGGAAACACTGTTTCACACTTTAATGATATTGATATAACCCACGTGGAATCATATTGACAGAATATTATGATACTTACTTCTTTTCACTACTTCACTGTGGTCAACTCTTTATGGCCAAAGTGGCAACACTAGGTGTGAGATTTATTTGGCTACTTTATAATATATATATTATATATATTATTTTATTATATTTATTATATATTATTATTAAGTATATATATTTATTATATTTTATTAATATATATATTATTAATGTGTGAAAGAGAGATACAGAGAGAGAGTGAGAGGGAGAGAATGATTGGGGGAGGGGTAGAGAGAGAGAGGAAAACATAGAATCCGAAGCAGGCTTCAGGCAGGCTGTCTCAACAGAGCCTAATGCAGGGCTCAAGCACACAAACTGTGAGATCATGACCTGAGCCAAAGTCACTGACTGGGCTACCCAGGTGCCCCTTGTCTACTTCATAATAGACCCACACAATTAATCATGCAAGATAAAGCACTAACCTTAGGCTTCCAACATTTACTTTTTTAGATTAGAAGAAAAAAGTGTAATAAAATTTTTAATAATTCTCTCTTTTTTAAGGTTATTTATTTTCAGAGAAAAGAGAGAGAGAGAGAGTGCCAATGGGGGAGGGGTGAGAGAGAGACGATGAGAGAGAGAATCTCAAGGAGGTTCTACACTGTCAGCAGAGAGCCCAATGCAAGGCTCAAACTCGAACCGTGAGATCATGACCTGAGCTGAAATCAAGAGTCAGATGCTTAACCGATTGAGCTACATAGGTGCCCCAATTTTTAATGATTCTTGAAAGCATCTTAAGTAGAGAATTAAGACTTCTCCCCAGGTTTAGGCTTGGGTGTGTTGGCTCTGGAATGCACTGGTATCAGTTCTTCTTACTCCAGCTTTTGGATGTTCAAAATCTCTTTTGCCTACCATCTGTAAAATATACTTCTCCAGTTTTAGGGCAAAAATTCTTACCTTCAAGTTTACTGTTAAACTGAGCAAACTGTCTGAAATCTAGTAAGAATGGGAAAGTGGTTATGCTGGGTAATTATATAGTCAGGTGGATAGCAAATACAACATACATAAGCTGTCAAGTTTCAAGTAAGTAGAAATAAAACAACATTTCTTTGATTCAGAGCTGTAGGGATCTTTTGGTGGTTACAGCTCAGGCTTATCCCTGTGACCAGTCTTCACCGAATTGCCATCCCTTGAATATACCCTACACTCTCGTATTCCTTTCATTTGTACATACTTTTCCTTTGTCCAGAAATATCTTTCCTTTCTATTTAGAACAGACCTCTTCTCCTGTTAAGTCCTAATTCCCTCACCAGACTCTCTCCTAATTAATTATTTGATCTGTTATATTTCCATAACATTTTTTGTAACTACTTTTTGTTGCGATAAAAAAGTAAATAATACAAAATGTGCTATTTTAATCACTTTACATGTACAGTTGAGTAGCATTAAGCATGCTTACACAGTTGTGCACCCATCACCACCATCCATGTCCAGACTTCTTCTACCTTCCTAAACAGAAACTCCATGCCCATTAAACAAGAACTCCTTATGCCCTCCTTCTCCTAGCCCACAGCAACCACCACTCTACTTTCTGTCTCTATGAATGTGATTACTCTAAATACCACATATAAAGTACAGTCATGCAATATTTGTCCTTTTGTAATTGGTTTATTTCACTTAGCATAATGTCCTCAAGGTTTACCATATTGTAGCATGTGTTAGAATTTTCTTCTTTTTTAAGGATGAGTCCTATTCTGTTGTATGTACAGGCCACATTTTCTTAATGCATTCATCTGTTGATGGACAATGGGTTGCTTTTACCTTTTGGCTATTGTGAATAATACTGCTATGAATGTTGGTGCGCAAATATCTGTTCATCTCTGCTTTGAATTTTTTTGAAAATATCAGGCCAAAACTAAGATAAACTCTGTCTTGTAATTTTTTTAGTTCTCTTTATAGGTCTCAAAAGTGTTCAATAAATTATTTCAAAGTAAGTGACATTAAATTCCAAACACATTCCAAGTAATATAAGATTTTAAATTTGTTATTATTTGTAATTAATTCTCTGTTATTGATACAATGAAGTAATTTTAAGTGAACTTGCAGGTTAAATATTTGATTGTATGCAAATGTCAAGCAACATTTTATTTTGTTTCAAATAGTATATAAACTTCAATTAATTCAAATAAGCAGATGTCATTTAATTCTGTTGACCTAAAAAAAAATATATATACCCAGATATGGAATTGCCAGATCATACAATAAGACCGTTTTTAATTTTTTGAGGAACAGGTATACTGCTTTCCATAATAGTTGTACCACTTTATATTCCCACCAGAAATGCAGAAGGGTTCCATTCCAGATCTTTGCCAAAAATTGTTTTTTTCTATTTTTTTAAAATAATAATCATTTTAATTTGTGTTTGGTGGTATGGTATCTTACTGTGAATTTGACTGATTTGCATTTCCCTAATGATTAGTAATGTTGAGCATTTTTTCATGTACTTTTTTGGCTATTTCTCCACATTTGGAGAAATGTCCGTTCGAGTCTTTTGCCTCTGTTTAAACTGGGTTATCTGGCTTTTTGCTATTGAGTTGGAGGAGTTCTTACATATTGTGGATACCTTATCAGATACATGATTTGCAAATATTTTCTCCCATTCTGTAGATTGCCTTTTTACTCTGTTGATAGTATACTTCGATGCATGAAAGCTTTAAATTTTGATGGAGTCCAATTTATCTATTTTTTTTTTGTTGCCTGTATTTTTTGTGTTTTAGCCAAGAAAGTAACAAATATGATGGCACAAAGCCATTCTCTTATGTTTTCTTCTAAGAGTTTTATAATTTTAGTTCTTACATTTAGGTCTTTGATCCATTTTAATTTTTGCATTATGGTGTAAGGTAAGGGTCCAATTTCACTTTTGTACATGTATGTTCAATCTTCCCAGTACTATTTCTTGAAAACTCCCATAACATTTTGCACATGTATTTATAATTATGCATTTTCCTATCTGGACTGATATGCCTATAAACGGCTGTCATGCAGGGCAGGGGTAGCATGGAGAGAAGCCCTGGTTTGCAGTATTTGCTGATTTCTCTTGTGTAATATCCTCGCCATGGCCAAATTTAAGCTACCAACATGATGACATCACTGAACATGGAATTAGGGGTATAAGCCTGGAATTATTTTACTTTGGATTTCCAGCACCTGGCATATATATGCTAAATACTCAAATTTCACTTGTTAAATTTTCTTTCAACAAATACTTGAGCTCATTGTGCTACACAACTGTACTAGGTACTGTGAATACATAATGATGGAAAAAACATACACGGTTCCTTCCTTCATGCATCTTACAATCTATTGACAAGAGAAATAATACAGAAGTAAATAAAAAATAACAAATAACAAAATTACCCATCATGATAAGTAAGATGGAATAAATAAACAGGGAATGAGATGGAATTGCCTAAACAGTCCTCTCTAAAGAGAAGGAACTGGGGAAAAAACCAAGTGTGATGCTTCTGTACAGGGAGAGAAGAAACTGATTATGCGAAGTGTCAGGGAAGAACACTTTGAGGAAGGGGAAACAACATGTGCAAAGGCCTTAAGGCAAATGACCATGGCCTCTGAGAGGGGCTTAGAGGAGGCCATGTGCCTGGGATAAAGGGACATGGGGAAAGTGGCCCACAGTGAGGATGGAGAAGTTAGTGAGGGTTAGATCATATGTGGCCTTGGAGGCCACTGTTGGGCATTGGGATTTTATTTAAAGTTTAATGAAAAAAAAAAAAAACCACATTTAAGGGTTGTAGGCAGAAAGCAGGCATAACTGGATTTCTAAAAGTGAATTTTTCTGGCTCTGTGTAACAGTTGAAAACCATTGCTGAAGTAAGGGTGCGGTAAATGAGTTTTTGAAGTGTTGTTGATGAAATTTGGATATGAGGAAGAAGAAAGAGAAAAGTGGGCATATTTGAGACTTTATTTTGAAGACAAAACAGAGAGGACTTTATGATTAACTAGATGTCAAAAGTTAGGGGGCTAAGAGTCCTTTAGTCAGTAACTTAGGGAAAAGAAAGTTGGGAAATAGGCAGTTCATTCTTTTTAAGAAGTACTCAGCCCTGAGCTAGGTACTTTGAGTTATATGAAAGAGGCATATGATGCTGTCTTTATGCATAGAAATTCATACTCTAGTGGAACCAACACTTATAAATTGTAATAACTGAAATCTACAAAATCATAAACTAATGTCCTATTTAAGGTTGACAGTATAAGTGTACAAAGAATTCTGAAAACAAAGATCCTAGTGGGTTGAAAGTTTCATGGGCAAATGAAGTCTCTGAAGAAAGTGCAAAACTCAGCTGGGCAGACCGGAAGAACCAGACATCCTCACAAGTATGGACGACTAGAAAAACCACAGAATCTGTCAGAACAGGTATATGTGAAGAGGATAGGGAGACAGCTAGCCCAACTGCAGAGGTGCTGGATGGAGATCATTGCACAGTTAATGGGAAATGGCATCAGGGCCATCCAAGATTTTGGTACTTAATTTACAAAATGCTTTTACTTAATTTATTTCATCTAATCCTCATGAAATATGTAAGGTAACGGGGTTATTTCCTTATTTTATAGACTGGAGATGGGATACTTAAATGGTAAGGTATTTCACCCAAGTTTACACGGATGAATTAGAACTATACCTATCCATCTCATTTTCTTAGCTCTTGGCTTTTTACTATAAAACTTGTTTTGCTGTCACAAAATCAAAATTAGTGGTTTGGGTATGTATTTTGTTTTTTGGGAGAGAGGTTTATGAATAATAAAAAAAGAAAGAAAACTATAGTGATTTCAATTAAAATTGAAAGCCATGTCAAGTTTGGATTTCAGATATTGATCATATTTACTTTCAGAGTCATGTGGAATATGTCATTTCCCCTCCCAGCACTATTTGGATATCAAGAAGACAGAGGTCAGTGTTTTTAAGTAAAGAGGGCTTTAATGTTTATCCCTATCCTGGCCCATGCTCTTATTTATGAAACAACTACTAAGGAAACCTAAGGAAACAAAACAAATCTTGCTATGGAGATTTCTTTTTGAATTAACTGCATAATTTGATAAAGAAGAAAAAAAGCCCCTGGCTATATGTTCAGCTTCCATATATTTTAACAGAATGACTAAATGACCAAAATATGATTTTTATGATTTCCTGATTAGTTTAATTCTCTTCTCTCATTTCACTACATGGTGATTTCCATAAAGAATCTGAAAGCAGAATCTTTGCAGATTTTGCAGACAGTCTTTTCAAGAAGATGGTGGTTAAAGTCAATCTTCACAAAACTGAAAGTACACTTTGCATGGTGGCTGTGTCTCTATTAGATTAGAATCTCTGTACTTTCTCTATGGAGGCCTAGTGTATCACTTAAAAAATAGTTCTGAATTTCTTTATTAGGCATAGTACTCTATTAAGAAATAGTGTTTGTGTGTGGTTCATATGTGTATGTCTATATATGTAAGAATCATGCTTCCTTTTTTTGATTTCAACAAATATTTGTGAGTATTAATAGGATCAAGCCATATGCAATGGACACAGAAAACTCTTCATTTAGCAGAATGTGATGAGTCTAGTTGGCATGAGAGATTGAGAGCTACAGAAAGTTGAAGAGGTGAGGAAATGTCTGTGGTTGAAAGTGAATGCTTTAGATAGTTAAGCAGCATTTAGAAGAATAGGTAGGATTTTATCAGGTAGAGATAGAGGTAGGAGATGCTCAGCAGGAGAGAGCAAAGACTAAGGCCTGATATGAGAAAGGGATAAATGTATTTGGGAAACTAAGAATAATAAAAGTTCATGGATACCTTGGGTACAGGTTGACTGGTAGAAGGTAATGTTGCAAACATTTTTAAGTCAGATTAAGAAAAGTGAACTTAATTTGGTAGGCAGTAGTAACCACTTAAGTATATGGAATAGCAGAGTGACAAAAGTCACAGTGGCTTTGGTATATAGATAGGATTGGAGCAGGGAAAAAAATCAATTGCTGTGGGATTGTCTAACAGAGAACTCTAGGAATCCAAATTAGCAATAACAAGGCCTGATCAAGGATAATGACAGGTAAGTGGAAAGAGGGGATGGGTATGATATTATTTTTAGTGACAGTGATACATAGTTGATGCGCAGTCAGCTGTGGTTATTTCTGCCCTAAGTACACTTAGTCAAGCATTTTTACCTTTTATCAGTGCAACATATTTTCTCCTTGAGTGTATTTTCCTACTCTGGCTGCCATCCTGTATGAGATCAAAACTATGAGAAACAGAGGCAGGACAGCTTCAAAATTCTCCTCTACTCACTCGGCTGATTTTGCTGAGAACTTGCTTCCTCCTTGACTTGTGAGGGCCTTCTGGAGATATGGAGAGGGACAATTTTAACTGGTAAAGGGGCATCCTTTGGTTAAGATTACACAAATGGAAAGGATCAATTATATGTATAAAAAAGCCAGGAGGCCGGTGCAGGAAATTCTGAAGGAAATCACAAGATCAGAGAAAGTTTCAGAAATTAATTCCAAGACTCTGCCTTCCCATCCTCTGTGAGTCTGGTGTCTCTAAACAAGCCTCAGGGCCCAGTACACCCTTTTCCAGGATCTCTATGAACCATTTAGACTAACACTTGGTGGCTCAGCAACTTCAGTCACCCAGTATCACCCAAGCTCAGCTTGATAAGCTCCTTCTACTTTGATCTTTGTTTTCACAGCTCTATTCTCATGTCCTTATTGGCACCTTCATTTCCCCTTGACCTTGGACCCTGATTTATTCTTGCTTGTTTTCCTGAATTCCTGACTTTGAATGTGAATATGGGCTCCTCATACAATACCTGATGAGTAACCTACTGGAGAGCCAGTATCACCTACCCTGCTTTTCCTGAAAGTCTTCTTTTGCCACCAGTGTAAGATGCTCCACTATTATCCTCTCACCTTGCTTCCCCTGGTGCTTGGTTTGTGAATGGAAATGCCATATTCTCCAGGCCACCATACAGGGGCCTCTTGCTGCAGCTCCTCTGTCACTACTTCCAGAAGCCTGGGTTTTCTCAAATCCAAGGCATTCAAGGGACACCTCTGATGGTACTGGCTTTGCCTGATGATTCCTGAGTTCAAGCAGAGAAAAGAAAGTTTTAAGAAGCCAGGCCCAAATGAGGAGCTGTGGAGGCAAGGAGCAGTGTGTTACATGAGAGGCAAGGAAGATATGCAGACCTTGCCAGCTTCCTAATTTGCACATTTTTCTTAACATAGGAGGCTCAAACTTGAAACACTTCTCTAGATATGAAATTAATACCAAATAAATTTTGTTGTCATTCTTTTACTTTATTAAAAATAAAACATGGGTGTGTTTTTATAGTAATATAATTTGTAGCACAATAATCATTATGACTCAATATATTTTCTTGACTTAGGACTGCAAGAGAGATTCTTTCACTTCAATGGTAGTGATAGAGATAGGGAGTGGTGGAGAGTACTGTTTATATGGGTGTGATGTGATTGCCATAAATCTAAGCATACTCTATTTACCTCTCCTTGATTGGGGAGGCATGTGTTTTTGTCATTTATAGTAGCTTTGCAAATTGTTTGCACTATGTGTAATAACTGAGTGATGTGTATGTGTGTGTGGACTAGTGTTATTTTTAAGGACAAATAGTTAACTATCTGGAGCGGACTAGTCAAATACTAGTTGCCTTCCTCTTTCTTTAAAGGAGGAAAAGGTCACTCACTCCTAAATGTGGTGCTAAATCAGATCATCCTAATTAGCTAGATGTTTTGATTTTCTCCAAAAAGTTTCTAGGTGAAGATGTGTACAAATAACTTCTTTTGTGTTTCTCTTTGAGGAATATAGAAACCCAACCATCTTTCTATTGTAGGAATCAAGAAGCATTAAAATTTTTTTTTAATGTTTCATTTATTTCTGAGAGAGAGAAAGAGAGCATGAGCAGGGGAGGGTCAGAGAGAGAGAGGGAAATACAGAATCTGAAGCAGGCTCCAGGCTCTGAGCTAGCTCTCGGGACAGAGCCGGACGTGGGGCTTGAACCCACAAACCGTGAGATCATGACCTGAGCTGAAGTCGGACGCTTAACCAACTGAGCCACCCAGGCACCCCAAGAAGCATTTTTATGTAATTGAAAAATAACATATTTTAAGGATGCTAGATATTACTGAGAACCAAAGATGCAAATCTGAAAACACCACTTAATAGACTAGAAAATATTGGGGCACCTGGGTGGCTCAGTCAGTTGAGTGTCTGACTCTTGGTTTTTGGCTCAGATCATGATACCATGATTGTGGGATTCTGTTAGAATTCTCTCTCTGTCTCTGTCTCTTTCTTTCTGCCCCTCTCTCCCACTCCTGCTCTCTCTCTCTCTCTACAAAATAGACAAAAAGGAAAAATAAAAGAAAATATTTACTCAGGACAATACTTGAGAGGGAAAAATTCTTGATGTATAATAGGCAAAATCATTAATATTGACAGCAGAAATGATTGCTATAACAACAATGGTAATCCCCCCCCCGAGGTAATTATGATTTTAACAGATCAGTAACTGTTTAGTACTCTTGTTAGAGATTAGAATTAATAACATATTAACCACTATATCAAGGTCAATGTATTATACTTTAAAGGTTACTCAGTATTGCAAATTTTTCTTCAATAAGTATTTATTGAACATCTACTATTGTCTGGTATGATATTAGTGCTGTGGGTATAGTGAACAGGACAAGTTCTCTTCTTCCATGAATTTCCCTGAAATGAAACTAACCATTTAGCTACTGTGGTCATAAATCAACTAGAATGTTATAAGAGCTTAATTTATTCATTAATAAGCAGTGATTATTGACAGGCGGGTAGTATGCTAAGGAGATAGTATAAACAAAATGAACTGTCTCCTGCCTTTATAAAGCTGACTGCCTATTAGTAGATAGAGACAAGTAAACAGACACTTAAAATATCTCATTGCATCACATTAGGAAGTACCCAGCGTATGGGGAAAATAAAATAGGCACCTAACCATGCCTTTAGGAGTCTGCAAGTTTTCTCAGAAGAAAGGGCCAAACAGAGGCCTCCCAAATATATAGGAATCATCTGGAAATTTGGGTACAGAATAGTTGGTGGAAAGGCCTGAAAACAAGATAACTGGGAGACATGTATTATGAGTGGCCCAGAGCAGGTTTGGAGAGGGGGCAAGAACTGAATTTTGAGGCAGGAGGAGTGGGATCATTAGGCTTTGCCTGCCATTCTGAGGCTTGGACTTTGTCCTACAGTGAAAAAGGAAACAACTGAAGTGTTTTAAACATGGAAGATACATGATTAGGAACAGGTCTGTGTAAAGAATATACTTATATTACCACTCCATCTCTGAAAAGTCTGCAACCCCAAAGTATGGTTTTTATGTATGTTTTAATTTGGCATAGGATTCAGGCTCAGATGTTTCAACTTATCTGAAGTCAAATGTCAATTTAAAATTACTGTTTACAGAGTAAGCTGCCTTTTTAGTTTGGATGTTTTTCCTTGCTGCTTTGCTCCAGTAAGCACCATAATCTTGGGTCTCTGTTTAGACGTCCCATCACGGATACTCTCCTCATTTAGAATATGAGCAGGAACGTTCTAGTGATTCCCACAAAAGACAAATACTTGGAATGTTTGTTCCTGTCACAGGATATGTTTCAGAGATGCACAACTTCTGCCCAAAATATTCTTTAATTTCTTCTGTTAACATCTGGGTGAGACCCTTACCTACCTGCTAATATGTCTTTAACACCTGCTAATCTTCATTTTAACAGAGAAGGTAGGTTCTAGATTTGGTCTGTTTGTAGGCAGCTGCCACTGGAAGAAGGGAACATGAAGCACTCAGCCCCTGGCAGGGGGCATCCCAGGACCCAAATCCTGAATTGGCATAATTGGGAAGTTGCAAATGAGCAAATTGATCATTAAAGTTTAACTTATTGCAAAGGAGTTCTTATTGCAAGGGAGTTAGAACCCCATGTCTGCTTCACTGCTCTCCTTTGAATTTCTTGGTTAAGGTGACTTAAACACAGTGCCTCTGTGGTAAGAGAGGTTTTCCTGAAACAGGAGATGAATTTCTAGGCTCACATACAATGAAGTCTTGTCTTAGTGTTTGATGGATCAGTGGAGTTTTAGGATGTGATTATGATATGGAATGATACTTTTATTTTCAGTGGTATTTTGTATCAGTCTTCATAACAAAGCTTTTCATGGCAGAAAAATATATTACATGCAAATGAAGATTTTACTAATGTGCCCTCCTCTTGCTCCTTTCCCTCTTCCCTTTGAAGAATACTTCTGAATACAATACAGAGAGGCTATGGGCTGACTCCAGGACTTGAACTGGAGGTGCTGTAGAAAAAAAATAATCAAGCTCATTGTTTTATAGAATAGATATGTTTCTCAAGGATTACATTGCTGACCTAATGTAGACAATGGAGCCTTTTAAAAACCGAAGTTTGAATTACAAAACAAATGACAAAAGGAGACATTAAAAAACAGCTGCTGCACTCTCTACCTGTATCTCCAAGGCTGAGGATATAAGTGTGCATTGATAATTATTTAGTCTCTGGAACATATTCTTTTTATTTTAAATTTGCTCTCATCTTTAAAATGTCAAATTTTAAAATTAAGTAATAAATAGACATATATGTATATTTTTTTCCTGAGTGACTAGTTAGAGCCCAGCACAGTCATTGGTATAGCTCTTGATTCACACTAGTCTTTAACTCAGTACCTTTCTCTGAGGAGCTCATGGCTTAGAAGGATTACATGTTATACATGCATAGCATCCCCAGAAAATAATCCCTAAGGGCACTGCAGTATACAAACATATGGATTATCTGCCAAGTATCAAGACCATTTGCAAAGGATATATATTTTTTTTCAAGTTTTTATTTAAATTCTAGTTAACATATAGTGTAATATTAGTTTCAGGAGAATTTAGTGACTTGTCGTTTACATATAACACCTAGTGCTCGTCACAATAAGCATCCTCCTTAATACCCATCACCCATCTAGCCCATCCCCTCACCTAACACCCTTCTAGCAACCCTCAGTTTGTTCTCTATACAAACTATATTATAGTTTGCCTCCCTCTCTCTTTCTCCATCATCCCATATTCATGTTTTGTTTCTTAAATTCTACATATGAGTGAAATCATATGGTATTTGTCTTTCTCTGACTGACCTATTTCACTTAGCATAATGTATTGTAGTTCCATCCACATCATTGCAAAGGGCAAGATTTCATTCTTTTTTTTGTCTTAATATATTTATTTTCCATAAATTATCTACATTAACATTGTATTAGTACTATTTGTATATATTATAAAATGTACACATATAGAAATTTTAAAAAGATAAGTGAAAATAAAATGAATATATAGAATAATTTTTGTTTTAGTTTTTAATGACTCATAATACCTTTTGGCTGTCTTATAATAATGATGATGTTTAATGAGTGATGTTAATAAATATTCCAATTATATTTGAAAATCTTGGCTTAGCACTGATACTGTTGTTTGAAGTTATCATTTCAAAATTAGCTTTCTTTAGTAAGAATTTTTATGGTATCACAGCTGAAAATGATAACTCACAAAGATACATGGATTCAAGCGGAAGAAGAACACTGTTGGTTTCACTTATAAATTATTTTTCTTTTTTTCTTCTTTCTTTCTCTCTCTCTCTCTTTTTTTTTTTTTTTTTTTTTGTAGATTTTGAGAAATGTAACAGAAGACCATGGGGGGAAGGGAAGGGGAAAAAATAGTTACAAACAGAGAGGGAGGGAGGCAAACCATAAAAGACTCTTAAATACAGAGAACAAACTGAGGGTGCATGGGGGATAGGGGAGAGAGGAAATGGGTGATGGGCATTGAAGAAGGCACTTGTTGGGATGAGCACTGGGTGTTTTATGTAAGCTATGAACCACAAGAATCTACCCCAAAAACCAAGAACACACTTTACACACTGTATTTTAGCCAATTTGACAGTAAATTATATTTAAAAAATAAAATAATGTGCAAAAAAATTTCACTATTCTTTATGACAAAAGGTTACAAATAGCTAAAGCAATCTTGAAAAAGAAAAGAAAGCTGGAGGCATCACAATTATGGACTTCAAGCTATATTACAAAACTGTAGTCATCAAGGCAGTATGGTACTGGCACAAAAACAGACATATAGATCAATGGAACATAATAGAGAACCCAGAACTGGACCCTACAGGTATATGTATGGTGAACTAATCTTTGACAAAGCCGAAGAGAATAACCAATGGAAAAAAATATAGTCTCTGGGCACCAGGGTGCCTGACTGTGACTCAGTCGGTTAAGCCTCCAACTCTTTTTAAAAAAATTTTAATTAAGTTTATTTTCCTGTATTGAGAGACAGAGATAGCGTGAGTAGGGGAGGGGCAGAGAGAGAGGAAGAGAGAGAATCCCAAGTAGGCTCTGCGCTGACAGCTGATGTGGGGCTCGAAACCATGAAACTGTTAGAGCATGACCTGAGCTGAAATCAAGAGTCAGATGCTTACCTGAATAAGTCACCCAGGTGCCGCCTCTAACTCTTGATTTCCACTCAGGTTATGATCCTAGGATTGTGGGATCAAGCCCTACATCAAGCTTTGTTCTGAGTGTGGAACCTGCTTAAGATTCATTCTCTCTCTCTCTCTCTCTCTCTCTCTATCCATCCCCACTCCTCTCCCCAGCTTGTGCATACTCTCTCCTCCAAATAAAATAAGAAAAAAATAAAATAAAGGAAAAAGTCTCTTCAAGAGATGGTGTTGGCACATGTAAAAGAATGAAACTGGACCACTTTCTTACACCATACACAAAAATAAATTCAGAATCAATGAAAGACCTAAATGTGACAGGAAACTTTGCAGAGGATATTAATATTTAAGTGGTACTGTAATTTATAACATATGAATATGTTATTTCTATGTGCACAGAAAGGCTTTGATTTTGGAAAACAGTTATAGATTACCTGAGTTTGCTCAATAGTTAAGATGTATCTCTATACATCTTATGGAAGACTCTAAATTTGTCTTTGTGGGTTCTAAGCAGTAGTGTCCTGGTAAATATATAATAACTTGCTCTGAAAGACGCAAAGAAAGGGACAGGGAAGGAGGAATGGGAGAGAAAGAGGAAAAGAAAGAAAAAAGAGAGAAAGAAAAAGGAGAGAAAGAAAAAAAAAGACAAAGGAAGAAAGGAAATAAAAGAAGAAAGAAAGAAGGAAAGAGAATAAAAGAGATGAGAAAAAGAAAGCCCAGATTTGTAGCATTTGTCAATTCCCATAGTATAAATACTCCTAGTACAGACTGTTTCAAATTACCAATCAGATATCACGACCAACAGAACTGGGAAAGAGATACACACCACTGGCTCTTGCAATAGTACAGTCTAGCTCCAGCACATTACTGGCTGTTAATAACTTCTCGTGACTCCAAATACCCTTGTGTAGCTCAGCAATATAGGCATGGGTTATATTAAAGCAAAATATATTTAAGATAATTTTAGATAGTCTGTTTCTCTCTCTGACTCTCTCACACAGACTTAAAAATTAAGTCAACACTACATAGTACATACAGAACAAGACATTCTGCTAGGTTTTATAGAGAATAAAAAAAGATGTAAGATGCGCTTGTCCTTAAAGAATTTACAATCTGGTTTGGGATACTGACCATAAATCCTTGACATCATAAACAACAAAGCTTGAAATAATAGCATAAATAATTGTTTAGGGAAGTAAAGATAAATAACAGATAGTCAGTAAAAATTAACTATCAAATGATAGGTGTAGTCAGTAATTACCTGATGAAAAAAGAGGTTGAAGAAATTCTGAGGGAAGATTTTATGAGGATGTAGATCGGAAAGACATGATGTGTAAGTAGCATTTGGATGTGTGGGATCCTCTGAGAAGTCAGGAAGATGAGACAGAATACGTCTTAGTGTACAATGGGTAAACAACCAGGCAGGAGCAGAGCATTTGTATAAGTACATTTTAATAACTATGGCTGGGAGTTACTAGGAAGTTACTCTGTACCAGACACTGCACAGCTTCATATAAATTAGCTCATTCGATCTTCACAGAAATATTATGAGTCAGGTAGTTTGTAGTATTAAATGAGGCAATACACATTTTATAGACAAGAAAACTGAAGCCTAGGGACATTAAACAAGTTACTGATGTCCATCAATGGGTAAATGCTGGACTTGGGGCTGGAATTCAAGTTTTCTCTGGTCCTAAAACCTTAAGCACACTGCTAAATTGGGAAGCAAATCCAGGCATGTAATTTTTAGATAAAGTTATAAAAACTTCAAACATAATGAATAAAGAGTTCAGAAATTTTTCTGCAGGTTATAGAAAACCAATAACCATACCCTTTACTTAACCAAAAAGTGAAATGTTTAAACATCTTGGTTTGCTCCCCTTGTGAAATTTTTTTCTCTTTTTGATTTTGGAGTCCATTTATGATAAAGTGGGACATAATATGTGCATAGGCTAAATATTACAAAATTTTGAGATAGTGCCTTATGAGTTAGATAAGTCTGTAGACAACTTTCAAAACTTGTTGATACTTAATCAGAATATAGATAAAGATAAGGCTCCAATACTGGGAGTCTCAGGCTTCTTCAGAATATCTCTTGAATTGTGTTTATATAAAGTTAATAAAACAGCTTGAACAAAGAACCACACGTTCCTTCCAACAGCATGATGCTTACTGACAATTAAGCATTTATTATTTATTCCTAATTGTGTTGACAGGTCCTTTGCCATTGCAAACTTTATACTATCAGCTTTGTGAAAAGTCTCTTTTTATCCCTGATAGCCAGGATACTTTTGATGCATAGAAATGGAGAAGAAAAATACATTTTTTGGATTAAAATATCCCAGTTTGCTCTTTCCTCTTGGACAGCAAAGAAGAGAGACTATGCAGATTTGTTTTTAAATGAGATTGTTCTGGAAATGAAAGACTTGCTTTTGAAGGAAAGAAGTCTGTATAGATTAAAGATCATTATTTAGTTGCAAATCATTAAACATATTGCCAAATAACCTTCTTATAATATACTTACAGTGCCTATGAATATATTTGAAATACAGGGTAAGGAAGTTTTTTCTCTCTCTGAAAGATAATTTAAGAAATGAAACTGCTTTGCAATTTATAGATATTTATATTGGCATTTTTGTTTTGGTTTTAAAATCAAAACAGGTTCTAAAGGTTCTCTAAGGTTCTAAAACCACTTTTAATAGTCTATAAGATAGTTTTTATTCTATTACGCCCTTCTTTCCTTTCTTCCACGCAGAATGGAGAATGAAAAGAAATTTGCAATGTGCAATGAGAGCACAGACCAAATATTATAAAAGTTTGAGATAATACCTTCTTAGTTCGGTTAAGTATAACAACCTTAAGGGGAAAACCATTAAAAAAAGCAAAGTACTACTGGTTGCTAAAAAGATTTGAAATGTGTAAGATACAGTCTTTGGATCAATGTTTTTGGCCTTCTTATATATGTTCTGAATCCATCTGAAATTCTGATGGAAGCTGTCTTCACAGAGGTGCACAAGTATTCATACAGTTTTAAAGGGTATGTTGTCTGAAATCCACCCACTGATCTTCAAGGGGTCCAGTCAGAATATGCTTACATGGCACACTATTTCACAGCTAACTGATATCTAATATTATAATATCTATATTTAATTTCTAATTTCTAATTAATTTAATTTCTATTAATTAAGACTTCGTATTAATACTTCAAGTAAGTGTTTCTCTTTTCTTCAATTTAGGTTCTTAAAATATTTCATTAAGAATGTTTAAACATTGGGGCGCCTGGGTGGCTTAGTCGGTTAAGCGTCCGACTTTCNGTCCT
Organism: Crocuta crocuta; assembly: GCF_008692635.1. Taxonomy (NCBI): domain Eukaryota; kingdom Metazoa; phylum Chordata; class Mammalia; order Carnivora; family Hyaenidae; genus Crocuta; species Crocuta crocuta. The sequence continues at coordinate 8,033,635 of NW_027551567.1, forward strand.
GTCTCAGGCTCTGTGCTGACCATGTGGAGTCAGCTTGGGATTCTCTCTTTCTCCTTCTCTCTCTCTCTGCCCCTCCCTCACACATGCACACACTCTTTCTCTGTCAAGCTAAACATTTTTTTAAAAAGAATGTTTAAACATTTTTTTCTACAGAACCAAAGTGTTATAAAAACATGATTTCTTCATGGTTACTATCCCATAATTCATATTGACTAATTCTAGAATTATTTGAAGCCTAACTTTAAGTTTAAACTACTTAAAAGTTTACACTAGGTTTTAGTTCATGAGACAAAGAATTATTTTATCTGAATGTTTGTTATCCTCTAGTTTTATGACCTTTCTAGTCAGCTTTGCACTGGATGCTAGAAGAACTGTGGAGCTGACATTTTAGAGAGTAGGACAGGAAAGAGGCAAGGAAATCTTTAGAGTAGCATCCAGGCATTAGGGTTTAAAAAGCATAACAATTAAAGGATTTTCTCAAAATTGATGTCTTAATCATAAAAGCCAACAGCTACAAGCTCTATAGCTTAAAACAAGCAAACAAAAAGCTGTTTTGACCATACTTGGCAGCCAGGTGAGCTTAGTAAACAGCGTTACAATTTAGCTCCTTTTGCATTTACTTTTATTCATGTGCTTTCTAGTGACTAGAACAAGTGTACGTTTGACATGTGCTACCCAACGTCCACTGTATGCACTATGCAAGTGCCCTGGCATCAGGACTCATCATGTATTCTGCCACCTAAAGTTTGGGCTTCTTCATCCAAATATCTGTAGGGATAACTAATTCATGGGGATGTGTGTGCCCATATGACATTGATTCCTAGGCATGTAGATCAGGACCAGGGGACTACCTACTCTGGTGCAGTCTACCTTATTCTATCTCATAAACTTTTCTTTGAATATTTCTTTTCTCCTTCTTCCTGTGGACACACACACACCCAGTATACCTACAATTAAAAGTGAGTCATTTGAAGGAAAGATGAAGGTAGTGTCTAGTACAGCTTTTATTGGATGAGTTTCCCCTATGTCTGTCTCTCTGACATTTTTCTGTCTTGGTGTCACAACATGACACTGCTCTCAGTGGTAACAGATAACAGATTATAGTCTTGTTGGCTTGCCACTTCCTTCATGTTCAAGACAATAAGAAAAAACGGTTACTTGGGCAATCAGGTGGTTAGACATTGCTAACAATCTTTACTTTTAATGCTAGTGACTGTACTGGTGAGTTTATTACAGGGAATGAATAACTGCTGGTCTTCCTAGTGTGTTAGCACAGCAGTTCTCTGCTTTTGATCTCTGCAGTATAAGAGTGTTTAAGGCTATCAGTAACTTTCCAGTTTTAAAGTTATGCACTTCTGGTTGTACATAATTTCAGTTATATATTTTACTCATACTTAAAACATTGAATTGACTCTCACTCTACTTATTTCTTGTTCTTTTATATGGCCTTCTCATGTGTCTGTGGTCCATACCTGTTTTCACAAAAACAGCAAGAACAATGTGTTGAGACTGTCTGCTGATAGTATACAGGGTAATTTAAGTTGGTAGAAAAATGCATACACACATAAAGCTTTCTTCAAGGAGATAGGGTATGCCAATCCCACTTCTGTTACTAATCTATTGGATGGCCTTAGGCAAGCCTCTTAACCAGTTTGCTTCTGTCTTACTGCTTGTCAAGAAAATATTAGGAAGACAAGCTGCAAGTGAAAGGAATGTCACAGAATTGTCCTAGAACACTCTGCAGAATATTTAAAAAGCCAATGCATTGAGCATTGACAATACTACTGGTTCCAGGGAATACTTTGGGTGATTTACCAGACTGCCTCAACAGTTCACTGTTTGGATCAAAGAATTTTCAGAATTTCTTGGAAAAATGAGACAATGGTTGAGTAGTTAGTATGTAATAGTAAAGGTACAAGTGCATGCAGGTTAAATCAATCCCACAAAAGGGTTAAGGGGAAAAAAATCTGCTGAACCCTTTAAAAACCCTGGTATAAATAAATAAAGGCAGATTAAAACAATGTGTTTATAGAGGATGATTCCTAATTTACTTAAATCTCGTTGCTAATGGGAATGTGTGGTTGCCAGTGAGAATATAATGGTTTAAATATTTGATCTAATACAAATAAACATGTGTCATAGTGTCATAAATAAGAATTTATTACAATACACACTTGAATTTACACTTCTCAAATTGGACCTTGAATATTTGAAAACTCAGCAATATGAAGGTATTTATGCCAACGTGTTCCCACATTCACGTTTCTACTCAGTAAAGGAAGCCGGGAGTGGGGTTGGGAACTGAAGGTACAAAATAGGGTTCTGCCAGATTAAGGACACCATTAATTCCAATCATCTCGGCTTTTCATGGGAGGGTATTACTCTGGGGTGTCTGAAGTATAAATTTGGGAACTTTTTATAATCTTAGAGCTGATTTCTAAGGTAACTAGTATCCAAAACACAGACAATTTCATAAACCAGAATTAACACCTGAATTGTTCTTGGAAGCCAAGCAGAAGTTCTCAAAACTTCTGGAGGCTGGCTGATGTTACTCTTGTTCCCATTTTCCTGACAGTTCCAGCTCCAGCATTCTCACCAGTTAAAGTTTCCTTCTGGTATCCTTGTGTACCTATTGAACTGTGTGTAGGGCACCTAGTTGTAATCCAATTGAGATGTTAGACAGCCAGATGTCATAGTGGTCATAGTGAAACCAATTTATTTTCTCGCAAACCAGACCAGGGCTCCATTCTCATGTTTCTAGCCTCTTTTTGGAAGGGAGAAAAATTCATACACCTGATGGCACACTCAAGTTCTAATTAAATTGACCTTAACCCAAGTCAGTTTGACTGGCTCTGATAAGGCCTGATTAGTTATTAGGGTCAAGGTCAGAAGCAGCAGAACAAGTGTGACAATGGGAGGGAGGAGTTGTTTCTTTTGGTATTTCTGGAGTTTTAATTCTGATACCTTTTAAGGGAAGGAAAATGGCTACTAATGGAATGACAGGTAGATAAATAAAGGAAACTTGGGCAAAAATAGTTTGAATATTCAGTGGCCTTTTTCCTGGATAATTAGGCACTCCATCTGTGTGTGTGTGTGTGTGTGTGTGTGTGTGTAAATGTGTGAACATAACAATCCAAGTAGCAAAATGGGTTAACAGCACTGCACATTTATCTTCATCTCTTTCATGGGAAACAGTGGGGTAACACAAATGAGAGAAGTTTCAAGGAAACCAGTTTGGCAAGAAACATACTAATATTTAAAATCTGATTAATACAATATCCTCTTTTAAGTTTAATCTGTAGTAACTTGGAAAATTTTCAGAATGATCAACATATAGAAAATACATAATTAGCTGCACTTTTTTGGCCAAAAAATTTAAATTATGTGCTAGGACAACCCTAAAAGCTTGCCCCTCCATGACAAATTTCCCAGTTTTATCTTGAATTCCAAATTTAAAGAAATCATTATTTTCTAAGTTTAATGGAGTTGTTGCCATTGCTATCACTTGCCAAGTGTAATCAGCAAGTTCATTAGCTGAGTCACACACACGGTATTAACCATGTTCCTAAGATTTAAAAAGTGAAAGGAGATAAGGGACTAACTTACTGTAAAGACTGTGTCACTTTCTTGTGAAGTGAGAGCCAAGAAAGTACTTTTCTAGGAGGGAAAATACACACACACACACACACACACACACACACACACACACACACGGAACTGAAACTGCTTGGCAGTAGTTAAGTTTTTTTTCCTGAATTCGTTCATTAGAGAAACTCTGTAGCATGTCACACTCTGCATACTGCTATGGCATTTCTCGCGCATTTGCACTCATCCTCAGCTCTCACTGAGCTTTTCTCAATAACCAGTTCTCTTGGGACGACCAGACAGAATGAAGATTAATCATGAAGAAAGTCATATTCACAAAACTGCTGAGATAATGTAACTTATATAGCCAAACCCACATAAGATGAAGTCATTTGCATGCTGCTTAGGACATGCATTTTCCGTAATCCTTACCACTGAGTCATTATGTTTAGTCATATAAACATTCTTTGGCCCTCAATGTCCCCACCTGTAAAATAGGGATAATAGTATCGGTCACATGGACAATGATGAGATGAAACTGTTTTTAAAGGACTTTAACCTTGTCAGTAAGTAAAACCCACATACCTGTGTTCTTTGTTTTAACAGTACAGTGTTTTTATTAAAAAATAATATCGGCAAGTAATTATCTCTGAAGTGTTTTTAGGGCTTCTCTAGTGTTACATGCATAGGATATGTTTTATTTAAGTTTGATGAAAATTGTTTTTTTAAATGTCATAAAATTTGTCTCTTTTTGTAATGTTACACTTTGTTTTTTATTTTTGTGATTCTGCCATTTTCAATCATTTAAATAATTGATATTTAAAGTAATCCTCATGTTAAGACTACATTAAACTGAAACTTCCACTCTGGTACTCTAGCATTTACACTACTCTTTACTCTGATGTTTTCTTCCTCTATAGCACTTATCTTCTTTCTCTTTCAATATACATTATTTATTGGTTGCATTGTTTATTATATATTTCCCTACTAAAACATAATCTTTGAGTTTATAGATTTCTGTTCAGTGATATATCCCCAGTGTCTTAAACATCTGACACAGAATATCTGCTAAATGGTTCCATTGAACACATGAAGTTTCTGTTTGGAAACAGATTGTTTGGAAACAAACTGAACTTCTGCTCAATTTCCACAGCTTAGAGTTGAAATTTGATTCAGGTTTTTGAACTAATCTGGCCATAAATCCATCCACCAACCCACACCTCTTTCCTTCCTACCTTTCTTCAGTGTGTCTGCACTCAGCTTCTAGTCTATCTAGCTTTTGCTCTTCCTACTGCCACCTGAAACTTGGTTTCGACATTGTCCTCTAGCTATTAGTTTCACTTCTCTGACTTAATGCTACCATAATGTGTAAATCATTTATCTGAAGAATTATGAAGTACAACAGTAAGTACAAAATGGCTGCCAATGTTTCACATGAAGAATTGACATGTGGATATTGGAACTGTCCTGGGACAGTGTGTTACAAAAGGCCTTTCTGGCATCTGATTGTCTTTCAGAGAGAATAGCATGCACACCGATTGATGTTATGTGGCCTTTTAAACTTTCAATTCATTTCAGATGTGGCTTAAAGTAATGTGTCATCCAGAGTTCGCTCGACTGTTGGATGATTCATTTATTGAACTCCCAAAAAACAGATGGTGGGTAGGGAAGAAGACAGGAGAAAAAGGAAGGAAAGAAAGAAATGAGAGAGGAAATAATTTTGACAGTAAAATGTTGGATTATTTATTAAAAACTAGAAATAAGCATTTTGGTTCCCCGACTGAAAATTCAACCTAGTAATACCATAAACTTGAGGTAACTTCTGTGATTTAAAGTATTTGTAGTTTTGTTTGTTGATTGGTTATTTTTCATTTAAATTAAGATGATATATGGAAATGGGAGAGAGATTAGAACATGACTAATACAGTAGAGCTGAGGGCTTCTCAGCTGAAAATACTGAAAGTTCAGGGTAAAAAACAATCACACCATGAACGATTCTTTACTTTTTATTTGTAAGAGTGAGGCTGTAAAATTTATTGCATGGTTTTATAAAAAGCCAAGCATAGTGTATGTTTTTTGTCAAGACACTTCTTTGTGATTCATTCAACAAACACGACTGAATATCTTTCAAGTGCTGGGCACTATGCCTAGTGCTATATAGCAGCGACAGCAGGAGAGGGGAGATGGAGCAATGAGAGCTACCTACCACATTTCTCTGAGTATGAAGTAAGTATTTCTTTCAAAATTTACTTTAACCCTCACAAAACTCCTCAACGTCTACATTATAATGTTTCCTTTCTAAGTGCAAAAGCCTGAAGTTCAGAAAAGTCAACTAATGTTCCAAAGTCACCCAGCCTGACCCACCCAGTGGTGGACCCAGTACTAAAACCAGTGTTTTGATAGCACCAAACCTTTTGCTATTTTGACTAGGCTACCTTCAAGGTGTACACAACCTAGAAGAGACAACCTCCCTTGGATCCCTGGATTCACTAACACTTCACAATGTAGTCAACATATTCAATGACATGTGCATATTTTTTAAAAAAAATTTTAAAAGTTTATTTATTTTTGAGAGAGAGACAGAGCACAAGTGGGGGAGGGGTAGAGAGAGGTAGACAGAGAATCCAAAGCAGGCTCTAGCCTCCAAGCTGTCAGCACAGAGCTTGGGGCTCAAATTCATGAACTATGAGATAATGACCTGAGCTGAAATCAGACAGTCAACCAACTGAGCCACCCAGGTGCCCCCAATGACATGCATGTATTGACAAATGTCGATGTGTACCATGTACACATGCTAAGTACCAGAGATACACACACACCTAAGAACCATTCCTACCTTCAAGGAGCTCTCAGCTTTGTGTAAGGAACTGGAATGTCAAAAACGTGTTGTAGTATTGTCCAATTATCCGGTTCTTCTGAAAATTTACCTAGGAGGAAAAAAAAATGCTATTACTTGCAGCAGAATAATACGGCTAACTGTCTAGAAACCTGTGCTGAAAAGAGAGTAGGACTGAAGTGTGGTGAGGGTTACTTGAGGAGAAATATCTTGTATTATTGGTTCTATTGTCCCCTTGCAAAACATTCCCTTAAGATTCTATAGCCCTCATAATGTTCACAATGTTCATCTTTTAGAAAAAAAATTATTGTTCAGAGTTTACAGATGGAAGTTGAATGATAGGATCATGAAAATAACTGAAACTTCACAGAGTTGCTAGATCCTTGGGAAGAAGTTACTGCATAACTACACATAACATAGACGGTGGTTGTACTATAATCAGTTGGCTTAGTAGAGCAATATACTGGCCTGCATGTTCCAAATGAAGATCTAGTTGGGGGGTGGGAATTGAATACTCTGTCAAATACCATCTTTCATTTAAAACAATATCAATTTATGGGCATGGAGGAGGGCACTTGTGGGGATGAGCACTGGGTGTTATATGGAAACCAACTTGACATTAAACTATTTGTAAAAAAATTAAAAAAGAAAAAAAATAAAACAATATCAATTTAAGATACCTTAGGACTCCAGATACATTAAAACACAAACAAGTATATCTTAGAACTGATAAAATAAGGTATTAGTCAAGTTCTCCACAGAGAAATGTATGTGTATATATGCATATGTGTTTACACATGAACACACACACAGACACACATCCCTTGTTCTATTTCTATAGAGAAATTTCACTAATACACACCTGTATCTATCTATCTATCTATCTATCTATCTATCTATCTATCTATCTATCATCTATCTATCTTCTATCATCTTCTATCTAAAAAGAGAAAGAGATATAGAGATAGATAAAGATTTATTTTAAGAAGTTGGCTCATATGATTAAAGAAGCTTAAAAAGTCTAAAATCTAAAAGGTAGGCTGGTGGCTGGAGACCCAGGGAAGAGCTGCAGTGATTCCAGAGGTAGTCTGCTGGTAGAATTACCCTTTCTTTCCTGGAGATCAGTCTTTTTCTACTAAGGCCTCCAACTGATTGGATAAGGCCCACCTCACTATGGAGGGTGATCTGGCTTACTCAAAGTCTACTGATTTAAATGTAAATCTCATGTAAAAATAAATTCACAGAAACATGTACAATAATGTTTTACCAAATACATGGGTGTTGTAACCTAGACAAATTGACATATAAAATTGACCATCAAAGAGTGACATTAAGCAGTGTGGGAAAATTGTGTTCATTGCCAGAAACATTAGTGCTAGAAATCACCCCCACAAATAGAGTATAGAGACAGGGAAGAGTAGCACTTGGCTCTGCCTTTCAAGTTCCTGTGGGAGTTGGGGGTTCATCCTCTCTGATCTCTTCCAGCCATTCCCTCAGAGGGAAACAACCACAGTACAATAAAATTCACTGCCTACAGCATAGCTAGTATGCTATGAAGGGGAAAGTCTCTGTCCTTTTCTTTAGATTACTAAAGTTTATATTTTTCTGCTTCCCTAACTTGATAAAGGCTAGATCCCTAGAGGTGGGTTGGGAGGTGGATAGAAAAATCAAATGTGCTTAAAATATATGAAATAGAGTATTTTTTCAAAGTTTTAGTTTAGGTCTTCGTAGTTGGAAGTGGACAGATGAAGGGTGAAGGAGGGGGGAGGGAAAGAGACAAATTATGGTAGAAGAGCAGCTGGGTTTCAAGGCTATCTCTGTATACTCCTGGTCAGACCCCACTTCACCTTTACCCCACTGACATCCCCCTCCCACCACCAAACTCCTGTCCAAACCTCCTGGACTCACTGCTCTTACCCTCTGTATAATGTACTGAAGGTCTATTTTTGCAAGCAATAATTCTCTGTTAAATTTTACCTACATTCAATATCCTTGCTCCACCTGATTGCACAATCCTTGAACTGCTGACTCACATGCATGCTTTATCATAAGTATTTACATTTTGGTTAAAATCATGGACTTTGGAATCATGGAATCTCTGCTTTACAATTTTTTTTACTCTAGCCTTAATCCCTTCATCTGTAAATTTGGGATGACGATAGTACTTACGTAATAAGTTAGTTGGGAAGAGCAAATGAGGCAGCATATGGAATGCTCTTAGTACAATGCCTAGCAAGAAATGAGTACTCAATGATTGTTAGGTATTATCACTTTTATTTATCTGACGTGGTTTCTCCATGAGGTCATGATGCCTAGTATTTACTAACTGGATAGGTACACAGAATACAAAGATAAAGCAGTAGGGTCCCTGCTTTTGATCAGCTTCTAGGATAATTGGAGCAATATTATGATATCCTTCTGTTGGTTTTCATCTATGTTAATCATGAAAAAGATCATTGATCCCAGAAGTGCTGCATTGAGATCAACTTTCTATGTGGTGAGGGTTAGAAAAATTAAGATAGGGTGATGATCCTGGTGGCCTCTTGGGTTAATATGGCCACTAGACAGGTTTTGTTAGGCCTAGCAGAGTTTTTTTTTTTTTTNTGTTTTTTATTTTTGTGATTCTGCCATTTTCAATCATTTAAATAATTGATATTTAAAGTAATCCTCATGTTAAGACTACATTAAACTGAAACTTCCACTCTGGTACTCTAGCATTTACACTACTCTTTACTCTGATGTTTTCTTCCTCTATAGCACTTATCTTCTTTCTCTTTCAATATACATTATTTATTGGTTGCATTGTTTATTATATATTTCCCTACTAAAACATAATCTTTGAGTTTATAGATTTCTGTTCAGTGATATATCCCCAGTGTCTTAAACATCTGACACAGAATATCTGCTAAATGGTTCCATTGAACACATGAAGTTTCTGTTTGGAAACAGATTGTTTGGAAACAAACTGAACTTCTGCTCAATTTCCACAGCTTAGAGTTGAAATTTGATTCAGGTTTTTGAACTAATCTGGCCATAAATCCATCCACCAACCCACACCTCTTTCCTTCCTACCTTTCTTCAGTGTGTCTGCACTCAGCTTCTAGTCTATCTAGCTTTTGCTCTTCCTACTGCCACCTGAAACTTGGTTTCGACATTGTCCTCTAGCTATTAGTTTCACTTCTCTGACTTAATGCTACCATAATGTGTAAATCATTTATCTGAAGAATTATGAAGTACAACAGTAAGTACAAAATGGCTGCCAATGTTTCACATGAAGAATTGACATGTGGATATTGGAACTGTCCTGGGACAGTGTGTTACAAAAGGCCTTTCTGGCATCTGATTGTCTTTCAGAGAGAATAGCATGCACACCGATTGATGTTATGTGGCCTTTTAAACTTTCAATTCATTTCAGATGTGGCTTAAAGTAATGTGTCATCCAGAGTTCGCTCGACTGTTGGATGATTCATTTATTGAACTCCCAAAAAACAGATGGTGGGTAGGGAAGAAGACAGGAGAAAAAGGAAGGAAAGAAAGAAATGAGAGAGGAAATAATTTTGACAGTAAAATGTTGGATTATTTATTAAAAACTAGAAATAAGCATTTTGGTTCCCCGACTGAAAATTCAACCTAGTAATACCATAAACTTGAGGTAACTTCTGTGATTTAAAGTATTTGTAGTTTTGTTTGTTGATTGGTTATTTTTCATTTAAATTAAGATGATATATGGAAATGGGAGAGAGATTAGAACATGACTAATACAGTAGAGCTGAGGGCTTCTCAGCTGAAAATACTGAAAGTTCAGGGTAAAAAACAATCACACCATGAACGATTCTTTACTTTTTATTTGTAAGAGTGAGGCTGTAAAATTTATTGCATGGTTTTATAAAAAGCCAAGCATAGTGTATGTTTTTTGTCAAGACACTTCTTTGTGATTCATTCAACAAACACGACTGAATATCTTTCAAGTGCTGGGCACTATGCCTAGTGCTATATAGCAGCGACAGCAGGAGAGGGGAGATGGAGCAATGAGAGCTACCTACCACATTTCTCTGAGTATGAAGTAAGTATTTCTTTCAAAATTTACTTTAACCCTCACAAAACTCCTCAACGTCTACATTATAATGTTTCCTTTCTAAGTGCAAAAGCCTGAAGTTCAGAAAAGTCAACTAATGTTCCAAAGTCACCCAGCCTGACCCACCCAGTGGTGGACCCAGTACTAAAACCAGTGTTTTGATAGCACCAAACCTTTTGCTATTTTGACTAGGCTACCTTCAAGGTGTACACAACCTAGAAGAGACAACCTCCCTTGGATCCCTGGATTCACTAACACTTCACAATGTAGTCAACATATTCAATGACATGTGCATATTTTTTAAAAAAAATTTTAAAAGTTTATTTATTTTTGAGAGAGAGACAGAGCACAAGTGGGGGAGGGGTAGAGAGAGGTAGACAGAGAATCCAAAGCAGGCTCTAGCCTCCAAGCTGTCAGCACAGAGCTTGGGGCTCAAATTCATGAACTATGAGATAATGACCTGAGCTGAAATCAGACAGTCAACCAACTGAGCCACCCAGGTGCCCCCAATGACATGCATGTATTGACAAATGTCGATGTGTACCATGTACACATGCTAAGTACCAGAGATACACACACACCTAAGAACCATTCCTACCTTCAAGGAGCTCTCAGCTTTGTGTAAGGAACTGGAATGTCAAAAACGTGTTGTAGTATTGTCCAATTATCCGGTTCTTCTGAAAATTTACCTAGGAGGAAAAAAAAATGCTATTACTTGCAGCAGAATAATACGGCTAACTGTCTAGAAACCTGTGCTGAAAAGAGAGTAGGACTGAAGTGTGGTGAGGGTTACTTGAGGAGAAATATCTTGTATTATTGGTTCTATTGTCCCCTTGCAAAACATTCCCTTAAGATTCTATAGCCCTCATAATGTTCACAATGTTCATCTTTTAGAAAAAAAATTATTGTTCAGAGTTTACAGATGGAAGTTGAATGATAGGATCATGAAAATAACTGAAACTTCACAGAGTTGCTAGATCCTTGGGAAGAAGTTACTGCATAACTACACATAACATAGACGGTGGTTGTACTATAATCAGTTGGCTTAGTAGAGCAATATACTGGCCTGCATGTTCCAAATGAAGATCTAGTTGGGGGGTGGGAATTGAATACTCTGTCAAATACCATCTTTCATTTAAAACAATATCAATTTATGGGCATGGAGGAGGGCACTTGTGGGGATGAGCACTGGGTGTTATATGGAAACCAACTTGACATTAAACTATTTGTAAAAAAATTAAAAAAGAAAAAAAATAAAACAATATCAATTTAAGATACCTTAGGACTCCAGATACATTAAAACACAAACAAGTATATCTTAGAACTGATAAAATAAGGTATTAGTCAAGTTCTCCACAGAGAAATGTATGTGTATATATGCATATGTGTTTACACATGAACACACACACAGACACACATCCCTTGTTCTATTTCTATAGAGAAATTTCACTAATACACACCTGTATCTATCTATCTATCTATCTATCTATCTATCTATCTATCTATCTATCATCTATCTATCTTCTATCATCTTCTATCTAAAAAGAGAAAGAGATATAGAGATAGATAAAGATTTATTTTAAGAAGTTGGCTCATATGATTAAAGAAGCTTAAAAAGTCTAAAATCTAAAAGGTAGGCTGGTGGCTGGAGACCCAGGGAAGAGCTGCAGTGATTCCAGAGGTAGTCTGCTGGTAGAATTACCCTTTCTTTCCTGGAGATCAGTCTTTTTCTACTAAGGCCTCCAACTGATTGGATAAGGCCCACCTCACTATGGAGGGTGATCTGGCTTACTCAAAGTCTACTGATTTAAATGTAAATCTCATGTAAAAATAAATTCACAGAAACATGTACAATAATGTTTTACCAAATACATGGGTGTTGTAACCTAGACAAATTGACATATAAAATTGACCATCAAAGAGTGACATTAAGCAGTGTGGGAAAATTGTGTTCATTGCCAGAAACATTAGTGCTAGAAATCACCCCCACAAATAGAGTATAGAGACAGGGAAGAGTAGCACTTGGCTCTGCCTTTCAAGTTCCTGTGGGAGTTGGGGGTTCATCCTCTCTGATCTCTTCCAGCCATTCCCTCAGAGGGAAACAACCACAGTACAATAAAATTCACTGCCTACAGCATAGCTAGTATGCTATGAAGGGGAAAGTCTCTGTCCTTTTCTTTAGATTACTAAAGTTTATATTTTTCTGCTTCCCTAACTTGATAAAGGCTAGATCCCTAGAGGTGGGTTGGGAGGTGGATAGAAAAATCAAATGTGCTTAAAATATATGAAATAGAGTATTTTTTCAAAGTTTTAGTTTAGGTCTTCGTAGTTGGAAGTGGACAGATGAAGGGTGAAGGAGGGGGGAGGGAAAGAGACAAATTATGGTAGAAGAGCAGCTGGGTTTCAAGGCTATCTCTGTATACTCCTGGTCAGACCCCACTTCACCTTTACCCCACTGACATCCCCCTCCCACCACCAAACTCCTGTCCAAACCTCCTGGACTCACTGCTCTTACCCTCTGTATAATGTACTGAAGGTCTATTTTTGCAAGCAATAATTCTCTGTTAAATTTTACCTACATTCAATATCCTTGCTCCACCTGATTGCACAATCCTTGAACTGCTGACTCACATGCATGCTTTATCATAAGTATTTACATTTTGGTTAAAATCATGGACTTTGGAATCATGGAATCTCTGCTTTACAATTTTTTTTACTCTAGCCTTAATCCCTTCATCTGTAAATTTGGGATGACGATAGTACTTACGTAATAAGTTAGTTGGGAAGAGCAAATGAGGCAGCATATGGAATGCTCTTAGTACAATGCCTAGCAAGAAATGAGTACTCAATGATTGTTAGGTATTATCACTTTTATTTATCTGACGTGGTTTCTCCATGAGGTCATGATGCCTAGTATTTACTAACTGGATAGGTACACAGAATACAAAGATAAAGCAGTAGGGTCCCTGCTTTTGATCAGCTTCTAGGATAATTGGAGCAATATTATGATATCCTTCTGTTGGTTTTCATCTATGTTAATCATGAAAAAGATCATTGATCCCAGAAGTGCTGCATTGAGATCAACTTTCTATGTGGTGAGGGTTAGAAAAATTAAGATAGGGTGATGATCCTGGTGGCCTCTTGGGTTAATATGGCCACTAGACAGGTTTTGTTAGGCCTAGCAGAGTTTTTTTTTTTTTTCTTTTTTTAATGAAGTAGCATGCGTTTGTTAAGGGACTGCATTTTCTCCAGCCACTCCCTATTGTCTTGTAATCATCATGTCACTCATTCACACATATTTATCTGTTTGATCACCCTATTGTCCTTGAAACTGTGACACCCTACTCTACATTAAAAGAAATGTAAAGTTTTAAAAGCAGTAAATAGTTAAATGTTCCTTATTCTTAGAAACATAAAAGACAATATTAGAAACAAATAGAAACAAATTAGTAAAAAAAAAAAAAAAGAATCCTGTCTAGGAAATGAGTTAAGAAGTAAAAACTTGATCATCTGATTATCTTAAAGAAACACTCTCAAATTTGCCTGTATGTGTCTAATTTAAGGAGCCATGTGCCTCCCAAGTCCAAGGAAATCCAGGCTAAAAGTAATAGAGCCCTTTTGATAGTATGAGTCAGAATTTCAACTCATCTCACTGACAAGAGTTCCCAAGAGTGTCTCATACATGCTCAGGCACAGATCTTATGATACATCATAGCATGTGCCTTTATTATTATTATTATTTTTTTTGCTCTTCTGTTCCAGTCCTCTTCAGCAAGGCCATTACTAGCAAAGTTGTATGAAATTGCTACCCACAATCTGCCTTTTCTAAACATGATGCTTCCATAAGTTGGCATCAGCATCTCTGTGAGCACCAATACTAATACAGGCTTTGAAACCACTTCTAGTCACACCAGTTCCACTCTCCTCTGTCAGGCACACTACCTCCTCCTGCACATTTGCTGCAGGCACATCAGGATGCCTCAAGTCATGCAGGCACCAAAAGTTCATATGTTCCTTGCAGAACTGATCATTACCTACAAACCATCACTTCTGTGGCACATGATAGCATATACACACCACTAGAGCATTTGCTAAGCACCAGTGCCTTACAGAGTTCTTAGTAAGGAGAAACTTCCCAAGTTTTCTCGGAATATGTCTGCTTCCTAGGACTCACTTGTTTGTGTGTGGAGTCAGACCTGAGGGACAGATGCCTTGCAGCATTCGAAATTTCTATGGCCCTTAAATAGTTGAGGTTTAGTTTTTGGGTCAAGCTCATTTGCCCGGATTCTCCTCCCCCCACCCCCCAGGATGAGTTCTTCCTTCAGAGAGCTATGTCTTAACTAATGAGCATTCTTTTTTTTTTTTTAAATGTTTTATTTATTTCTAGGAGACAGAGAGAGGTACACATCCAAAAAAGACTTTGTAACACAGAGAGGTCATGGGATGAAAACACTTCAGATCTCAGTTCTTTCACTTTGTGGTTCAAAGTTGTAAAAACACATCCAAGGGACTGGCAGTAATCTTCACGGAGGTGAGATGGCAAGAAAAGACTAGTGAGCTAGGAAATTTGTTATCAAGAGATATCCTATGGAAACTGAAGGAAAGGGGATCCAGACTGGCTTATTACATTGCACCCTAGGCCATGGGTTGTTGGTATGGAGAACTGATTCTGGAATATTCTGATTGGCACTGGAATAACCTCTAACCCACACGTGGAGTGATTTGAGGGAATTGTCTGACTCTGAATGATAAGAAATGGCTGACAGTACTGTACACATGGCACCCATCAGATTTGAGTGTAACTTAATGTTGGGGGGAGGGTGTCTTCTCTTTCCCACTAAGAATGCTGTGCTTGGAAGAAATATCAGAGCAGTGGTAGCTAGGACTTGCAGTGGAATGTCTTAGTTTTGGCAGTGATACTGAACTTTAGTAACAACAGAGTGGAATGGGATACATTTCCCTCAAGGGCTCCATTATGTATGTGGTGACAGTTTCTATGTGCCTAACTTGCTCAGCTTAACAAGATAAAGGTAGTTTTCAATCGTTTTATTATCAGTAATATAAAATAGTAAGCTGTAGTAGCAGTATTACTCACAATAGCCAAAAGGTGGACACAGTCCATCGTATCTATTTTTTTTAATTTTTAATTTTTTAATGTTTTTATTTTTGAGACACAGAGAGACAGAGTGTGAGTTGGGGAGGGACAGAGAGAGAATGAAACACAGAATCCAAAGCAGGCTCCAGGCTCCAAGCTGTCAGCACAGAGCCCAATGTGGGGCTTGAACCCATAAACGGCAAGATCATGACCTGGGTCTAAATCAGACATTTAACCAACTGAGCCACCCAGGTGCCCCCACATTATCCATTAATAGATGTGTGGATAAACAAAAAGTGTCATATACAGATAATATGGTCATATTCATAGAGACAGAAAGCAGAATGGTGGTTGACAGGGACTGGGGTAAGAGGCAAGAAGAACTATTATTTAATAAATAGTGTTATTAACTACCATATGGAGGTTCTATTTGGAGTGACAAAAAAGTTCTGGAAACAGATAGTGGTGATGGTTTCACAATAATGTGAATGAACTTAATGCCACTGAACTGTACACTTAAAACTGGTTACAATGGTAAATTTAATGTTATCTATATTTTAAAACAATAAATTTTTTTAAAGTAAGGTGTCAGAGGTTGGGTTAGTGAATAACTTTATTGCTATTGTTCCTCTGATCGCTAGGGAGCTAGAAATCTATGTAATTTAAGTATTAAAGTAAATCTGACCTTATTGTTACTTGTAAGCTAGTGATGTCAGGAAAACTCTGAATTACATTTAAAAAATTTGATACACAAAATTACAAGCAGAACTGGGACATCTTATAATTTGAGATGTTTCTTAAGCCCTTTATTTATTTTAAATGGATTCCTACCCATCCAATTGCTCAGTTATCCTCAGACCTAGGTAAGATTCAAATTATAAATATAGCCTTAGAAAATGACTATGAAGCAATTCTTCCACTATTGTTCTGCCAATGCTACCATGTGGAGTTCTGAAGCTGGTTTTTAGCATACTCAATTCACATTCAATATCAACTTTTTCCAATCCTATTACTGTATTGGGAGCTAATCATCTGGGAATTGTTTTAAAATGCAGCTTCCAATTTAACAGCACTGGTAAGGGGCCTCTGCCTCTGCATTTTTTACAAATAATTTTTAAATTTGAGTATAGTTGACATACAATGTTACATTAGTTTCAAGTGTACAACATAGTGTCTCAACTTCTCTATATGTTATGCTATGCTTACCACAGTATAGCTGCCATTTGTCACCACACAATGTTATTGCGATATCATTGACTATATTCCCCATGGTGTGACTTTTATTCCCATGACTTATTCATTCTGACTTATTTCACTAATAATACCCTAGAGGTCCATCCATGTTGTTGTAAGTGGCATAATCTTATCCTTGTTTAAGGCTGTGTAACATTCTTGTGTGTGTGTGTGTACCACATCTTTCTTACTTATTCATCTACAAGTGGACACTTTGCTTCCATATCTTGGCTGTTAACAATAATGCTGCAATAAACATATGACTGTCTATACTTTTTTGAATCTGTATTTTTTTTTCTTTGGGTAAATATCCAGCAAGGGAATTATTGGATTATATGGTATTTCTATTTTTAATTTTTTGAGAAACCTCCATACTGATTTCTACAGTGGCTGTACCAATTTACATTCTCACAAACCATGTATGAGTGTTCCTTTTTCTCCACAGCAAGGTACTGGCACAGAAATAAACACACTGATCAATGAAATAGAATAGACAGCCCAGAAATAAACCTACACATATATGATCAATTAACCTATGAAAAAGTAGATAAGAATATATAAAGGGAAAGAACAGTCTCTTCAATACATTGTGCTGGGAAAACTGGACAGCTATGTGAAAAAGAATGAAACTGGACCACTTTTCTATACCATACACAAAAATAAACTCAAAATGGATTAAAAAATTAAATTTGAGACATGACAGGAGCAAGATATTGTTATTTAACATATTACTGGACATCCTAGTCTCAGCGATCAGACAACAAAAAGAAATAAAAGGTATCTAAAATTGCCAAGGAAGAAGTCAAACTTTTACTATATCTGCATATAGTGATATGTAGACATGATACCCTACATAGAAAACCCAAAATATTTCACCAAAAAACAGCTAAAACTGATACATGAATTCAGTAAAACTATAGGATACAAAAATCAATGTACAGAAATCTGTTGATGGGGCCCTTGAGTGGGTTGAGCATCTGACTTTGGCTCAGGTCATGATCTTCCAGCTTGTGAGTTAGAGCCTCGCATCAGCTTGCTGCTGTCAGCCTGTCAGTACAGAGCCCATTTCTGATCCCTGTCCCTCCTTCTCTGCCCTTACCCCACTTGCTCTCTCTCTCTCAAAAAATAAATTTAAAAAAATTTAAAAAAGGAAATCTGTTCAATTTCTATACATCAATAATGAAGCAGTAGAAAGAGAAGTCAAGGAATTGAACCCATTTACAATTTACACTAAAAACCATAAGATGCCTAGGAATAAACCTAACCGAAGAGGTAAAAGATAGGTACTTTGAAAAACTATAGAACACTTATAAAATAAATTGAAGATGACACAAAGAAATGGAAAGACATTTCATGCTCATGGATTGGAAGAATGGATATTGTTAAAATATCTACAGTACCCAAAGCAATCTACCCATTTAATGTAATCCCTATCAAAAACCACCAATATTTTTCACAGCTAGAACAATCTTAAAATTTGTATGAAACCAGAAAAGATCCCAAAGAGCCAAAGCAAGCCTGAAAAAGGAAAACAAAGCTGGAGGCATTACAATTCTGGACTTCAAGTTATATTACAAAGCTGTAGGGATCACGACAATATGATACTGGAACAAAAACAGACACATAGCTCAATGAAACAGGATAGAAAACCCAGAAATGAATCCACAACTATATGGGAAATTAATCTTTGACAAAGCAGGAAAGTATATCCAATGCCCAAAAGATAGTCTTTTCAACAAATGGTGTTGGGAAAACTGGATAGTGACATGTAGAAGAATGAGACTGGACCATTTTCTTATACCATACACAAAAATAAGTTAAAAAGTGGATTAAAGATCTAAATGTGAGATAGGAAACCATCAAAATCTTGGAGGAGAACACAGATAATAACCTCTTTGATATTGGCTGTAGTAACTTCTTACTAGACATGTCTTCTGAGGCAAGGTAAAAAAAAAGCAAAAATAAACTTTTGGGACTTCATCAAAATAAAAAGTTTCTGCATAGCAAAGGAAACAATCAACAAAACTAAAAGGCAACCTATAGAATGGGACAGGATATTAGCAAATGACATATCTGATAAAGGGTTAGTATCCAAAATATGGAAATAACTTATCAAACCGAACACCCAAAAAACAATCCAATTAAAAAAAATGGGCAGAAGACATGAATAGACATCTTTCCAAAGAAGACATACAGATGGTCAACAGACCACGGAAAGATGTTCAATATCTCTCATCATCAGGGAAATACAAATCAAAACTACAACGAAATATCACCTCACACCAGTCACAATGACTAAAATTAACAATATAGGAAACAATAGGTGTTAGCAAGGATGAGGAGAAAGAGTAACCCTCTTACTCAGTTGGTGGGAATGAAAATTGGTGCAGCTACTCTGGAAAACAGTATGGAGGTTCCTCAAAAATTTAAAAAAAGAACTACTCTAAGGATCCAGCAATTGCACTAGTTGGTATTTACCCAAAGGATACAAACATAGTAATTCATAGGGATACATGCACCCAATGTTTATAGCAGCATTATCAACAATAGCCAAATTATAGCAAGAGGCCAAATGCCCAACAATTGATGAACGAATAAAGAAGATGTGGTATAATACAATGGAATATTACTTAGCCATAAAAAGGAATGAAACCTTGCTATTGCAAAGATGTGGATGGAACTAGAGAGTATATGCTAAGCAAAATCAGTCAGAGAAAGATACCATACGATTTTACTCATACGTGGAATTTAAGAAACAAAACAAATGACATGGGGGGGGGGAAAGAGAGGCAAACCAAGAAACAAATTCTTAACTATAGAGAACAAACTGATGTATACTGGAGGGGAGTTGGGTCGGGGATATGGGTTAAACAGGTGATGGGTATTAAGGAAGGCACCTGTGATGGGCACCAGGTATTGTATGTAAGTGATGAATCACTAATTTCTTTAAAAAATTTTTTTTACATTTATTTATTTTTGAGAGACAGAGTGAGATAGAGTGTGAGTGAAGGAGAGGCAGAGAGAGGAGGAGACACAGAATCAGAAGCAGGCTCCAGGCTCTGAGCTGTCAGCACAGAGCCTGACGCAGGGCTCGAACCCAGGAACCGGGAGATCATGACCTGAGCCTAAATCGGACGTTTAGCTGACTGAGCCAACCAGGCGCCCCAGATGAATCACTAATTTCTATCCCTGAAACTAATACTGCCTTCTATGTTAGCTAGTTGGGATTTAAATAAAAACTTGGAGAAAAAAAAAAGTAGATGTGAGAACTGAAACCATAAAAATCCTAGAATAGAAAAAAGGCAATGATTTCTCTGACATAGACCATAACATCATTTTTCTAGATAGGCCTCCTGCAGCAAGAGAAACAAAAGCAAAAATAAACAATAGGGACTACACCTATTTGGTAAAAGCTTTTGCACAGCAAAGGAAACCATCAACAAAACAAAAGGGCCACCTGCTGTATGGGAGAGGTTATCAGACTCTGCTTTTCCAGCAAACTCTCAGATGGGAATTCTTGTCTGAGAACCACCCTCTGAGCAGCAAGGCCTTCAGTCATGCTCCCTCTGTTTGGTTTATATGTCTTCTTTTCCAAGTAGAAAGAAAAGCTACCTGGATGGTGGAAGCCAGGACTCATAACTAGGTATTTTTTCCAGCATCTAGCACAATTCCTTATGCAAATATTGAAGACCAATAATACCAGTAAAATGATTAAATTTAAATTACATAAAGTAAACAGAAAATACAGGAAAAGGAAAAGAAAATACTTGTTAGAGAATAAAATGGAAAATCTATGGATAGTCTGCAGTGTTCCAAATGAATCAAATTTGGAACACTGCAAGTAAAAGAAATGAATTTTGTAATATTTGAATGCATACATGATCTTGAGGAAAAAGTACAGCTTCAGGAAAATATTTAGGAAAAGCAGATGACGATTTTCTTATGAGATTGACAAATGACCCCTCTTAAACTTCATCTTTCAGACTTCAAAGAGGTATATTTCACTTCACTCATGAAAATGGCTAAATTCATTTCTGAGGACTCTGTGTATGCACACCATGTAATAATTTCATGATGTGTTCAACACAGTGCCATCTTTAAGTAACTATGAATGATTCCCCAGGACTGTTGTTCCTCTTTAGCATATGCTATCATGTAGGGCTCAGAAAACAAATCCTGTCTTTTTCAGAAAGTAAGATAATACCATAATAGTCATGTATAGAGCTTATCCTTGTCAATGTATGAAACGTTTTGCCAAATAAGTTGCCAGTGAGAAATAATGTTGAAGTGGTTGTGAATTTTAAGTTAGCAACAATTCTTATTTTTAAGCATAGAAACACATTCCATGCTGTGGTCTTCCTATGATGCTAAATCTTTTGAAGTCACCACTTTTTCTTTTATTATTCAGTGGGCAGATTTATTTTTCAACATATGCTAGCCTGTGAATGAAATGTTTAAAATTTCCCCTGTGATTTCTTCCATTTTCTGTGGTATAGAAAGTGAAGTATTGTATTCCTTTTTCTTCATCAGGCATGTCCTTCTGATATAGTTCTCTCCACAGGCACTGCTGACAAAGGAAAGCAAAGTTGAATTCTTTATTCATCTTGTGGTTCCCATATGGAGAATGTTCAGTCTAACCCATCTTTCTGAATGCATATCTGATGAGCAGACAAACTCCCTCCCTAACAGTTTATTATGCCTTGGTCTTTATAAGTTAGAAGCTATAAATCTGACAGCAGCATTACAGCTTCTGAATTGAATGTATAATTTAATTTATAAACTCATGTTCTTCACTTCAACAATTGTAATAAACCAAGTGTATGCTGATTTTCTAACATGGATTCATTTTGGGGTGAGTTTGCAAGTTGACATGGCTTGAGCCTTTAATGCATATAAATTCTTAAATGCTGATTTCTTCAATCTACTAGTTCTTATCTCTCTCCCCACTACTTTTATTGAAAGAGTTTGAGGTTTCTTATTCCAAATTACATGAAATATTGATTAACCCCACAGATTTATTTAAGTGCTTTTGTTATTAAACATTTTAGAAAGACTCATGGAGATAGAAGGGCAGAAATTCTGTAATTAATCAGGATTGCCTGGCTCTGTTGCTACAGTGGCAGTGAATTGGTTCCCTGCAGGAGAGTTAATAGAAAAACATTCAATTTCAAAATGGCCTGGATGCATCAAAAGGATTAAACTGTAATGCTTTTAATCCCTGTAACTCAAACAAAGAGAAAATTTTCCTGAGCAATGAACTGCATAATGTATTTGGGGGCCAGCAAATGATCACTGTGGAACGTCAGCTATACAGCCAACTCTGTAGCCAGGGGATTTTACGAGGCACAATCAGAGTGACAGCCCAGGGAATTTAGACACTTTTAAACTCTAGGTTTTGAGTGATGCTAAAATGAGTGCTGTTTTGGAAAGTTGTAGTCTTTGGAGCTCCCAAGCTGTCAGAGATCCTACTGATAAACCTTTAGGTTAAAACTCCGAACTCCACATCAGGGAAGGGAATTTACATGGCACAAAGACTACAGATCTCCCCAACTCCAAGGCCCATGACAGACATTGCTTTTTCACTACAACCCCCTTTTGCATCAAGAATATCTCTGATACATCTCTGAGCATCGGGCTCAGTGCTGACAGCTCAGATTCTGGAGCCTGCTTCAGATTCAGTGTCTCCCTCTCTCTCTGCCCCTCCCCCACTGGGTCTCTGTCTTTGTCTCTCAAAATAAAATAAAGACATTAAAAAAAATAAGAGTATCTCTGAGTTCAATAATGTTTGCCATCCTTCTTCCAGGTCTCTCTCTCTTTTAAGTTTATTTATTTATTTTGAGAGAGAGAGAGAGAGAGCAGGGGAGGAGCAGAGAAAGAGGGTGAAAAAGAGAATCCCAAGCAGGCACTGACAGCACAGAGCTCTACAAAGGGCTCAAACTCTGGAACCTTGAGATCATGACCTGAGCTGAAATCAAGAGTCAGATGCTTAACACACTGAGCCACCCAGGTGCCCCCTCTCCATCTCTTTTTTAAAATTAACATTAATTATTTAATCTCTATGGTTAAAATTTTTAGTTTCTGAACATCTGGTAGAAGATATCGAATAGCATATAGATATATCTCAAAATGTACATTTTTCAAATAACCTATGTATGTTTTGTTCTGGAGGCTTCAGGGTATTATTTTTGATCAATTTTTGGGAGATTTTGTTTTGAGAAAACTGTAGATTCACATGTAATTGTAAGAAATAATACATAGGTATTCATGGACCCATTTCCCAATTCCCCCCAATTGTAACTTGCAGAACTAGAGTACAATATCACAACCAGGATGTTGACATTGATACAGTCAAGATATGAAGCATTACAAAAAATAAAAAATAAAATAAAATACTCTATTATCAAAGATCTCTCATATTGCCCTTTACAGCCACATCCACATCCAACTGCCCCCATCCCTCCCTTAACTCCTAGGAACCACTAATTGATAATTTGTCATTTCAAGAATGTTATAAAAATGATATCATGTAGTACGTTATCTTTTCTGACTGGATTTTTCCACATAGCATAGTTTTCTGGAGATTCATCCAAATCACTCTATATAGCCATAGTTTGTTTTATTGCTAGGTTGTATTTCATGATATGGATGTACCACAGTTTTTTAAACATTCACCTGTTGAACATCTGGGTTGTTTCCAGTTTGAGTGTGTTATGAACAAAGCCGCTACAAAAATTTGTGTTCAGTTTGTGTTTGTGTTTTTATACAAAGGTGTCTTTTTTCTCTGGGGAAAAATGTATCCAGGAGTATAGTTGCTGGGCCACATGATTGTTGCATGTTTACTTTTAAAAACCTCCGAACTGTTTTTGCAAAGTGGCTGTAACATTTTACATTCCCAACAGCAATATACTAGAGATCCAGTTCCTCTTCATCCTTGCCAGCATTCTTTATCACGATTTTTTAAATTTGAGCCATTCTCATAGATACATAGTGATGTCTTATTATAGTTTCAAATTGTATTACCCTAATGGTTGATGATACGGAACATTTTTCTTGTACTTATTATTTGGCATCTATATATTCTCCTTCATAAAATATCTTTTCATGTCTTTTGCCTGTTTTCTAACAGGATTTTAATGTTGTTGTTGCTATGTTTGGAGAGCTTTTATATATTCTAGATATCAGTCCTTTGTCAGGTATGTGGTTTGTACATATTTCCTCCCAGTCTGTAGCTTTGTCTTTTCATCCTCTTAACAGAGTCCTGTATGGATAAAAGTTTTAAATTTTGATAAGTACAGTTTAGCAACTTCTTTTTATAGATTGTGTATGTGGTGTCAAGTCTAAGAACTCTGCCTAGCCTTAGATCTTAAAGATTTTCTATTGTTTTTTTTCTAAAAATTTTATAGTTTTATGTTTCAAATTTAAGCCTGTGATCTCATTTTATTCAATTTTTTTTGTACAAGGTATAAGAGAAACGACTAAGTTTTTTCTTTTCCTTTCCTTCCACCCCTTCCTTCTCCTTCCACTCATCTTACTCTCCCCCCTCCTTTTATCTTTCTCTCCCTCTTCTTCTCCCTCCCTCTCCTCCCCCTTCTCTCTCTCTTTCTGACTAAGGATGTTCAATTGCTTTAATACCAGTGGTTAAGAAAACTATCTTTCCTCCATTGAATTGTTTTTGTAGCTTTGTCAAAAATTGACTTGTCATATTTTTTGGGTCTATTTCTGTGTTCTGTTTTAATAATCTTTGTATCTATCCCTACACATATACCACAGGATTAATTACTGTAGCTATGTAAAAAGTCTTGAAATCAGGTAGATTGTTTCCTCTCACTTTATTATTTTTTTTGAAAAATTTTTACCACACAAATTTTAGAATACTTTTGTTTATATCTACAAATAGTGTTTCTAGGATTTTGCTAAAAATGGTGTGAAGCTTATATATCAATTTTGGAGAGAATTGACATCTTAATTATGTCTGGTTTTCCAATCCATGAACATGGTATGTCTCTCTATTTATTTAAACCTTTGATTTCTTTCATCAGCATTGTCTAGTTTTCAGTATAAATCCTATACATGTATTTGTAGATTTATACCTGAGTATTTCATATTTTGAGCAATTGTAAGTTTTATTGTGTTTTTAATTTAGGTGTCTGGGTGTTTTCTGCCAGTATACAGAAATAAAATAGACTTGTGTATATTTGCTTTATATCCTGTGACCTTGCTAGACTCAGTAGCTCTGGCAGTCTTTTTGTAGATTACTTGAGATTATCTATGTAGATTATGATGTCATCTGCAAATAGGGACAGTTTATTTATTTTTTCATTCCTGACAAGTATGCTTTTTATTTCTTTGTTTTGCCTTATTGTATTGACTAGAACCCCAAGCACTATGTTGAATAAGAGTAATAAGAGGGGGCATCCTTGCCTTGTTCCTGATATTAGGAAGAAACTATTTAGTCTTTCACTATTAAATATAGCTATAGGGGTTTCTTAGATGTGTTTGTCAAGCTAAGGAAATGCTCCTCTATTTCTATATTTTTGAGTTTTTAACATGAATAGGTTTTAAATTTGGTCTAATTTTCTATATCAATTGATATGATCATGTGATTCTTCTTCTTTGTCCTGTTAATATGGTAGAATATAGTGATTGATTTTTGAATACTGAATCAGACTTGCATTCATGAAGTAAATCCCACTTAGTTATAGAATATCATTCTTTTTATACATTGCTGAATTCTATTTGCTAATATTTTATTAAGTATTTTTGCATCTATATTTGTAGGTAATATTAATCTGTTGTTCTCTCTTTTTGTAATGTTTTTATATGGTTTTTGGCATCAAGGTAATACTAGTTTCATAAAATAAGTTGGGAAGTGTTCCCTTCTATTTTCTGCAAGAGACTGTATAAAATTGGCTTTACTTCTTACTTATAAAGTTAGTAAAAATCTCCAGTGAACACATCTTGGTGTGGAGATATCTTTTTTTGGGAGTTATAAATTATGAATTTGGCTTCTTCTGTTTTTAATTGGTATATTTATATTTAACACAAATATTGATAAGTTAGGACCTAAGTCTGCCCTTTTACTTTTGTTTTTGGTTTGTTATCTCAGTTTTTCATTTATGTGTTTTTGTTTCCTACTTCCCCATGGGTTACTTGAATATCTTTTAGAATTACATTTTTTATTTCTCTATAGTATTTTTAATGTTTCTCTTCATGTAACTTAAGAAAGCGTTTTCATATGACTAGATATTCTATTATATATGCATAACATCAGTCTACTGATGTCATTTTACCAGTTTGGGTGAAGTATAGAAACCCTATCTCCCATTACATCCCTTTATACTATCACATTTATAATTGTCTTAAATGTTTCCTTTACGTTCATTTAAAAGTGCAAAATACACTGTGAAAACTTTTGCTTCAGCCATCAAACTAATTTAGAAAATTTAAAAGAATAAAGGTGTAGTTTTAAACCCATGTTCTTGTTTGTTGTACAGTTTCATCCTTAAAGTATGTTTTCAGCACCACTCTCTTTCTCTTCCTCTTCAATGACAAAAAAAAAAAAATGTTAATATTTTGTTAGTCTCACAGGTCCCTGAGTATTTTCTTTTTCTTCTTGTTTTTCTCCTTCTCCATCTTCTCCTCCTCCTCTCTTCCTTCTCCTTTTCCTCCTCCTCCTCTTTCTTCATCTCTTCCTCTTCCTCCTCCTCCTTTTCAGTGAATTTTCTCTGGGTTGGTTATTCATATTGGCTAATTCCTTCCTTCCTTCCTTCCTTCCGTCTTTCCTTCATAGTGGCTAATTTCTATTGCTCTATCACCTAGCTCATTGGTTCTTTCCTCTGTTTCCTCCATTTTGCTCTTAGACCCATCTGCTGAGCTTTTTAATTTCAGCTGTTATATTTTTAATTTCTAAAATTTGCATTTTCTTTTTAAAAATTTTTAAGTGTTTTATTTATTTTTGAGAGCGAGACAGAGACAGTATGAGCAGGAGAGAGTCAGAGAGAGAGGGAGACACAGAATCCGAAGACAGCTGTCAGCACAGAGTCCGATGTGGGGCTCAAACCCATAAACCATGAGATCATGACCTGAGCTGAAGTCGGACGCTTAACAGACAGAGCCACCCAGGTGCCCCTAAAATTTACATTTTCTTATACCTTCTATTTCCTTGCTGTGGACTTTTATATTCTTACTCATTAATATTTCTGGGTTGCTGACTTCTTCCTCTTCCAGTCTGGGATATATGAAATAAAGAAAATCCAGAGAACTAATTGCTGTCTTGTTCCTTGGATCTTGATTTCTATAGGCAGACTGCCTTTCTATATCTTTCAAAGTTTTCTTATGTTTGCTTTATATATAATATCAAGGGTTTTAGTTCTACTTAGTGGGAGGAATAGAAGAAGGCATGTCTACTCCATCTTCCCAGAAGTGGAATTCCAGGTCTATCTTTTTTATTCACTACAAAATTTTAGAAAATATCCTGGACTGTTTTATAATAAGGGATGTTCATTTGGTATAGAATCCAAGAATGCTGACAATTCTGAGATTCTGAGATTGCTGGGCAATCTGAGAATGCCCAGAGGTCACAAATAACATTTGGAAATAACTTAAATATCAAAATCACATTAAAAAAGTTACTGCTGTGTTATAAAACAGAAACATCTAGCTCCCCCTAAAATAAAAGATATACCATCACCACCATGTGTTGGTCAGTCTGCAAACTTGTTCACTGGTTCTGAGACAAATCCTATATATCTACTATATTTTTTGTTCTGTTCTTTTTTCCCTTTGAGGTCCACTGTGTGTTCAGGAACCTTAATATCTTCTCTGGATCGTAGGAAATGATGATTATAATAAAACTATTTCATAAAATTGTTCATGACTTAATATCTTACTTTTCCAGTAATATTTGCATTTTATAGGAGGAATATCACCAAAAGGGCAATGTTCAGCAAAAGAAAGGTCTTCATACAATATGCTTTCCAATATCCAACAGTATGTGGAATTTTCTATGAAGGGAGAAAAGACTTACCAGAATTCTTCACATTACCAGAAACCGATATTCATCTTATCATTTCACTATCTCTGTATACTGATGTTCATTACTTTTCAAAGAAAAGGCTATTAGTAAATATCTCTACTTTCTGTATATATTCATGAAAACTTTCTATATGAAAAGTATGTGTGTAGGGATGTGAGTGCATCATATTCTGTTTGATAAATCTGGCTTATGGCACAAGGAGAGAGATTGGTTGTACAGGGTATCAGAGTGTCCAGGCTATTCTGACTCTAAAGAGTTTCTTCTTTCTATGGAAATCCAGTACAGCAATTAAGAGTGTGGCTTGGTTTAGTGAGGCCTAGTCAGATCCTTGCTCTGCCTTTTACTGTTGGTATTGCTTCAATGACTTTCTAAGCCCTAGTTTTACCAGCTATAAAATAGAGTAATATGATCTATCTTCTGTAAGATAATTCATGTAAAGTCCGGAGGATAGTGCCAGATACATGGTACAGATTCAGTAATTGTTAGGTATTAGGAGTTAAAACCTTTGACTTAATAAGGTAGTTTTCCCTTAAGAGGCACGGATGTGTCACTCTGTAGATAGGACATCAGTGTTGTATCGACTTCCTCAAAAAGTGCTCTGCAAAAATGATAGGCTCAGAACCTAAGATGATGTGATGGAAGCTTGTGATCACATGAAGACCAAGTACACCTGCTTGTTCACAAATCACTTCTTACATTCTCTGAAAGTTGGATTTAGTTATTCACATCCTCTATATTTTTGAAAGTTCTGGAACTATCATAGGTAAAATATCTTGTATCTCTCTCCTAATCACACTGCCATTGTTTTAAGCCATTTAGAAAGGAAAGAGGTATAGTGAAGGATTAATCAAAACATGTTGGGGACCAGTGGAAAATGCCTGAACGGCAAGAATTTTCCTTGAGCTGGTAAATTTGTAGGCATGAACCAATTTGTCAAACCTGGAAATAACGCAGTGTTGTGTTTGGAAATAAAACAATTTTACTGCTTTAGCCACACCCTATACTTACAGGAAAAGATGTACACACCTTTTAACGTCTCCATTACCAAATCCTGGATATCAGATAAACTTAGTCATGGCCTTATTAACAAATTAGGTTAATCAGGGCTCCAAAGGCAGCAATGTTGCTGTTTCATTCAAACTCACAATTGTGATAAAACCAAAAAAGCATTTTATACATGTGCAGGACTCTATAATGCCTATGAATGAAGGTATAATAAGTTATACTGAAGAATAGAGGCATATGAGGAGTTTGTCCTTGTCATCACTCCCAAGACTGGACCACCTAGTTGGAGAATGAGCATGACTCCAACAATGTGATTCCTTTACTTTATTTACGGGATAAGCAAATACAAGAGGTAAGGATGTGGAGAGAGGAAACTAGCCTTCATCAAGCACCTACAATGTGGCCAACATCATGTTCATCAGTTTACAAAGATTCTCATTTCATTTCTCCATCTCTCAAGTCAAGCTTTGGAGTGCAATGATATTGCATTAGCACTTCTAGTCCTAGAGAGCATCAATGTCTGACAGAATAATATGTTATTTTCCAATGAATATGCATTTTAATAGCAACCAAAGAAGTTGTGTAAAAGTGCGATATCACAAAAGCTTATGTATCTATCTATATCTATCATCTACTTACCTACCTATCCATCTATCATCTATATATTATCTACCTACCTACCTACTTATTGTCTATTTATTATCTATCTATCTATCTATCTATCTATCTATCTATCTATCTATCTATCTATCTAAAGAAGTAGAGTTAGAAGAGGAAGAGACAGAACAAGTACTCAGAGTGCTGGAGTGCCCTCACTCAGTGGGGCATACTTTCATCCACACACATTGTTGATCTTACCATTTTACCCTGAGGGTGACATTTAACTAGAAAATGATATTAATGAAAAATTTGTGATATATTATACCAACTCATGGTAGATGTTGGTTATATGTACTTAATCTTACCTTCCTTTATCACTCTGCCCACTTTTTTTCATTTTCCTCTCTATATTCCCACAGCTATTTTCATGAGGCTGATGCTGACACAGTCAGAGTATCCTCCTTATGCTACTCCAAGGTTAAGAATCAATTTGGGTTTTATTTTCCCATGCAGTTGTTGTTATTGGGATTGCAGTCAGGCATTTTGGTTGAGTGTAAACTAGAAGCATCTAGTGGAGATTACATTTACAATAGTATATATCATTTTCAACTTTTTATAAGGCCATCAGCATTTCAATGCCTAAGGTGGTTATTTATATGTTGATACTACTTGGGCTCAGGAGGAAATCTCAATTAAGATTCTAGGCCTGTAACCTTACTACTTTCATAACCACTGTCCTGGACTTTGGGGGCCCCTTTTCTGGCAGAGATTTGACCCCTCAGGGAGTGCCTGTGCAGTTGCTACGCTGCAGAGAGAGGGGTAAGTGTGATGACTCAGGCTTTGAGGCTAGGTGATCTCTTTCGTGCCCCTTCCCCTAGAATTATCTCTCAATTCAAGCCCTGCCAGTCCACATGGATTCCCTGTCTGCTGGCTTCCTTCCCACCACCCTTCTTATACTGTATCAGTATCCTCCAGAAGAGAGCTCTTTGTTGCCAGACCATGCTTTATTCTTCTTATTCTCCCCAGCAACTAGCATAGGCTTAGCCCACACCAGATGCTCCATAAAATGAATAAATGAAGGAAGGAATGACATGAGATTTTAAAAATGAATTATAAGATAATCTTTCTGCTGTCTGTTTAGATATATCCAGTGATGGGCCCTCATTAGCTCCATAAGACAGCACTTTCAGCTTAGAATTGCTTTAATGTTCTCAATTTGGAAACATATTTGGTCACCCTATAATTTGCACCATTTCCCCCTTTGCTTTACCCTTTTGAAATCATAGACACATAGAAGTCTCTTATAAGCTTATATACATGAAATCCCCTGATCTAGTTCATAATTTTTCAGGCTAAACAATTTTAGCTCATAGAATGTGGTTTTCAGACCCTTTATCGTCCATAGCCCTCCTCTTCTGGAAGTTCTCTGGTTTATTACATTCTATAATTAAAATGTAGCACCCACCCCTGAATACATTTCTTTTTTTAATTTTTTTAATTTATTTTTTTTTACAAATGGTTTATTGTCAAATTGGTTTCCATATAACGCCCAGTGCTCATCCCCACAAGTGCCCTCCTTCATGCCCATCTCCCCCCTGCCACCCACATCCATCAGTCCTCAGTTTGTTTCTCAGCATTCAAGAGTCTCTCATGGTTTGCCTTTCTCTCTTTCCCCCACCATTTCCCCCCTTCTTCTCCCCCTTGTTACTCAGTTAAGTTCCTCCTAATCCTCCTATATGTGCAAACATATGATATTTGTCCTTCTCTGCCTGACTTATTTCGCTAAGCATAACACCCTCAAGGTCCATCCATGTTGCTACACATGGCCAGATTTCGTTGTTTCTCATTGCCATGTAGTACCCCATGGTATAGATAAACCACATCTTCTTGAACCTGAATACATTTCTTAAACATGAACTGACCAATGACTTGATGTTCTCCTCTGCATCTGTTTGTCATCCTAGCTACAGAGCTCAAGGAACCCAGAAAATGCAGCTAAGTTCATCTCAGCCAAATTCACTTCCTTCTTTGATCATATTTATATCCTGAATCTTTTCCTAACTGTCCTACTAGGACAAACTAGTTAGAGGGAAACTTAAGCACACTTTTTCCCTCTCAGTTTTAAGAACAGATATAAGAGGTTTCACCAGTAACCAGGTTTTCCTTGTATTCCTTCCCAGGTTTCTATCTTGATGATCCTTTCTGTCTTAAGTCAACAATGCTTCTTGACTTGAAGAAATCCCCCACCTGCAAATGCACATCTCTGTAAGTACCATCCCTTAGAGAAATGTGAGAGATGAAGAAAGCATTGTTAATTTCCTCATAGTTTTTGACAATATGGCCATCATCTTCGCCTAATCCTATGATATCTTATGCTGTGTTGACGCTGGAAGTTGGGGAGCAAAAGAAAAGTGAGAGATTTACTCAGTAAAGGGAGTAGAAAGTCAGAGCTTTACTCTTCCCAAATTTTTAGTATTTCTTCCTATTTCTCCTTCTGTTTGAGCCACATAATGTCTTCTATCCCTGTAGTGGGATATGGACGAGGAATGGAGGCTGATGCCATACATAGTAGAATGGGGATCATCTCTGGCATTTACCTGGTCATTTAATGCCTATTAACATAGCTCAAGATGGCACTGGTTCCTTTCTTTGTCCACCATTAGACAGTGCAGGTTTTTAGGGAGTTTGTGGTCATGAAAGTCCTCTTTCTATGCTTGTGCAATTGCCATTTGAGGCACAAATTCAGGATTAAAAATTTATCTTTATGCTTAAAATAATTTGTTAATAATTAAAACATTTAAGGTCTTAGATGTGATTCTGGCAACAATTTGGATCTAATTGGTAAATAGTGTTTAAATTCCTTATTTGATATGAGCTGTCAAGTTGTTTTTTTTAATATAAAAAAACTCCAACCCATTTCACTGTATTTGTTTATGTTTTGTTAGTAATGTCTAGTGTTACTACTTTGTGATCAGATTATACACAGTGTATTTACTTTTTCAGAAGTTACATTTTCTTTGTGAGAACAGAGGTATTTTTTGGTTTTGTTTTGTTTTCAATGGGTGCTTGAAAAAAAAAGGTGTACTTTATTTTGGCCACAGAGTTTGATATATATCTACTTACTCATCCTTTATTTTTTTAAGTTTTTATTTTAATTCCAGTTAGTTAACATACATTGTATTAGTTTCAGGTGTACAATATAATAAATTCATTCAAATCATCCTTATTTTTGGTTTCTTATTGTTACTGTTGTTTGCTTACTTGACCAAAGATTGAGTGGTAAGTTCCATTATTACAAGAAAATTGTATTTCTGTTAATTTCTCCTTGAATCTCTGATAGTTTTGATTTATGTATTTTAATTCTTGACTACTCAACTTGTAAAGTTTTGTGACTATTCTATATTCTTACAAATCATTCATAAGATGTACTTCTTTGTCATCTGTTTTTATTTTGTTTTGCCTTGAATCCTAATTTTTCTCATTCCAATATTGCAATTATTATTTGCTTCTTATCTGTCATTCACTGATGCATTAGTTACTATCTTTTCACTTTAAATAAATAACATTGTTGATGACCATCTTCTAAAATTTTGGATTTAGATTTTTTAATAAGGAAGATTAAATAATTTATACTATTTCTGTCTTAACTGAAGTGCATTTGTTTTATTTCTGATAACCTTTTACACTATCTGTTTTATATGGGTCTTGTTATTTCCTTCTTTTCTTTTGAAAAGATTGATAGACTTGACGAATGAAAAATGTCTTAACATGGAAAATCAAAAATTTCTCAAACTCACAAGTAAGAAAAGAATTTTAAATCAAAGTAATAATTTGGTAGCATTTTTACCTATAAAACTGGTAGATCTTTTTATCACAATACCCAGAGTTTGTAGATATGAGTAAAACATTGGTAGTTGGTAGTTTCATGAGTTAAATTGATACACTGAGGGACAATATTGAAATATATATCCAAAGAATGAAAATGTGCAATCTATTTTCACAGCAAATTTACTAATGTGTCATAAAAAATAAAATTATTAAAAAAAGAAATATGTCCAAAAATTTGTCTACAGCTATATTCATCATCAATATTTAAAATTATAAAACATTAAAACAAAGTTATAATTCCCGGTAAGAATTGGTTAATTAGGGTTGCCTGGGTGGCTCAGTTGGTGAAGTGTCTGACTCGATTTCAGCTCAGGTCATGATCTCACAGTTTGTGAGATGGAGTTCTGTGTCAGACTCTGTGCTGACAGTGGAGCCTGCTTGGAATTATCTCTCTAACTCTCTCTCTGCCCCTTCTCTACTCATACATGTTCTCTCTCTCTCTCTCTCTCAAAATAAGCAAACATTAAAAAATGAATTGGTTAAATAAAATATAAGAAATACATAAGACGCAACATGAAGCAGCCATTAGAAACCATGTTTTAGAAGAACATCTAATAGTCATAAAATACTTCATGTGAACAGTACATTTAAAAGAGTTTGTGGTTGTCTACACACACATATTTAAAGAGTAACAAAAAAAAAAAAAGAGAGAGAGAGAGAATAAGAGACTGAAGAATATAAACCCAATATTAACATTAGTATTGGGAATGACTTTCATTTCTCCCTTATAATGTTTAAGATTTTTGAATTCTCAGGAATTAACATGTTTTGTTTGCAATCATAAAAAAATAATATATTGTACACCTGAAACCAATGTAACACTGTGTGTCAACTTTACTTCAACTAAAAAACAAAAACAACAAAAAATCCCCACTTAGCTAGGGTAGTATGCAGTTTTTGATACAAAAAGAATTAATAAATAGAGTGCCTGGGTGGCTCAGTTGGTCTAATTTCGGCCCAGGTCATGATTTTATGGTTCATGAATTTGAGCCCCATCTCAGGCTTGCTGCTGTCAGCACAGAGCCCATTTTGGATCCTCTGTCCCCTATTCCTCTGACCCTCCCCCACTCATTCTCTCCCTCTCTCTCTTTCTTCCAAAAATAAATAAACATTAAAAAATTAGCGGCGTCTGGGTGGCTCAGTGGGTTAAGTGCCCGACTTTGGCTCAGGTCATGATCTCACGGTTTGAGGGTTCCAGCTCTGCTTCAGGCTCTGTGCTGACAGCTAGCTCAGAGCCTGGAGCCTGATTCTGTGTCTCCCTTTCTCTCTGACCCTGCCCTGCTCACGCTGTTTCTCTCTCTCTCTCTCTCTCTCTCTCTCAGAAATAAATAAAAACATTTTAAAAATTTAATAAATAAAAATATAAAAAAAGAAAACATACAAGGAAGGAAGGAAGGAAGGAATAATGAACGAACACCTGAAGTTGAAGAGATGTCAGGACCAAATGCTGATAAAACACTAAGTAAAATGGAGATTAAAAATACTTCGGTATACATCTTACAACTGGAGGTTGTACTCTTTGGAAAAAATACATTTCTAAAAACTGAGCAGCGCCATTGCAAAGCCCTAGAAATTTACTACAGGCTTATATATAATAATCTTCACTATGGTTATCTAAACAGCCATGAGTGCCCCTAACTATATAAGCACTATTTATTGTCTTCAAGCCCACAGGATAATCATTAGAGGCTTTGTGATATTCTTCACAGGATCCAACTACATTTTGATTACCAGCAAATAATTAAGGCCATTTCAGAATAATTCCTCTTAGTGAATATCAGGCTGGTTGTCAAGATTCACAATTTTCTTTGAAAATAATACCAATAATCTTTTTTTAATAGATAGAAGTCTCCAGTATAAATAAGAGCTACAATTCATTGAAACTCTACTATATGTTTTCTATACATTATCTCATATAATTCTCTCAAGGATATTAAAAACTAGTTGCTATCATTACAATCTTGTTGCTGAGAACACTGATGTTCATCATGATTTGAGAGTGACCAAAAATTTCAGAGTTGGTGTTAGAGACAAGAGTTAGGTCCTTTCCCTGTCTGTCAGTCTTTCATTCTTTCCACTATCTCCATTTAATCTGCCATAAGATTGTTTTGAATTTTATTTTGTGTTGTGACTTTTAGATAGAACTGAAATATCTTGATGGGATATGAAGTGAATTTCTAATTAAATGGGATCTTCATTGAGGCTATTGCTATAGAAACCTTCCAGGTTCTTATTGGAGAGAGCCTCTTGGGGAGACCTGGCTGTTTCAGAATCTCAAATAGCTGTGTGGTTACCAGGATAAGGGCTTCTATTATAAGGGAAAGGGTACTCTTGGCATATTACGTGGGGTCCTTGCCAAGGTTCTGACAATTGTGCCCCAGATGGATTTTTTTTTCCTCTTTTCTACCCTGACATTTCTCTCTTGGTCATATGAACAGAGTTGATAACTCTAGTCCTCATGGTAAACTTCCTTGGAGTAGATTAAGTCATCAGTCCTTCAGCTGCTGCTTGGACAATAACTCTGAAGACCAGGGGATTCAGGCATAGTAAAAGAGAGATATTGCTAGGCCAGATATGAATGCTATCTCTACTATTTACTCCATGTTGGTCTTGGCAAAATATATAACTTCTCTTGATTTTTTTTTCTTCAGTAAAACTGGATTAGTATCTGCCTCAAAGAATGTTATAAGGATTAAATAAGATAGCATATGTCAAATGTGCAGTATTAACATTTATCTATAGTTTTCTACTGTTGTTAACCACATCCCCTAGGCATTGGCATGCTGGTTGTGCCCCATGCATTGTTATTGTTCCATATTCAACTTTAATGAGATACTGTCCACTCTAATAACTTGTGTCCAAATGCCCAAGTTTAAAGTAGTCACTTTATGTACTATAAAGACTAGGTATTTAGTCTTCAAAACATATACACACATATACAACAATACTGATAGACAGGATCTGAGAGAGTCAGGCAGTGAGTCATTTCTTAATAAGTTAACTTCTCATATTATTAGTTGTCATCTTAAGAAGCAAAGTTTGGAGAACTGCATAGAAAACATGAGATGCTCTCTGTGTGTGCTTTAGAGGTTCACAATCCGGTGAAGAGTATGGTGAGGTAGACACTCAGGTGATTATAACTCAAGGCAATATGAGGTGCTATAGGGGCTGTAGTGGTCACTTCCAGTCACTGCTTGGGCCAACTGAAGGGGCCAGGCATCTGCAAGGAATCAAGATGCCTCAGGGAAAAGTAGGGTGGAAACAATAAAGACCACACCTGCCAACTTCACAATTTTGCCTCTGACTAGCTTTATTACTCACATATGCAAAGCTGAGCCTCAGGATCTGGATGAAAACTCACTGAGGTCTTCTGTAAAATGCTAGAATCACTAGCCATTAGTGCCTCCAAGGAGGTCTCAGAAGTGCAGCATGATCTTAAAACACAAATATACACCTATATTGGCTACATAGTTCATAGTGCATATACCTTAAGGCCCCACTGATCACTCACTGACAGATCTCAGGGAAATAATTTGCCTTTGAACTTTGGTTTCCTCCTCTTTTGCATGGGGTTAATAATATGTCTTTTAAAGTTTGTTGTAAAGATTAAGTGATATACTTCTAGAGGGTGTTCTAACTCATACTAAGTCTTCTACAATTATTAATTTCTTTGTTGCTTTTTCAACTGCCATCACATGCCTTGCCTTAACTTGGATGGAAGTTCTGCAGTGTTCACTGTGGTTAATGGCAATTACAGTCTCCTTCATTCCTTAGTGTTTATTATTTTGAAATCATAAGGTTGTCTCAGATGGACGAGGATGTTGCTATGAACCATATGTGCCAGTTGACAAACTCTGATTAATACTCTAGTGTCATAAGTTTTTAGAAGTTTAAAAATTCAATGGAATTATGTTTAATAAGCAAATAGAGTCTAAGTTTGTTTTAAATTGTTCCCTCTTTCTTTGAAAAGTATACCGCTTAGGCATAATTACATTTTTCTGAAAAATCTCAGCCAATTTTGTATATACTTTATTCCAACTACAAACAATAATAGAGAGCATTTAAAATGTTAATTTTTTAATCTTCAAAAGAATAAGCAAAGATTTATTTAGGAGAGAGAGAAGTGAGATTTTTGTAGGTTGTACAAATTAGAGAACTTATCTTTTTTTAAATAGAAAGTGGCTATTTCACATTCTTTCTGAGAGTGAATTCAGATCCCCTAAAAAAAAGAATGATCAATTTTATCTGTTTTCTAAAAATGAGGTTTTTTTAAGTTACATTGTTCAGGGTATATCTATTTAAATGTAATGATTCAGGTGATGTTATATAGGGATCACATATACTTGCAAAGCCCCTCCCAGGTCTCCTGGGTAAAAGTAGTCTGTGTTTCTGTTTCAAACAGGAAGGTTGTAGAATGATGATTTTCCTAAAGATGATTTGAAAGGTAGAATGCTGGCTGTGCTAATGATGGTTTACTCTAAAATTTCTATTGCCCTTGTCATAAAAAAGGCCTCAAATTTAAAGTAGAAGTCTAAATTAGTAGTAGATGACTTTGGTATTTTCATCTCTAAATTCAAAATATGTCATAAAAAAACAAATTGAATAATGATTTGGAAGTCTTCACTGGTCACCATACGACTCAGGAAAGTAGTTAACTGGCCTGTGCTGGTTACCTGTCAATGGAGTTTGAAGGGCTAGGTCCAACATTAGTTACTGGAAGTGTAAAATTGGAAAACATCTCTACTTGTGTATAGATAAGAAATGCTAAGCATTGTTTGTTTCTTTCTATTACAATTTGGACCCATCCCCTTTTCAACAAGTCTGCTGAGCTGTAACCCAAACACCTCTCCATAAGAGGCTCACATTCCTCAGAGTTTGCTACAGACTTTATATCGTGCTTATGCTTACTTTTTTATTTTTTATTGTTTATGGTATGAGAGTTTTAGCTGTTGGGGTAAATATTAGAAAGGCAAGAGTGACAACATGAGTTTCCAAAATCCTGTGAAGTCTTGTTCTAAATGAGTAAAATGAGTTAGGGACGTCCAAACTATTTCCTGGTTCTATTTCCATTTTTATTCTCTTGATTTTACTGAAATAGAACTACTGATTGAGAGGCTGGCTGGCTGGAAACACTCAGACTTGGTGCTCTAAAAACAGTGTTATAGTCTGTTTGGGCTGTTATTAAGAAAGGCATAGACTGAGTGGCTTATAGACAATAGAAATATATTTCTCACAGTTTTAGAGGCTGTAAATCTGAGATCAGAGGGCTAATGTGGTCAGCTCTGGTGAAGACCCAATTCCAGGATGCAGACTGCTAACTTCTCATATCATCATGTGGTGGAGAGAGAGCTAGCTAGCTTGCTGGTCTCTTTGTATGTAAGAATATTAATCCCATTCAAGAGGACTCCACTTTAATGACCCAATCTCACAATGCCCCACTCCAAATATCATCAAATTCGAGATTAGATTTCAATTTATGAATTTGGGAGGCATGCAAATAGTTTCTAACAAGCAGCTTTCTGTACCTGGTGTTTTAAGATGTTTGGGGAATGGGGATGGGATATAGTACCTCAATACTGTTCCTACATATTTTCATCAGAAAATTTAAGAGAAATGAGTTTTAATTACTGAAAGCGTATTAAACACCATATGTCTATGTTTACTGAGGGCCTACTATGTGCAAAGCAGATACAATTTTACCCTTATGGAGCTCCCATTTCAACAGCATTCACTACACATAATGAGACAGCATCTTCTTTTACCCTTCATAAAGCTTCTAGTAGAAACCACTAGCAAGGCCTAAAACATATCAGCTCAGAGACACATTAAATAAAAGTAAGAATATAGGCAGGACTAGAGGGGAAAAGAAGAATAAAAAGAAATGTGTGATTATATTGGGAGCCACTCAGTGGCCCAGACCACCCAGCCCTGAAGTACACATTGCCTATTGTTACAACAGTTCACACCACTTAAAAGGTAAGATCCTGCCGGCACCTAACATGTCAGGGAGCTGATATTATCAGTTTTGGCCAGTTACTCCAAGTCAGACTTAGTCGAATTGCTGAAAGAAAGCAGTAGACTTTTTGACTGCCAGTCTAGACTATACTTTTTCCCTTTTATGGCTCATTAGAAAAACATTTGTGCTGACCTGTAAGCTGATAAGTGCCAACTGGAGTCAACTCACTTGAGAGGAAAATTATTTATGATTACAATTTGGCTACAAGGCTTCTTTAGTATTTTTTTTTTACCCTGAATCAAGAATTGGAATTAGGGCCAAAAATTGCATTTTCTCACCTCTCTGGGAAAGACCTTTTGTAGCTTTACTGGATCACAATAGATCCTGTCCTTAGGACACATCCAAATAGCTGCTGCTTAGCTTTTTTCTAATCATACACTGTCTTTGCTGCCTAACTCATCTTCTCACTGAACACACTCTTGAAAAATTTTCCCTTTTCTTTAAAAACTCTCTTCTCGTCTGTCTGGGTTATGTATTGACCTATTTATTTTGTGTGTGGGTGGTTTCTGTGACTCCTCCTAGCTCAAAAATTTAATGACTGAATCTAAATTTTCAGCTTTGAGCATAATGGAAATCCTCACCACAATGCATGTGCACCTGCTTCATTTCTAAGGCCCATCCGAGCTTGCATATCTGTGGTAGTGTTTCTCAGGAGACTGGATTGAGCTAGCGAGGCCTAGGTTATAGTTTTGATGTGTAGGTGCCAGTTAGCGCACATATCCTGCAGGCTAGACTGTACTCTGAACCCAGACAGGTACTCTGCACATGTATGGCCATGGTCCTGGAGAACCAGATGAGAGAATGAAGGCAAATCTGCGTAAATCTGTCATCATAAAAACAACTCAGTTGTAAGGCTTCTTGATGAGGTGTCTGGTCTCGGTAGCAACTTCTTTGCAAATAAATGTGAGTGCATAAATATGTGGTGGATACATCTGCAAGTTTTTAAAGTGAGAGCTTGACAGGTTTGGGCTAGTCCCAGAAAGCAGTCTAGGCAAAATTACCATGGTGCCAGTACACAGGGTGGAGTTTCCATAAGAGTTAGGCCACTGCTGCTCAATTTCCTGCTTCTTCAGCCATGGAAAAAAACAAGCTGCAGTTTTCTTCATAAACCATTGTATAAATGACTCTATGTCCTCAGGGGTGGTCAGATTCAAAGAACTTTGCTGAGGAGACTTCTCTGGCCATAAAGAAACATCACAGATTGAGAATATACCTTGTGGCCAGTTACCACATGGAAAGAAAAGAAAAAAGGGAACATTCTTGCACTCTAGAAGATTAGGGGAAAAGACTTTGAAATGTGAAAAAGACACAATTAAGTCAACAATGAAAATATGAAGAAATATACTTACCTAAATAAAATTAGACACATGTAGCCAAGAAACCTCATCAATGGACAGCTTCACACATGAAGTGATTCTTGAGTAGAGTTTTGAAGATATATCCAATCTAGTAGGAAGGATATTCCTGCAGAGAGGTTAGACATGAATGATGTTTACTGGGTAGGTTGCACACAAGAGCACGAAGTGTGAGCTGTGCAAATGCATTTCACCTGTGCCATTGCCTGTCTCTTAAAATCCAAACAAAAATCTGTCCTCAAGCCTAATAACTTTTGTCTCTAGTGATGGTCTAATATCCTCATGAAGATTGTACACTAGTATCCTAGTTGTTCTTCTGGACACAAGGTGTATTATACTTCTCTGCCTTCTGTGGCCATATGACTTGTGTTGCCAGTGAAATAATAATGAAGTGTCAAATATTGCTTCCAGGAGAAAGTACTTAGTTGTCACTGTGTAGTTCTCTTTTTCTTGCTGCAACAGTTGTAAATGCATGTGTTGAGTGGAGCCTCCTGTGTTGAGGATGGCGATGGGATTGAGGAGTTCTTTTATAAAACTATCTTCTCCCATGGCTTCCACGATATCACACTTTGGACTCACCTTTTAGATAACTGATTTTGTATTTTAGGTTTAACCCCCCCCAAAATCTCATCACTTTCCTGGTTTTTAATTAATATATATGTAACTGGTAGGCTGATGACTCCTAAATATGTTCCTCCTGCTCTAGTACATGTCTTTCAAGCTCGTACATGCAAAGGTCACTCAAAAGCCACATGTCCACAATTGAGTTTATCTCTCCTCCCAGATATGATCATTCTTTAAAGTCACAAAATTGTTAGCTGGGAATCCTATTTAATTTCTCTCTCTCAACAATAGTTCCTAAATACAATTTGTGACCAGTTGTTTTGTGTTCTGATTCTAAACTTCTTCTTTCCATATCTTTCTTTCCATACTCTCTCTATTTAATAACTTTTGGGTTGGTCTTATTATCAATCCATTTTCCACAGAATTTTTGGAGAAATCTTTCTAAAATACAAAAAATTATCATGTTTAAGTCCCCGTATTTAAAATCTTTGATGTCACCTCATTATACTAGAGTTAAAATCCAAACTCTTTGAGAGCTTTTAGTGAGCTGTCCCCTGCTTAATAGAATGGTTTCATCACCTGATACGTATGCTTTATACTCCAGCCATGCTGCTTCTCTTTTCCTTCCCTGAACTAAGTGCTTTCTTTCCTCTGTGCACTTGTACATCATGCTGTTTCCTGTGTGTGGACTTCACTCACTTTGATAATGTCTACTTTTTACTTTAAAAGCAAGTGAAGAATCATCTCTCCCAGAAAGAGTTCCATATGCTTCAACCCTGTAGCACTCATCATATTGATTGGTGGAAGGCCATTTATATATCATCCTCTTTATCAAAACTGTGTTTTGTGTGTTGTTCAACCCTATAAGCCCATCTTTCATTTGTGTATCTCCAAAACTCTCAAATGCCTGACATGCACTAGGTGTGCAATAAATGTTTAATGAAGGAATTAGCAGCTGATAAATTTGGAAGCCTATGCTTATGAGCTTTGCTTGTAACTGAAGAAATTTGGGAACCATTACATACATTTAATAAGGTGATAATACCCAAATGATACTTGCAGAGAGTCATAAGAATGGAGTGGAATTGGCATCTGAAATTTTGCAGAGATGGTATGAAGTCTGTTGTTGACAGTAAGAATGGGGAGGAAATGAAAAGCTGTAAGATTATGGCTTTCAATTCCCCATAATTTCCTTTGTTACAATTCTCACTGTAACTCATGCCTACTACGTTTAAAACTGGTATAAAGTGTCAAAGGCAGAGATATTAAATATTTTGCAAGTTCAACAAAAGGAAAGACAACTTATTTGAAGAGGTAAACATCTAAGCCTTTAAAGTCTTCCATAGTTTTTTTGACATTAATTTTGCCTTAATTTTGATGTTTATGATATGAACAAAAGACATTTATCCTATATGTAATATATCTTTGGTTTTCTTTTTAGTTTCTTTACTAGAAAGTCTAGCCATTGCTCTTATTCTATTAACTACCCTTGACTACTGGATTTTACTTCCATGTGTGTGTGTGTGTGTGTGTGTGTGTGTGTGTGTTGTGTTGTGTCTCAATGGAATGCCCACAATCCTGAAAATGTGGAGGGTGATTGAATGTGGTTGGCTCTTACCACAACCATACAAGTAGGTGAGGAATAAACTTCCCAAAACTCCTTGGGCTCTCAAATCCTGTGTCCTCCCAATTCTTTCAGGGCTGGCAGCTTGCTTATCATTAGCAAAAGCTAGGCATAATTTCAAATGTTACATTGCAGAAAAATTACTCTTCCTGTCACCAGAAAAGAAAGAGACAGAGGAAAGATGCCTTTTTATATCTGGAACCTGGCACTGTCAGCCATTTGAAATTTGTCTCCCAGACTGTCTGGCCTTGGCTTGGGGAAGGCAGGGTTGCTGTGTAGCACAAGGAGGTGCAAAAACAAACATGGGCACAAAACCAAATACTTGACTGCAAGAAATGTTCTGAAAGTTATAAAAGTGAAATACTACTTCCAGCTGTCACTTTATGCAAGGATTAAGTTGAGCTCAAGAGGCTGCAGAAACAAAGTAAGAAAGTGAGTTATTCATTACAGTACCTATGCAAGTTGTAGAAGATGCCTGGATTTTCTACTGCTGAATTACTGGTGATCCCTTTGTCTATTCATGTACATACTCACTCATTCACTTGTCTTTATGTATATATTTGAAGATATGTTGCTGCTAAGGTGGCAAATCTTCATATTCTTTCCTTTTATAGCCAAGAACACTCTGCCCACTGGTCACCCTTTCTTTAATGCATGTTGCCCCTTATGGTGGCTCCCTCCTATGCTTATGATCTACACAAAACATGTTACTGAAATGAACATTATCACCCAATGATCAGAATGTAAATCCATTAAATACAGTTGAGTGCATATTGAGACTTTTTGATTGATAAGAGTGTGCTTAGACAGATGTGTTCCCACCATTGTTTTCTAAACAACAACAATCAGCAATGGTTGATATCCATAATGCCCAGCTCTTCTTCATGTTGTTCTATCAAAGGTATTCCTCACTGGCTCAATATCCATAAATGGATTGGATAACATATCATCATCCATGCCCATGCATGACCACAGCCAATGTCAGTGTCTGGGTGCTTTCCATTGACTCAGTTTTTCCCCATTTCAAGGCCACTTCAGAAGCATGTAGCAGAGACACAGACAGTGAATTAGCCACATTTTGCACTGCCCCAATACTATATCTAACTTTCATTTTTAACATGGCAGTTGTTGTCTAAAACTCATATAGATGTTTAATTAGTTTTCAGGGGAGTGGAGTAGGGAAGACTCACTTTCAAATATTATTTAAGAACCCAGGTTTTTCTCCTTATAATCTAGCTTGCTGAAGTAAGATCTCATCTGAAATCTAGTGTTTCTCAAACTGACTGCCTTTATTAGACTTTGATAATTCATGACTGTAGGAACTCTGGAAGCACATGCTTACCTTATTCCTGGTCTCAGAGAAACACTTCCGTATGTGGATTTGAGAGCCATGCACTGGGA
The DNA here is from genome assembly GCF_008692635.1 of Crocuta crocuta. Lineage (NCBI taxonomy): Eukaryota > Metazoa > Chordata > Mammalia > Carnivora > Hyaenidae > Crocuta > Crocuta crocuta. Next base: position 8,077,947 of record NW_027551567.1, read on the forward strand.
GGAAAATAGGCTAATCTGATCATAAACCATGGAGCCCTCCTAAAACTGTGTAAACACTGACAGAGGTATTTCTCAAAGTCTGAGCCAGAAGGAAGGCAACATTTTGTGAAGTATGTGAACATTCATTCAATTTCAAAGCCTCATTCAGCCTGCGGAATTTGCACTAAGCAGTATGTCTCATCCTCTGCCAGCCGGCACCCAGCATAATATTCTGAAAAATTAAATATTTTTGCTAATGATGTTGTTCCTTAACTATTTAAAAATATTTCCTAATAAAGGAAAAAGTCAAGTCATGTCAAGACTAATATTTTATGCTATTCATCCATTAAAATCTTGAGTTGTATAAGGACACTTTTAAACTCTTTCAAGATAATTTTCATCATTCTGAGTCAATAGTCATACTGTACAAGGGCTGAGAGCTTACCCTTCGTCCTTTGCTTATAGATAAAACATAGTAAGTATTTATTTACTTTTTAAAGTTTATTTATTTATTTTTAGAGAGAAAGAGACAGAGAGAGCAAGGAAGGGGCAGAGAGAGAAGGAGAGAGAGAATCTCAAGCAGACTCTGCACTGTCAGCACAGAGCCTAATGTAGGCTTGATCCCAAAAACCATGAGATCATGACCTAAGTGGGAACTGAGTTGGTGGCTTAACAGACTGAGCCACCCAGGTACCGTGGAGGTATTTATTATATAGGCTCTTTGCACTTTGTTTCATATTTGCCTTGACATCATTAAGTTTATTTTTAAAAATCTTTCAGGAAGAAATTATCAAACCGCATTCTGATATGAGAACACTAAAAGAAGGAGGAGCACAGTTATATTTTTATCACAGAAGAGTACTGTAAATAACTTCACACTCATGAGTCAGAGATGTCCTCAATGAAGAGTTTGTACTTGTGAAAAAAATGAAATGTCTGCAATGTTCACAAGGGAGGATATCCATTTTGAGCAACAGTGAGGGAAATTAAGGCTGATGGAGAATTATGGAAAAAATAGTAGCCAGTAACATTTATTTTGCACTTGCTATGTACTAGGCACTGTGCTAAGTACTCTCCTGATTTGGAATTATCTCATCTTCCAAACAATACTATTAGATAGGTGCTTTTGTTCTTTCAATTTTATTGCAAGATCTGAGGTACAGATGAAAGTAATCAAGAGTTATAGGCAAATTTGTGGGGCAGGCAAACAAGTTTTGTTTTAGGAACCTAACATTCTTCTATCTTGAGATTTTCATTGGCTTTATTATAAATCACTTACAAAGAAATTTTTTTAATGATTGCTATCCATTTGGATGGTCTTCCTGTTACACAGAATTATGCTGACTTGGCCAGGATGGGAATTCTCAAACTTTGTTCCTTGGATCCCTAAGGGTCTTTGAAACACTTTTATGGTATCTGCAGGTCAAAATTATTTTCATAACAATACTAAGCCTTATTTGCATTTCTCACTGTGTTACATTTGCACTGATAGGGTTAAAACAATGGTGAATAAAACTGCTGGTGCCTCAGCACAAATCAAGGCAGTGGTTCTAAACTGTACTAGGGGTCATTGTATTCTTCTCCAAATAGTCACAATAAACAATTTTTTTTAGAAATCCGCTTCACTTAAATTGTCCATGCTGAAGCAGCATAAATTACTAAATTTACTGTATTGACTCCTGAGTACACATCTTTTTGATATTCTATGAGAAGTGCCTGCAAGTCACTTCTGCTACATATCTAAGTATGGTGGTTATCTCCAGGAAAAGTACTTGTGCAATTAATTGGGTTCTGGGTGGAACTAGCCACTTTTCCCATGGAATACTATTTTTCTGAAAGAATGTCTGAGCCAGACCATGGTAGTTCAGAGATGGGTGCATGTTTCCTCAAAAATGAACAAAGTGAGCCTGACTCTTCAAGGAAAAAAAAAACTCACAATATTCATGGTCAATGATAAAATACAAGTTTTAGGGCAATACTTAAAATTTTGGAAAACATCAACCAGCATGAGCTTGAAAGCTTCCTAATGCTTCAAGACTTTTCTATGTGACTATGATATCATCCATGTGTGTGATTTTTTAAAGATACTCTATAATGACAACTGCAAATGACCAATGCATAATTTTATATAATCACACATGAGTAAAAGATCCATTCAAAATGCAAGATATACCAATGAGCTTTCGTGTAACAGAATATGAAAAGTTCATTGATAATATATCAAATTGCACACTGCAACTAATCTTTTAAGAAATTACTACTAGTTAACTTTGAACAGGATGGCAGAAGAATGTCCATAATTCTCTGAAAGGTTATTAGAATCAATTTCCCTTTTCTATCTACAGATCTGTGTGAGGATAGATTTTTCAAAATAACACACCCCAGCAGATTAAACATAGATATAAATATGAGAATCCAGCTTTCTACTGTTAATCCAGACATTAAAGAGATTCACATTGAAACAAGTGAATTAAAAATGTCACTCTTCTCACTAAATTGTACTTGGCTTTAAAACAATTATTTTTATGAAGACACACTTAATTTGCAATATATTAAATACTGATATATAAAACAGACATAATAAAAGGTCTTTGGGGTCTCTAATTGTTAAGTGTTTAAGGAGTCTAGAACTAAAACATGTGTAAACCTTTGTTCTTGGAGAAACAAAACCCCACAAGAGAAGAGTTTACCTGCTCCTAAAGACTGTTAGAGGGAAGATATTTGTGTGGATGTCAATGAAATGAAGGTAATAACATAGCACAGCAGGGTGGCGGATCAGGGCCAGCCAGCAAAATGGATTAGATTGTCTACGTTTTATTTTAGTTTAGTAAGGAAACTTTTCCTAAAGTGATTTTTAAAGCAATCGTACTAGCTTGTTCTCTCTCTCAAGACATTTTGTTTTTATAAAATTACAGCCTGGAAAACACACTATGTGTTTAGTCTGAGTAGGTAGCCTGAGCTGTTTGTTAAATACCAGATCTCAGATTTGTGGCTGTTCCTCAAAAATAACTACACGACACCGGCAATTAAATTTATGTATCATTTTCATTATTTATACTTTAGTGAATCAAAGGAGGTAAATAGTGGTCTGCAGCTGAGCACTTCCATCAGCATTTTTCAGCAAGTCTTTTAGATTCCCTCCATTATGAAGCTGGATACAGCACACAATTTTCCCATTGAACAGTCTGGAGAGAACTGTCATCCATACTACTTCCATCCCAACATCTCCCCATTTCTGGAGTTGGGTGTTGCTGCATTGCAAACGTGCCCTTTGAACCATGGAGGACAGGCATGTTTAGTTTCCACTATTTTCACATTTTACTTTTACTTAGGATATTGTTGATCATTCAGCATTAGGGCTTCTTCAGCCCTGCCTCTCAGGGTCCCACGGTATTGTACGCAAATACAATATTGCACTGAACTGGGTAAGCAGTCAATGGCCTAGTAGGAAGATTGCTGAATAGGTGGGTTCTCTTTCATTGGTGCCCCTGCTTTAGCTGTTTTGACTCTTTGGGTGATTAACGTGTCTTTAATTCAGTCTTGCTGAATAAATGGGATGGGTAACTTCCAACTTGCCCTGGAAGATAATCTTCAGTGACAAGGAACTGTGCATTAGATGAAAGTGAACTAAATCACTTCCAAGGTCCCTTCCCACATTTAACATTTGGTGGCTCCTAGACTGCTTTGCCCATTAAATGAAAAATAGTAAAATGACGGTAGAGGGGAGCATTTAAAACAACTGGGGGTGATTGTATTTAGCCTGAGCCTCTTCATCTGAAGATTGCAGTGGGGAAAGCTTGGCTTTTCTCGGTGTAAGAGAGCTAATGAACATCCATCTCAGGACATACATGTAATAAATTTAAACCATACCACTGCTTGTCATATCTAAAAAAGGAAGAAGTAATCTGCATTTTGAAGCAGACTATGGGAACAATCAGGTATTTTAGAGGCTCTCTGAGTAATCGGTTTGAACTAATGGAGATAATCCTAGTGACTTGGAAACCACAAAATTAACCAAGAAATAATTTAGGTTTAAGAAAGGAGTTAGATTGCACATTAAAAAAAAAAACTACTGTTTTTAGGTCTGTCATCAATAGGAGAAAAAAATGTGTCTATAGATCTTTGTCATCAAGAGGAGGAAAAAACTCCTTGACATACTGAAAAAAATATGTTTAGTATCACTGGAAATTCTGCACAATTAGGAAAAGCTGGTTCTCTGTGTCGAGAAAGGTTTTGAGCCTGAGGTTGGATCAGAGGGAAAAATATCATGTCTGAGTAATAACTGTAATAATAATAATAATAATTATAGTTAATTCTTCCTTTAGTTTGTTCTGAGGATTATTAATCCTTATTTTATTCACGAACTGAGTGTAGACAGGTTAAAGAACTTGCCAGAAATACACATGGAGTTGGGATTCAAATACTAAATCCCTCTGAAAGACTACTAGTCGCTATGATAAATTATGACTTCTTAGGACCTTCATATTCTCATTTCTAAAAAGTTTTGGACTGCATTGCTTTATAAACTCCCTTTCAACTCAAATGTACTTTTGTCTCTGAACAGTCAACTTGAATGCCTCATACTCTGGCAGTCTTGCCCTCCTTTCAATCCCTGGAATATGTATCATCATTTGGCCATTCAGTGTTGTGCTGGGAATTGCACTGCTGGTTACATTATCCTTTTATGCGTTTAGATCTGTCTATCCACATACATAGGAAATACTTTGAGAAGAGGGATGCTTCTATGTCTCCCCTCCCCCGAGTGACTAGCCTAGTATCTTGTAGATGGTAAAGTTAATAAACATTGATTATCTGATATGACCCAGGCCATGCTGTATTATATTATATTATATTATATTATATTATATCATATCATATCATATCATATTATATTATATTATATTATATAAGTTGGGCCTCATATTTGCCACAGACCGAGGGGACATCATATGGTCATTTCTGAGTCAGTATTAGCTGGGGTATGTTAGATTTAGTGATCTAGAGTTGAAGGTGCACTCTATCCCACAGCCGATGCTCCCTGCCCTTCTGACCGTTATGAATGCCTGTTTATCTTCTTGCCTTCATCAACAGCAACTATTTATTTAGCAGCCTGACTTAAGACATTCCGAATATATACTCAATGAAGGCTTTCTTTCACTATTATTTTTCTGTGGAGAGTAAAATGCTGTCTTGTTTTTCCAGTTCTCCTCCTAAGTGTGATGATTTAGATGTTCCTGCTGTTAACTGGCTGCTTTTCCATTTCCTTCTAGCATTGAGTGCCCCACACTTCTCCACAGAAGCCACTAATGAGCTTCTTGCCTTTCAGGCCCCCAGTTCATTAATAGCATAGAATTTCAGCAATGTTGGATATTCTGGAGCTTATCTTTTCTCTTTCTTTCCATTACAACAAAGAAACAAACAAACAAACAAAAGAAAACTTTTACTTACTGAAGTCACTAACTCAGTCTTGCCTGCTTTAAGATCCTAAAACTGAATTTATTCAAGAAGCTTGGAATCAGCTTTTCACTCGGGTTAAAAGCTTACAGATTTGACCTCAACTTTCCAGATGAGTATGTCTTCCCCATTTTTTTTTCTGTTTTTCTCTATCCACGTTCAGTCTTTTACAGTGGTACTTCATGCTTCTAAGTGTGCTTCTTCCTTCTTCCTAATTAATATTGACTAAGTTCCCAAGTATATGGGGAACAATTCTAGGGACTGTGTGGATGGAACATAGAAATGAAAATGTTCCTGCCCTGTCCCTTCTGCTTGATTCTGGCTCTAAATGATGCCATTCATTCTACCCGCCTGCTGGCCCCTTACAAAACTTTCTCTCATTCAGACAGTGCCAAAGAGCATCAATGCCCTTTTGTCCTGCTTCCCTTATAGCGTTGTAGCCACACAGGGCACAACAGAACTGTCAGCAGCACAAATACCATTCCTGTCAAACCTGCTCGGCCTCCTGTCCTCTGATGAACCAGCAGTCTTCACAGCTGTGTTGTCCCAGAGTGGAATTCTGAATACAAGGCCTGACAAGTTTTTCCTTGGTGCTTCTTAGAGAGGCTAAGCCACATAGAGAGCTGTACCTGTGCCTCTCAGTGGATAACTCTCCTTGTTGGTCTCTTTGCCTTCAGGTTCTCACATAGCACACCTCAGTGGAAATTGTGGTGTAGTTTTGCCATCTCCTTGATGTCTCTTTTTTTCTGCTTCTGTCTCAGGTCAGGGCTCACGAATTTCTATACCTCATAAATGCATAGAGATAACTACAAAGGAAAATAAATATATTTCTGCCTCCTTCAAGCATGCATAAGTCATCACTCCCATGTTCATAAACACATGTTGAGTCTGCCTCAGTGCTCTTGCCCAGACATGGATGATGTTTTATTTTCCCTTCTTTGAAAAATTCTAAGTTTCATCTCTTGTGAAATTGTCTTGGACTTTGCTTCAGATTTAAGTCCAACGTGTGTGAAGTCATACAGATGAGTGAAATCTGTTCCCAGAATCTGTGAGGTAACAGCAAGCTTTTCCCAGCCTTCCCGGACATCTCCCCGTCTGATCAACAGTGGGAAGTTATAAGTGGTAGCTTTTCATACCATTACATTAATTATGCAGGGTGGAAGCATTTGTAAGCTTTCTGTAAAAAGACAGAAAACGAGAGATTACAATTCTTTTATGTTTGTGAGGTACTCATCACTGCTCTACTTGCAGTTATAGATTTTTTTTCCTTCTAAATATTCCACTCCTGAATTTTGGAAACTTGGATGTATGAGTTAACCCAGAATTCACTAATAGTGATTAGTCCTTATCTGAGACTTTAAACAGATAACTTCTTTTTTTTTTCTTATCACTGAAGCATGTTCATGAATGCTTTCCTTGCCTTTATTTTTCTAAACTGTTACAGAAAGTTCATTCCATTTTGCTGAATACAATACTCTTCAAAATTTCACAACACAAACATACAACTTACTTATCTCCTGCGTATTATCTAATATACCATGGAGAGATGAGAGCTTTCCCTAAGGTCTCCCCTTCCATGAGCTTTTGTGAATTTATTTGCTGGGCCCCTGGTATCTCCAATTCCATCTCTAACGACTTCAGCTGCATCTTCAGTATCTAAGGAGTATTTACTGTATGTCAGATCTGTGCTAGGGATAAGAAGATAACTAAGAAATGGCTCTACTCCAGTAAAACTCGGGTTCGGAGGTAAGATGGGGAGGAAGACATGGAAAGAAGTGACACATATACAGTTTATTACAACATAATGTGCTCAATTGTATAAAAGGAAAGAAATCAATTTTGTGGGGTACCCCCAAGAGAAAGTTTTTAACTCTGCTAGGGGAGTCTATTGGGGGGGGAAAAAAGGCTTCACTAAGGATATTTGAGTTGGTTTTGAAGAATGGGAAGCAATGCACCACAACCTGGAAAGGAGAAGAGATTTCAGACAGGGAAGTTAATGCTGTCAAATGCTTAGTGGCATGAATAGGCCAGGTTGGTTTGACGAAGGTAAGAAAATTGATACATTCAGAGTATAAGGTCTATGACCAGAGAACCTACGGTATTTGACTAGCTTCCTTTGTTATGTAAATAATTATAGGTTATTCTGCTTTACTGAATTTATAGGCATAGCTTGAAGATGGGTAAGACTGGATATACCTATTGCCCTTGTCATTCTTTTGCTTAGTACCAATACTCTCAAAAATAGTTAAGAAGTCAGTTAACCAATGTTCCCCTTCTCAAACATTGACTCTGGTTAATCTCCTGGAGCTCTTTATATCTTGATGTAGATAATCCCAGGCCTTCCTCTTAATTTTATCAGATCAGTGGTTGTGTAATCAGAGTATCAGTGTCTCCCTTATTTATATCAGCTCCCTGCCTCACTGTCAGGAATCACAAGTTGCTCCCTCCCAGATAGAGTTGTTGTATGCCAGCTTTGAATACCAATTTAGAGATCCATATTTATTTTACTTCCAAAAAGGTAAGGTACTTTTAGCAAAAAGTGACTATTATATATTTTTCCCTTTTACTGGAAAATTACATTTTTATAGTCAGTTACTGAATGGGTGACCATGAGTTGGGGCTTGGGAGAGAAGTCTCATATGGCCTTTAACAGGTCTTTTCAGTGTTTATCTGGAACGTTAACAGATAATGTGACACCAACATTACCTTTGGTAATGCAAAATCATATCCCCTCTTCTGGCAATGTAGAAACTAAACATGCAGTTTCTGCATTTTGTTTCGTGTTTATTCCTTGCCTGACATTTCAAGAAGTGTGTAAGAACTGCTGGGGTATATACTGTATTCAAGGCATTGCAATTAGAGAGAAGGGGAGGTGACAAAGAAAACAAAGAAAGAATGTGAGGAAGAGGAAAGACTACAGGAGAGGTGGGGTGAGGGCGGGGTTGGTCTTCTGTCTGTATGGGTCTAGACACGTGTGCCATGTGATTGGATATTAAATGTCAATAGATGGCAGAAGACAAAAGATCTAGAGATAGACAGCCAGGATAGAATGGAGTAGAAATCCTTTTTTGCTGAAAGCAGTGTGCAGCACTTGTGCAAATTTCCCTTGGGATTGTAGCCTTCTCTTTCATGAACTTCTCACTCCTGTTATTTCTAGTTCCGGACCATCTGATCAGAGACTACTGGAATTTCCAGCTCTCTAGGCACTAATTTTAGGGGCTGAAACAGCAACCCCTCTGCAGCTCCTACCACAACTGCCGCTGCCCTGCTGGGCTGTGGGGCTGTGCCAGCCGAGGCACTCTTGCCCAGGAAATGGAAGGTGGCATTTAAGTGGCACTTAGGACTCTCCTAACCAATCCTAAAGACTGAATCAGGCCAATTCTAAATTAAGCTTTCTTGGGTAAATGAATAAGGACTCAAGAAACCTCAGAGTGGAAAAAAAAGAGATATGAAAAGTCATACCTCCAAATGTATTTCTACTAACCCCCAGCTTTGATAAGTATTAGCATGATTCAATGTTTCTATGACTTATTTTTATGCTTGAGATATCTTCGTGTTCCAGTTATAAAAATGTAACTCCACCATATCTCAATATTTAAAAGATCCAAACGATGATATCACAGACTGGGGGAGGNAGGAAACTGAGCCTCTGGTAAAGCAAGTGCTCTGAAGAAAGTCTCAGCTGGCAAAGAAGAATGAAAAACCATATTTCCTGGTATACCATAGAATATGCTTTCCTTTAGAATCAGTTTTCTAGGATATGCAACAAAGGATAGAAAAATAGGCTTATTTGTATATCACACAGTATTTTTTAAGTCTTTCGCAAAGTAAATCTGGAGTGGCTACTTGTAGTTTTTTATATTTTTCAGCTAAAGGTAAATTGTCTGGTGTCTCCCAATAACATTACCCAGACCCAGTGCTATGAAAGAAAGCTGGTAGAAGTCTATGGCTCAGATGTTCTGTCTTGACCTCAGAACAATTACTTACCCTGAACAAAATGCACACTAAGGGATGCCAGTGTCTACTGTTCTGGAAAAGGACAACATTTGCCTTAGGATTTATACCTAGATTTCCACAATGCACTCAGACTCAGCACTGGGTCACTGGGCTGAAGCTCTGCACCAAAGCCAAGTGGTGTTTAAACCACCAGACTGAGAGCTTGTGCACCACGGGCTATCGCCATGCTCTAAAATGTGACTCAACTGTGGTTTGAGATTTGTGTGGGGTACTGGAAAGAATGCTGCTTTGGGTTGGGCACACTAAATTCTAGTCCCTGCTTGGCCTCTAATCAGGTAGTGCAGAGTAAATCCTGTAAATCCTGAGTATTTGTTACTCACCTATAAAGTATCTCTATCTTTTCTATATATAGAGTTGTTCCAACTGGGAAATAAGTTAACACAAATGAAAAGTATTTATACATGTAATGGATTAAAAAATGTAGATTACTGTCAATGTTTATAATTCCTAACATTTGAACAGTATTAAAACAGTTAAGCCTCTGTTTGGCTATATGTGGTCAAATGTCTCCTAAAAGGCTTCCTATGCTAAAATACAAAGCTAAGGAACAAAGCCAAGGTCTCTTGACACACATGATGCTGCAGAGGAAGAAATCCTGGTTTGTTCTGTGCCTTTCAGAATAAATGTATTAAATATTATACATTGACATAATCAGACTGGGGACGATGTCAACAAACTGAGGGCTCTTGGGATGTATTCATATTCTGTGTATGTTGTTTCAAGAATCCTTCTTCCTTTTGGACTCATTCTCTTACTAGCTCTTCTCAGCATGCTCCATAACACTAATTTCAAAATTAAAATTAAAGAAATATTTCCTTCTTTTGGATCTTTTATCCCTAATAATTTTGCTGCTTTATGGTCTGTCAAGTATTATCAATAAATTCAGTCATTCATTCAACTAATATTTATTAAAACCTATTGTGCACCATTACCCTCCTTGGATAGATTAATGAACAAAACAGGAAAAATGCCCTGTCATCTTCATCATATTTTGCATTTATTCGGTATTTCCATATCTCTCCATTTGTACTGCAGAATCCTTTAATGCATTTAAGTGACCAACTTCTGATGATCAATGTTCTGTCCTATTTGTCTACCTCCATTTCCATCCTAGAACCCTGGGGTTCTAGTTCTACTCAGCCGCTCTTTTCTCTCCCTAAAATCAGCTTTTGATCTTTTTTCAAGGTAAAAGCTGTTAGATAATCCATCTTTGGATGATGTTAGTGAAAGATGAGCAGTTCCAACATAATTATTTATCTATGAGATTCATAGCCTTCTACTTTGAATATCATACTAATCCCTAGCCCCAGAGCATGCTTAAAGTCTTAATCCTCCTAGGTCACTTAGCATTGCTGCATAAAGTTTATAGCATTTGTTAAATAGTCCATTGTACACTCAGGTTACCTAACATTAGTTAGGAGCAAAACAAAATCCATATTTGTCTTTGTTGAAAACATAATGGTCTTGGGGTCCCTGGGTGGCTCAGTTGGTTAAGTGTCCGACTTTGGCTCAGGTTGTGTTCTCATGGCTTGTGGGTTCGAGCCATGCTGACAATCCATAGCCTGGTGCCTGCTTCAGTTTCTGTGTCTCACTCTCTTTCTGCCCCTCTCCTGCTCACGCTGTCTCTCTCTTAAAAATAAATGAACATTAACAAAATAAAAAAAAAATAGGGGTGCCTGGGTGGCTCAGTAGGTTGAGCATCCAACTTCAGCTCAGGTCATGATCTCATGGTTAATGGGTTTGAGTCCTGTGTTGGGCTCTGTGCTAACTGCCAGCTCAGAGCCTGGAGCCTGCTTCAGATTCTGTTTCTCCCTCTCTCTCTGGCCCTCCCCTGCTCACGCTGTTTCTCTCTCTCTCAGAAATAAATAAAAACATTTAAAAAATTAAAAAAAAACCACACAAAACACCATAATGGTGTCTCCATTGCTATTTGAAAGTTTTAAGTCTTTAGGAGACACTTCTCTTCTCAGTCCAACACAATATTTGCTCTCAGTCAGTGGCCTCTCCCCACCATTTCTCATCCCCTGTCCAGTCTTACTCTCCTGTAAACCTTGTGTCATACCACATGCATCTGCAAGAACATTTCTTGGACCCCAAGTCCAATTGTGGCACTCCTCTCTTTAAGCCTCCTCATTAGTCTTATGATAAAGCAGTTGAAACTCTTTAACTCAGTTCTCAAAGTCCTATACAATCTGACCTCTAATAATGTCCTATCTCTCCACTCTGTGTTCTTAGCATGTCTTTTCATGCCTCAGGGTCTGTAAACATGTTTTCCTCCTCCTGGATTACTTTTTTCTGTCTTTTACCACTATAATATTCAAATTGTTTCAATTACCCTCCATTGTCTGGTTTTGGCATCACTTTGGCCAAACAACAGCAGCAATAACACAGCACTAACACTTCCCTGGGCCCTTTCCTGGGCTTTCATCAGTATGGACCTCTCCTTACCTCTACCTTCACCTATTACACTGCATTCTAATTATCTGGTTATTTGTCCATTTTACCATCTAAAGTATAAATTCTGAAGTTAGGAATATCACTATTCTATTCTCTGTTATGATTCAAAGATTCAGCTCAGCTCCTGGCTCTTAGTAGATGCTCAATAGTTATTTATAGAATAGGCAAATGTGGTTTAGTTTCTGTATACACTGTTCTCTTTAAGACCACCATTAGGCTCTTAATCTATGATCTATCAAATGATTATTCTTTTCCACTTCTACCCAGTAATTCTATTGATGGTTCCTTTAAAATTCTATTGATTCTATTGATGGTTCCTTTAAAAGCTCTTTTTCTGCACTGATAAAAATGAAGCTGCTCTCTCTGCTATTTATAGATGTGTCTTCCACAATAGATTCCTTGTGTTTTTTAAGTTCTCAATATGGGTACAGCTTTTGTTGCAAACTTCTGCTTAACTTTTTCCCTCAGGGATCTTATCTATTTTCATGTTTATAACAACCATCTGTGCTTAGATGTCTTCAAAATTCCTGGTCTGGCCCATAATACTAACTTGAACTCAAGCTCTTCTCTACTGGATATCTCCACTAAGGTCCTCTTCTGAAACTTAACAGTTCTGAATCTGTGCTTATCATTTTTGGCTCCAAACAGCTTTCTCTCATCATAGCTCCATATTTATCAATACTCCTATTAATTCAAAATCATTTTAGATCCCTCTTTCTCCATTTTATTGATGTTAGATATATACTCAGATCAATGAATTCTTTCTCTGATATGTTATTTGATTCTTCAGTTACCTCCCATTTGAATTCATTATCACAGTTTAAACACCATTCTTTCTTCTTAAGTTACCTTCTTTAAATATCTCAGATCTACTATTGGTCTATGTATATCCCATATGCATTCCTATATTTGCATATTCTTTCTATCTTCTTAGAACACACTTCTCTTACTGTTCTGCTTGCCTGAGTTCTACTCTCCTTTAAAGGTTCAACACAGTACTATACTTCATTATAAACATTGCCCAGTTGTACAAATCTACAAATCTCCCCTATATGATAATACTTAATTTACTTACTATGTTTACCCATTAGCATACAGTGTGATGAATATTTGTTTAAATATATGTGTTTCCATTTTAGTTCTCTGATCCAGTTCAGGACTGGGGATTGAAAAGCAGATTAGAGGGATATTAGACAAGGTCTTTATTCTAGGGTAACACATTTAGATTTGAATCAGAACTATTTTAAGAAAGTTAATTTAATGTCAGTGTGATCCAGGTAGATGTGTGTGTGTTTTGAGAGGAAAAGGTGAAAAGGAGGAAGGGGAGCCCGAATGGAGAGGGAGGCCAGTTAGAAGGCTTGATAATAGTTAACCTAAAGGTAATACGAATATGAATTAAAGTAGAGACAGCGGACAAAAAAACAAGATATAAAAGTGAATAATACAGAAGTAGAATCAATATATTTTAACAGCTGAGGTGTTAGGACTAAGGAAGAGAAGGAATAATTATAAGTCAACTAATACTCTGTTGATATTCATTCAGCAGATATTCACTGAACACTCAGTATGAGGCATACTCTAGATGATGCCAACAGAGCAGTAGAAAAGGCAGGCACTGTCTCAGTCCTCATAAAGCTCACATTCCACTGGATAAACCAAAATTACAACCTGAGTGATTGGAAGATGATGAGGCCATTAATATAGAGAGTAAATAGAGAAATAGGAAGTTTCAGAGAAAACTTAATATTTTTAGTTTTGTACATAATTATCATGTTCTCACTCTGTGCCACACATAATATTTTAAGTACTTTGCCTGTACTAACTAATCCATGTTATAATCCTGTGAATTAGGTGTTATTATCATCCCCATTATACAGAGGAGGAACCAAATCATACAAAGGCTATAGAATTGAGCTAAGGAACAAGGATCAAACAAAGGTACTCCAGCTCTTTTTTTTTCTTTGAGTATTTTTGACACACAATGTTACATTAGTTTCAGGTGTAGAATATAGTGATTCAACTTCTCAATAAATTATGCTTTCAATGTTATTACAGTATCATTGGGTATATTCTCTATGCTGTGCCTTTTATTCCCATGACTTAATTCACTCCTTTAACTGGAAGTCTGTACCTACCATTCCTCTTCACCCATTATGCTCATTTCCTCCTCTCTCTTTCCTTTAGCAACCATAAATTTGTTCTCTGTATTTATAGATCTGCTTTTGTTTTTTGTTTATTTGTTTTGTTTTTTAGATTCCCCATATAAGTGAAATGATACTGTATTTGTCTTTCTCAGTCTGCCTTATTTCACTTAGCATATTCCCTTCTAGGTCCATCCAAGTGCAGCTCAGCTCTTTGAGTCTGCAGTCTTATTACTAGGACATATTGCTTTGTAGATGCTTTGGGACTAATAGATGGAGAATCTTAGAAGGTAAATGGAATGCTTAATAGAAGTGTAGAGAGAGTTAAGGACTATATATAGATAACCATTTGAGAATCAGCTACATACAAGAAATACATAAATCCATGAAACTAAATTACATTGATCAGAAAAATCATGAAGAGACAAATTTGTATTTTCATTTACCTTGTAATTATCAGTGACATATCCTACAGTGCTTCCATTGGCTTTTGTGTCATTATAGGTTTCCGATTAATTTCATATTCTTTTGGCTACTCCTTATTAGCCTCTTTTCCTTTGTTCACTCCAAAGTGTCTTCTCAAGACTCCCTTTCAATATATCTACTCTTCTTACTCAACATATTCTGCCTGGGTGGTCTTATATTAAGCCATGACTTCTCTTATCATTTGCATGGTAAGAAATAAATATTCAGTCCAGTTCATCTTTTCTGAGCACCAGACCCAAATACTCAATAACTTCCTGGATATATTCAGTTAGATAGTGAAGTGCAATGTGACCAAATGGAATTTATCTTCTTTACTTCCAAACCTCCCCTTCTTTAAAGCCTCATCTTCATGAATGGAACCATTATTCGCTGCAGCATCATGATTAGAAAACTTGGGAGTCATTTGAACCCTTCTCTTTCATTTATCCTTCTATCTCTCCCAAATAATAGGTCATGAACTATGCTTTAAGTTTTTCTCATATTCATCATAGCTGATCATTCCTTGCTTTCATTCAGTTCCCATCACTTCTGAGATGGACTTATGCAGTTGCCACCTAATTTATGTTCCATAATACTTCTAGGGTAAAATTGTTAAATTTAAGTGGATCTTGTCAAACCCCTCCTTAAATTTCTTGTTTCCCCATAGCTTTCAGAATACTTCTTAAAGTCTTCAACACAGCTTCTCTATCTGTCTTTTACTTTTCTATGTTCAGTGTCATGCATACGTTACTCTTTAGCAATTTCTCCAACACTTGAGTCACTATTGTGTGCTCATGCACATTCTAGTCCCCCTGCTGAGAATATCCCCTCTCCTTCACTTAGCTGAAACCTACCTGTCCTTCTGAATTTTTATTAAATTTTACCACCATCAGCCCAGAATCCTCTATAGACTTTCTCCCCAGTCCGATACTGATTTGGATGTCTTTTCTCTATAGTCCTATCCAGTCCCATATGTGTCTCTAGCATAGCATATACCTTACCACTCCATACTTGTTGATTTACTAGTCTATCTTCCCTGTAGCTGTAAGTTCCTTGAAAGCAAGAACCATATTGACTCACCTTTATAGTTCTAGAATATATTATAGCCTGGGTACATAGTATGAGCTCAATAAATTTGTTAAAAGGATTATTAATTAGGAAACAGGAAGTATTCTTCAAAAAATACCCATAACCCCATTTGGAGCTTCACAGTGTGACAAGTAGATTTCCAAAGAACAATTGAAATAATAATTATAGTACTATGTGGAAAGACAAACAGACAATGAGATTATTTATTATTGGTGTTCTAGAGAGATGATCTTGTAGCATCTATAGTGATTATTAAATGCTGTTATCATGTAAGTATCAGATCTGAACTATAAGCTACATGAGAGAATGGTATACATCTGTTTTGTTCATATTGAACTCTTTAGCACTTGGCATGAGTTAGGATTAAATAAACATTCACTGCAATTTGTTGAATGAGCACAGTAGCAGGCAGTCAAATTAGGTGGAATATATCATGCTAATATTGACAAAAATCAAAATGTGTTTCTAAAAAATGCTTTGCATTGATTTTTTGGAAGCTTTTCTGTATTATATTTTAACCTTTGCATGTATCTTGCCAGCTCTCCCCACTCCCATTTTGTCGCTATTTTTAAACTACATTTATGGTGTTTTTGCTTTACAAAAATGGTTTTTGTTTATGTAGACAAACCTTACAATTTTTCTTTCAGTGTTTCCGTGTTTCATATTATGTTTATAAGGGCTTTCCCACAGCAGAATTGGGAAAATATTTCTCTATATTTTGGTTTTATTTCTCTATATTTAGATCTTAATATATCTGGAATTTATATTTGTCTACAGTTTATTTTGATTTAATGATTAACGCATATTCTTTGTTTGTTGTACATTACTTTGTAACTTTGTAGTTTTCAATTTTGCCCTGGTTTGACTGTAAAATTCAGGGAAGATGTATTCAAATGTTTTTTTTTATTTATTTATTTCTAGGAGAGAGAGAGAGAGAGAGACAGCGTGAGCAGGGGAGGGTCAGAGAGAGAGGGAGTCACAGACTGAAACAGGCTCCAGGCTCTGAGCTGGCAGTCAGCACAGAGCCTGATGCGGGGCTCGAACCCACGAACCGCGAGATCATGACCTAAGCGAAAGTCGGACGCTTAACCGACTAAGCCACCCAGGTGCCCCAGGGAAGATGTATTCAAACCATCTTATTTAGGGGCACCTGGATGGCTCAGTCAATTAAGTGTCCAACTCTTGATTTCGGCTCAAATCATAATCTCATGGTTTGTGAGTTTGAACCCCATGTCAGGCTTGGCACTGACAGCGTGGAGCCTGCTTGGGACTCACTCTCCATCTCTCTCTGCCCTCCTGCTTGCTCTTGCTCTCTCTTGCTCACTCTCTCTCTCTCAAAATAAGTAAGTAAAAACTAAAAAAAGGAAAGCATCTTATTTATAAAATATCCTAGAGTAGATGAGTCTTTCAACTGGACTGCTGCATGAATCATCTCTCTGCTGGACTCTTGTGACACATTTCTCTTTTTTTATCCTTTAAAAAATATATTTATCTAAATTTAAGTTAGTTAATATACAGCGTACTATGGGTTTCAGGAGTAGAACCCAGTGATTCATACTTTACATATAACACCCAGTGCTCATCCCAACAAGTATCCTTTTAATCTTCATCACCCATTTAGACCATCCACCCATCCCCCTCCCCTCCAACAACCCTCAGTTTGTTCTCTGTCTTTAAGAGTCTCTTATGGTTTGCCTCCCTGTCTCTTTTTAACTTATTTTTCCTTCCCTTCCCCTATATTTTGTATCTGTTTTATTTCTTAAATTTCATATATGAGTGAACTCATATGATATTTGTCTTTCTCTGACTTATTTAGCAGAATACCCTCTGGTTCCAACTACATTGTTGGAAATAGCAAGATTTAATTATTTTTGATTGCTGAGTAATATTCCAGTGTGTGTGTGTGTGTGTGTGTGTGTGTGTGTGTGTCTGTGGGTCTGTGTGTCTGTGTGTATGTATCTCACACCTTCTTTATCCATTCATCAGCCAATGGACATTCGGGCTCTTTCCATAATTTGGCTATTGTTGATAGTGCTGTTATAAACACTGGGTGCACATGCCCCTTCAAAAGCATTTTGGTATCTTTTGGATAAATACCTACTAGTGCAATTGCTGGGTTGTAGGGTGATTCTATTTTTAATTTTTTGAGGAGCCTCTATATTGTTCTCCAGACTGGCTGTACCAGCTTGCATTCCCACCAACAGTGCAAAAGTGCTCCCGTTTCTACACATCTTCACCTGTTGTTTCCAGAGTAGTTATTTTTTAGCCATTCTGACTGGTGTGCAGTGGGTATCTCATGGTGCTTTTGATTTGTATTTTTCTGATGATGAGTGATGTTGAGCATTTTTTTCCTGTGTTTGTTAGCCATCTGGATGTCTTCTTGGAAAAGTGTCTATTCATGTCTTCTGCCCATTTATTCTCATAATTTTGTCTGCCCCTCTCCCCTCTCTACCTAGCAATCATTAGGATACTTTTAAAATACCAGAAGGAAATTCTCCATACCATCAGATGATATTTGTGTCTATTGTATTGATTGCTGTATCCCCAGTGCCTTGAACAGTGCCTGGCTCATAGTAAGTGCTTAATAAATATATGTTGGTGCAAACAATACTAGAACCATGTTGCTTCTCTGCTTAAAACTCAAGAGCTTCCCATTTCCACAATAAAATTCACACATCTTTCAATACAAACCCACTGAGTTCTTTCTCTCTTCAAGATCCCTAGCTATTTCCACAAGAACTTTATTGTTTAGTAGACAGGAGCTTAAATATGATTGCCCTGGAGAAGTCTTTCCTTACTTCACTATTGACAGTACATGTACCTTATGTATTTTGTTATTGTTTTGTTTTATGTCACATAACTTTGTCATTAATAATTTTTATAGCTCAGTTTGCTTTATTTTTATTTTTATTCTCCTTTTGCATTCTTACCAGAAAGTAAGCTCTATGAAGGTCTGCACTTTGCCTATGTTTTTCTCTAATGTGATTTTTGTACACAACATGATGTGTGGCACCCAATATTTGTTAAAACAAAATTTGAAGACTTATTTTTATGGCAACCCTTATAATGCCAGTGCTGAGGTTCCACTCAGTTCACTTGACAATTAAAAAAAACTCATTGGGATTACTCGGCAATCAAAAAGAAACAAATCTTGCCATTTGCAACTACATGGATAGAACAAGAGGGTATTATGCTAAGTGATACTAGCCAGTCAGAGAAAGACAAATATCATATGATTGCACTCATATGAGGAATTTAAGATACAAACAGATGACCATAAGGGAAGGAAAGCAAAAATAAAGAGGGGGGACAAAGAGGGGACAAAACATAAGAGGCTCTTAAATTAAGTACAGAGAACAAACTGAGGTGGACAAAACAGAGATTCAAATATAGAGAACAAACAGGATTGCTGGAGGGGTTGTGGGTAGGGCAATGGGATAAATGGGAAAGGGACATTAGGGAGGACCCTTGTTGGGATGAGCACTGGGTGTTATACATAGGGGATGAATCACTGGAATCTACTTCTGAAATCATTACAGCACTATATGCTAACTTCAATGTAAATTAAAAAATAAATTCTAAAAAAAGAAAATAACTCATTGGTTAAAAATACATTAATCATGTCATACTTGATGTCTTTCATTTTATTCATGTTTGAATATAAATTATGCTCAAGCAGATTTGATTATCTGGTCATTTTATTTAAAGTACTTAAGTATAAACAGATGAACTCATACAAGTAGACATAATTAAAAAAGCATTAAGAGCACTGTTCATTAACACATAAACTATATAGATATCATATAGAAAATGGGTGACAAAGCCATCTAATTAACAGGATGATAAAGTTATTAAATAATTAAAGATGGGATGTTAGAAAAAATTTATAATCTCTTGAAAGGACAGAACAAAACATCATAGGAACTTGGAAAAAATAAAGAAAATGAACATTCACTGGGAAAGACATTGTAGAAAGTTGATGTCACCTGCTAAGTCCATAAGTAATACTTAAATGTGTGTTGGTGCCAAGAAGAGTGTTATTTGGGGATACAAAAAGGTCCTGTTGAAGCTATAAAATGAAAACATCTGGACAGCTGAGAGGAACAATTAGAAAAAAAGAATTAAGAAGCATATAAACACTTGACTGAATATTATTTTAAAATATAAAAAATAATATAGTGGAGGAGAATAGAAGAAATGTAAAAAAAACAAAATAAGAGAATAGAGAAGTATGAAAATGCATAGAAAATTATAAAGAAAATATACAGAAGCAGAGGAAGAAATTTGGTAAAAACTCATGTAAAACCATAACTATCCTAGACATAGAAAATAATAATGTGTTAAAAAAGAATACAATAGCCAAATCATATAAAATCATGATGGCTGACTGGAAGCAGTGTTTCCTTTTCTGCTATTTTATGGTATGTGTCAGCTTTAAATAATTTTTAAGTGCTGCTTTCTTTACCTGAATTAAAAATCAAGTAAGCCAAGAAAAACATAAATAAACATCTTCTTTTTCTCGAAAGGACTTTGCCTTTATTTGTTCTTCTGCTATCAGAAGGTAAAAATGCAAATATCTAGCCAAAACTGAAAGTAGTAATGGGAAGCTAAAAATGGTTTCAATCAACTAACACATATTTAATGAGCGTTCATTATAAATTCTGTGTTTTGGGACTGTAGAGATAACAAGTATGGGACTCTGTCAATTATAACCTAATTAAGGGGTTAAGAAATAATTACATGACTTAATTCATGGAAAAGCCCATATTATATCTACATTCATTTGCTGATAGGTCAGTACAGAGAATTTATAAAAAGATGAATAAGGCATTGTATCATCATTTGAAAAACAAAAATGGCTCCCAGATTTAAGCAGCTGGTTGGAGTTTAGGGTTTGAATTCCAGATTTACTCCCCTTATCTTAGAATGTATAGAAACGCTTCACTTCATATATGAGATGGATATAATGTCTACTTTACAGAATATGAAAAAGACACTGCTTACAAAATATTCATGTGCTTCTTTACATTTCCAAGCTCCTTTGCAGATATCCCTGGATATGTGATTTCATTCTGGCCAATGGGTTGTGAAAAAAAGTGATGTATGTTACTTCTAGTCCAAAGAATTTTCTTGCTGTTGTGTAATCTTTAATTGTCCCTGTTGAAGTGATCTGGAAGCAGAAGATCCACTCCTGAAAGTTACTGGACCCAATTTCATCAGAATAAACTTGCATGTTGTTAATTGTGCTGAGATATCTGGGTTTATTTGTCATAGCTAGAGAACCTGTGCTGACCAGTGAACAGGACTGTTGTAAGGTTCATATGGGATAATGCATGTAAACTTCTTAGTATAGTGCCTGGAACAGAGTAAGCAAGCAATAAGTGGAAGTCATGATTAGTTAAAACCTTTCTAAATAATCTCCACGCCCAACACAGGGGTTCGAACCTTCAGCCCCAAGATCAAGAGTCACATGCTCTACCACCTGACTCAGCCAGGCACCATACAAATATTTCTAAATAAAATTAGTTATTAAAACCTGTTTAGTGTTTTATTTTGTAACAGTAATAAATCCATATTGGGGAAAAAACCCTCTAGAATGTGTTGGCAGAATGTTTCCAAAACTACTTCAATGCTTTTAGTTCCTCTAATTCTTTTTTCCTAATTGAGTACACTTGATCTTTTGTGATAGGAGCTCCTACTCATTAAACTTGTACTTTCTGTAAACACAGTATATGTTTTTGGTCAGAGGTCTTTAAGGTTTTTATTTATGGATAATTCATTGCCCTAAACCAATAGTGAAAACTAGTGATCTTTCAAACATGGAAACACCCTGTAATTTTCTTCTGGCATTGCAACAACTTTGATGTTCATCTTTCTCTTTTCTGGCTGAACCTATATACACTTAAGTACAGGATCACATTAAGAAAATGCTCAGACCACATGTAAACAACCTGTGGCTAGACAATTCCTGAACCCTATGCTATGTCCAATTTTCAAAGGATGTAAGCTTCTGTGTTGTTTTCTCTACCATATATTTTTCCACAAAAGTCCTACTTACTACTTTATCATGAAGCAATGTATTTGGGCATAAGTCTAGACATGCTGTGATTTGAAAGAAGTCTATCCCTTCCTGCTTACCCCGCCCTTTTGTCCTCTGAAGAGGAGTTTGGACATCTCGTGCCCCGAGACATAGCTTTATGGGTATGTGTAGGCAGTGCATCACGATTAAAAAGATTTGGGGAAAAGATCTGGATGGCTATGCTAAGGAATTAGAATGAATTTTAATCATCTGCAGATGAAAATAAGATAAGACAAACAAAAATAAGTGCATAATGAGAAATGAAAAGAAGGGCAATGGGGACTGAGTTAAGTCAACCAGTGATCAGTTTTATTTTTCAATAAATAAATTTACTAATTTAAAGGAAAGAAAAAAAAAGAAACTTTCTATGAAAGTATCTGATAAATCAGATGATTGTGTAACATTCAAGTATATCAGCTGATGGAAAACAAACCTGGAACTTCTGTTCATTTAGTCAGTGGATTTTATACACTAAATCAGGAACCTGTTTCTCTGAACTTTTCCTTCATCTTCTTTCCCTCAGTAGTTAAGATATGACTCACCAGGATTGATTATACAGCTGACAAAAACAACCATGAGAAGGCAGGATGAGTGGTGAGAGGTGGGGGTGAACAACACTCATTTAAATATGGCAGAAACATCCCCATTTATAGCTCCAATGCAGGAGAAGTCTTATAATCATGTTTCAGAGCTCACAGGTAGAAAACTGAGCCTCTATGGCAAGCCCAGGACTAAGAGGGCCCATGGAATATTCTGTCAGAATGGGCAGGGCCCCAGGATATCAGTGAAAAGGTCCTGGTCACTGCATACACTGCACATTGTAACCAGAAACTTGGATGAGGAAGACAATGCTGTACTTTATGGAAGGACATAGGCACAAGGCTGGGGAGGGGGGTGATTTAATGCAGTGAACCATGGTATCGCAAAACCAGCTGGCAGAACGGTTGAGTCAAACAAAATGAAGTTTAACAGGCATAACTATAAAAGCTGTAGTCTTTTAATTTAAAATAAATATGCTTTAAAAAATAAAATAAAATAAATATGTTAACTCAGTAATTTCTAGCTATATATATGTTCACATGTGTTCAAAGATACATACATACAAACTCAGGATCTTTGCAGCCTTTTGTGTAATTTCACACAGCAGACACAACTAATATCCTTCAATAAGAGGTTGGTTAAACAGATTATGTTATGTGACCCAAGAGAAACTGGCAGATTATTAAAAATACATCTCTGTGTGCTTATATAGAATGACAGAGTATGGAATAATCTCCTAAATATACTGTTAGATGAGAAAAGCAACCTGTAATGCTATACATATAGTATTCTCTAATATAAAAGATAAAGAAAATTGAGTCTTCAGGATAGCTAGGAATGCACTGTTGGGAAAGAAAGGGTATTCTAAGCAGCTAAAATGGAGTGTGCAATTAACACAGGTGTGTAAGAGCTTATATGTTCAGGAAATAATGAATAGTCCACCTAGGATACACAGCAAATCACCCTGCTGCTAATCCTATATTATCATTTCCTCCTCTTGAATACTGTCATGAGTGCCAATGTAAGTGTGTTATGATATCCAAAAAAGAAAGCAATTCCTGGTTACTTAGAGTAACACCAACACTGCTAGAAATGATTTAAACAAACACACAGGCAGGGCCTGATCACATACAGAACACCTTGGCTTTCAGCCATATAAGCCATCCGCTCCTCCCAAAGTACAGATATGATGCATTTTGGTTTAGAGTGTGACATCAACTTTAACCATCTCCCAGAGCAACAAGGGAATCAACACAGCCTTATAAGTAAACAGGTACCTATACTGTTTGCCTCTACCACCTTTTGGCAAAGAAGGCAAACATTTACTCATTGTACTGATAAATATAACAACTTAAGTTTCCTTCTGTAAAATTTTGAATTAATCCTGGGGGCATTATTTGCTAGTGTGTGTGTATTAACTTGTAGCTTTACACTGTATTACTATATTTATCCTCATTTGTAGACCCATATTCTATAGTAGATTTGCTTATATAAGGTCTATTTTAGAATCATGGTTTCAATTTTATGTCTTGTGGTTAAGCCAGGATGGTACCACAGTTAGTGCTGGATATCACATCATGAGCCAGAGTGTAGAGTGGGCAAAATTTCTCCTTTGTGTCTTCCCAGTCTTTTCATACAGGATCCCATATTAATGCTTCTCTTCTCATGATCAGAGTCATCTCTTTGTTGGTCCCCTCCTGAATCTAATGCCTCAGAAGTCGCCATGGAAATCACACTTTGGTCAAAGCTGTTCCTAAACAAAAGATGTCCTAGTCCAAAAGAGTTTTTCACTTTTTCAGCAAATGTTTCTCTAATTCAGACTTAAGAGTTTGTAGACATAAGTAAATGGACTATGATGATAAACTAATTTCCACTTTTTTGCAAAGGACTGTTGACTCTTGGTTTTCTTCCTCCACAGCATGAAGCTCTTCCCCACCTATATGTGGCTGTTCAATGATGAATGTGTCACTTGATTTTTATTCTGGAAAATTCTGGTTTGGGCTAGGACTCTAAAGATTTCTGGTAGCATTATCTGTGATTATTTTAACAACAACAACAACAATAATTATTATTATTATTATGCAGTTGGCTTCGTGGCCTTCTCTCCTTTAGTATAATCAGTTATGAGATAAAGTCAGAAAAGGTTTTCTCTTATGTACCATTGTGCTTCTAAGCTCTATAATCCTGTGATTCTTGTTTCTGTAAGTCAGCTGATATTTTTGGTGACTTGGAAGTTGGTCTCCATAATCAGACTCCCCTGCCCGTTTGGCATCATCTCCTGTTCACCCTGTACTCTGTGGACCTCCTTCTCACACAGGAATCTCTTTGATCTCAAAGCAGCTCTGTAAGGTGCAGAGAAAAACAAATACCAGGCTATTTCCCTTCATGGTCCTCATGGCAGTATGAGTTGTCCTAAAGAATAAGAAAGTTTAAAAACAACTGATAGTACTATGCTTGAAGAAACATTTGCAAGTGCCAAATTAATTTCTATCAACACAAACAAATATGTTATTTCAGAGAAGAAGTTTCCCAAACATAAAAGGAATAGAATGAATGACATTTTAAAATGGCTTTGATTATCCATTATTATAAACACAACAGCACCCAGTGGGGTGGGCCGGGGGAGGTGGGGAGGCAACTCTTGCTTTTACCACAAATTATATTCTCTAGAGCTTTGAGGGGATGATTTTTATAGTAGCCCTTTCTTTATCAAGCAGTTATATCAAATTATTCCTAGCATGCATATAATTCACCAATGAACAGACTCACTTTAAATATGCTTTTTCTTAAAAATAAGGAATGAATCATGCATGGATATACATAAATTAAGTTAATTTGATAATGAACATGCAGAAGCAAGAAATCTTTAATCAAAAATCACCCTGGTGCCTTACAAGTAAAAAGTAAGGATATTTTAATATTAAATCCTAACCAAGCATTGAATATGCATCAAATTTAGAAACTGGGGATGAACAAGAATCATCAGACCTGAGTTAAGATGTAGTACTTTTTACATGAGAGACTTCTATAATAAGAACAGTTGATAACAAAGAATACTATTGACAAATACTAAACCAGAGCATGTATACAGATTTATATTTAGTAGAGGTGACTTTTTAATTGCATAGGACTCCATTTATGTAGGCATTCAGTACTTCACTTATATATGACATTAAAATTATGTATCCCATCCATTAAAAAACAAACAAACAAACAAACAGATCCTAACCCCAAAAGGACAATAGGTATTTTTTTCCTAACAACCAGAAAAAGTGTTTCAGTGTTCTCACCTACTTCTATAGGGATTAAAAATACAGCCTTTGGTATTAAAAACACAAATTTAGGATTAGAAATATTTAACATACTTTCTGGATGACCTTGGGAAAATTACTTGGGAAAACTCTTCTAACCATCATTTCTTTATTTCTAAATTGAGATACAAATATTTATTTCATAGAATTGTTAGGAGAATTAAATAAAATAATGTTTGTGAAAGCATTTATCATTTTTTAATTAAAAAAATTTTTTAAATGTTTTTTATTTTATTTTTGAGAGAGACAGAGACAGCGTGAGCAGGGGAGGTTCAGAAAGAGAGGGAGACACAGAATCTGAAACAGGCTCCAGGCTCTGAGCTAGCTGTCAGCACAGAGCCCGACGCGGGGCTCAAACCCGTGAACTGTGAGATCATGACCTGAGCTGAGTCAGATGCTTAACCGACTGAACCAACCAGGCGCCCCTGAAAGCATTTATCTTAGGGTCTGGCCATAGTCAGAAAAGTTATCATTTATTTTAAGTTTATTATTATTACTTATTTTTCTGGACTTTATGAGTTCTATGTGGCTGATGGACATATATGGGTATTCATCTCTGACTGTTCATAGGTATCTTTGGGTTTGAAAGGAGGTCTGGTACCAGGAAGTAGATGAAGCAAATCTGAATTGTGCTGATTGTGTATGAGGATTGGTAGGTGGTTTGAGGTTGCTGGAATTTGAGGTTTATTCAGCATTTTAACTGAGAGATGGGAAAGTGGTAAGAAGAAAAAAGTTACTGCAGGGAGGGTAGAGATGTTAAATATGTAGCACTTCAAAAACACAACCTTCTGGCCTATCATGGTCTCAACTCAACAGAGCACACCAATCAACTGGAGTTGGCCCAAGAGATATAACTTGTTTGCTATCTGTTAGAATGATCAAAGACACTTAAATTGTGTCAATGGACCAGCAGCACACACACTGCCTAGGTATTTTCAGAAATACAAATTCTCAGGGCACCTGAGTGGCTCAGTTGGTTAAGCGTATGACTTTGGCAAGTATCAAAGTTCTCACAGTTCATGGATTTGAGCCCTGAATTGGGCTCTGTGCTGACAGCTCCTGTGTCTCCTTCTCTCTCTGTCCTTCCCCTGCTGATGCTCTGTTTCTGTCTCTCAAAAATAAATAAATGTTAAAGAAAAAAAAAAAGAATTAACTGAAGCACTTCTTAAAACAGGTGCTTTAAAAGCAAAACAAAAACAAAAACAAATTCTCAGACCTACCCCAAGGTGAGTGAGGCTGGTTTAACAAGACTTCCAGGTGATTCTGATGCATGCCAAAGTGTGAGAAGCCTACTCGGATGTTATGTTCATCAACAAATTGGGGCTTCTCAGATAGCAAAATGGTGAAATGAACAGAGACTAATGTTATATAGGGCCTACTACATTCCAGACACTGTTCAATGTACTCTCATGTGCTTATTTCTCCCAATACTCTTTTAATGTAGATATTTCCGGATAGCTTAAAGAGATAATAGATAGGGAGAAAAGAAGAGAGGAAAGAAAGAAGAAAGGAAGAAAGGGAGGGTGGGAGGGAGCAAGAGAGGTGGGTAGCTGGAGGGAGATTGAGAGGCAGGGAAGAAAAAAAGAAAAGAGAAAGAAAGAGGAGCAAAGGAAAGGAAAGAGGAAGGGAAGGGAAGGAAGAGAGAGGGGAAGGAAGGGGAGGAAGAGGAGGAGGAAAGGACAGGAAACCAGATTTCTGAGTAGTTATATAGCTTTCATGCAACTAGTAAGAGGTTGTGTTAGAATTTGATTCCTGGTTTAATTTTAAAGCCCAGCATCTTTTTTTTTTCTCTTCCATTCTGCCACACTAAGCAGTATATGTAAGAATCAACCATTTCTGGGGGTCCTGGGTGGCTCAGTCAGTTGAGAGTCTGACTTTGGCTCAGGTCATGATCTCGCGGTTGGTGAGTTCCAGCCTCCGGTTGGGCTCTGTGCTGACAGCTCAGAGTCTGAGGCCTGCTTAGGATTTTGTGTCTCTTTCTCTCTCTGCCCCTCCCCCGCTCGTCCCTCAAAAGTAAATTAAAATTTAAAAAAAAATTTAAAGAATAAACCATTTCTATGGTGCCAACAAAGTTTAATTGTTTGAGCCAGAAAAAAAATGTACTGGAGAAATTAGATCCCAGTTCCCCACTCTCTTCACAGAACACCATTTCTCACAAAATCATTATGAACCAAAAAGCCATCCAATTCCTAAAATATTACAATAACTTTATCCACCATGAAATCCAGAGAGGCTGTGGAAATAAAAGCATTTGTCAATGAAGAATTTGGCCCTTAGAGGTAGAAGAGAAAGTTTTGGTCAGAACATCAGGATTGATAATAAAAATTCCCAGTCACTTTTAGAATTTTTAGCAGATTATGTGTTATGTTTTCTAATATGACTTTCCAGATAAAGTTTCAGAAAGAGATCTGAATAAAATGTTCTAGTAACTGTTTCTTTTTCTTCCATGTTTTTTTGAATACTTCTTTTTTTGGCCGAAAAGAATTTTTCATGTGCTTTTCAAAATAAACAAAATGCAAACTAGACAAAGAATAAGTTACTTTAAAGACTTAATGTATGCATGTACTTATTTTAGCTAATGCAAACATTTTCATAAAATCCAAAGTCTTCATGCTAGTTACTTTAATTGGAACCTATGTGTGATCAAGTAGGTAAAAGATAAATGTGTTTGCACAAGGAAGGGGAACATGAAGATCACATGAACTCTTTAGGACTCGATGCTCAGCTGCTTACTGTCTACAACACTGTCACTGTCATACACCAAAAGTGCTGGTGTGGTCAGGGGGGCTGGCATCTTGCCAAATGGCATATCTTCACTGTGTAGTATGAAGGCTGGTCTTTGGTTTTCTTTTCTGCAGGTATCTTTGAGATACCTTCAATGATTACAGTATCCAAAGGGCAAACTGAACAAGTTAGACATCACGTCAAAAAGGACAAATCATCTGTTGTCCTGTTGACTCATAATATTTATGTGACCTTAATCATAAGGATTTCTTTATCTGAACCATGAGGCATGGAAATAGAACCACAAATTCTCTTTGTTCAATACCAGTTTGTCAGAACCCACTAATGTATTTTCCTGTGTGGTTTATTGAACTGCATCTAATTATTTTTAGTTTTCTCTTTTTTCCCTCCTCATTGTGGTTGGCCTACAGGTTACTGTGTTTCTATAAATTGTTTTATTTTTTATTTAAAAAATTTTTAATGTTTTTTAATTTATTTCTGAGAAAGAGAGAGAGAGACAGTGTGAGCAGGGGAGGGACAGAGAGAGGGAGACATAGAATCTGAAGCAGGCTCCAGGCTCTGAGCTAGTTGTCAGCACAGAACCTGATGCAGGGCTCGAACCTGAGCCGAAGTCAGACACTTAACTGACTGAGCCACCCAGGTGCATGCTCCCACTCTCTGCTGAAAATAAAGCATGAAATACAGACAAAATATATTATACTTTTATAGCTAGTTTCCCTAATTCACAAATTTCTATTTTATTTATTTCCACGAGGTTGTTTACAGTAAGCGACAGAATTCTTCAATTTATAATATAGTCTTTTGTCGGTCATTCCACTGGTTGCCTTCATGTAAAGCTCAACAAATACTTTCAGGCAGTTTGCCTTTGTTGACACACCTTAAAAGGGGAGTAGAGATTTCAACCTCCAGATGTTCTGAATTCTCCAGCCAGCTAAAGCTTGCAGACAAGGTACTCCAGTATCTCATTGTCCAGAAGACACATTTGTTGTTCTCCTGATACAAATGTGTGCACAGTGTTTGTGAACAATCAGCAACATCGTAGGTGGCAACTCTATACAGTTCAGATGAAGGGGCAATTTTTTGGACCAGGAGCATGCCAATGGCGGCTGTCTCCCAGCTGCGAGAGAACTGGGATTTGTGCCATCTTCAAAAATAATACTAACTCTGTCCTCAACATGATGACTTACAAGTTTGGGTTAGTAAGCAAGACATCTGTTAAAATGTCAGCTGAATTAAATATATATTTACTGAGCTCAATATATGGCATTCTGGATACATAAAATGCAATGGGGATACATACTCTTTGAGAGCTCCTAGTCTTACAAATTTTAGTGGAGGCATGTCAAAGTTACAAACTATTCACAGCCCCTGAACAACAGCCTGTCCACAGAATTAGTGATGATAGATAATAAGTATAAAGTAACCAGTAATGGTAATCATATATTGAGAAATTACTATGTATCAGATATAATGTTAAATTCTATGTATGTGTGATTTACTTCAATCCCCCCTTCAAAAAAACTTCACACATTACTATTTCTGTACTACAACTGAAGAAATTAAAGCTCAGAGACATTAGCTGCATGAAAAACCTTGAGTGTAGCTGAAGCCTGACTGTAGTGTCTACACCATCTCCTTTTTTTATTCTGGACATTACCAGTCCTGAAACTTGCAATTATAATGTTGGCATGTTAATAAAGAGAGATATTTGGGGAAATATATTGGTTAGCTTGCTCTTTTATAAGAGATATAAGAGTTATGTATATACATGAAATGCAAAACAGAAAGAGACGGAAATCAGGTAACTGACACAGACAGTTACAGCGTAATAGCAACCACATAAATAGGCACATCTTATGAAGGTAATATCTAAATAATTAGTGTTTTAGGGGAGCCTGGGTAGCTCAGTCGGTTAAGCGTCCAACTTCGACTCAGGTCATGATCTCACAGTTCGTGGCTTCAAGCCCCGCGTCAGGCTCTGTGCTGACAGCCAGCTCAGAGCCTGGAGCCTGTTTCAGATTCTGTGTCTCCCTCTCTCTCTGATCCTCCCCTGCTCATGCTGTCTCTCTTTCTCAGAAATAAATAAAAAAACATTAAAAAAATAAAAATAAAAAATAATTAGCCTTTTAAGTATTTTATGCGATTAAATTCTTTTAAAGCTATAGCAGCTCTATTATTCTTTAGTTAAGGAAATACCCTAGAAATTCAAGAAAAACTTTCTGAAAGGAAGTAGTAACCAAGAAAAATTTGAAGCATAGTAATAATTAGATTAACAAATTAGAATAAGGCGTATGTTTCAGGATAGGTTAGAATATGCTGCAGTAGTAGATATCTCAAAATTCTTAAGGGCTGAAAACAACACAGGTTTATTGCTCCCTTATTTTCATATCCATCTCAGGACATTGTCCTTACTCAGGGACTGAAACTGACAGTCCATCATTTGGAATGTTGCTAGTTGCCATGACAGGCAGAAGAAAGATTGAAAATCGTACATCTGCTCCATAAAAGCTTATGCTTTGATGTGACACATCAGTGTTCCAGAAAGAACCAAGAGGCAAAGCCTGATAATGTTCAATGTGGATGGGAAATTATAAATTTTGGTATTGCTAAATAAATTGTGAAGCAGGTATTCTTTGTTGGCAATGGTAGATTGAAGCCAGGTTATAAAAGTCCTTTTTGCCACCCTGATAAGCTTGGACTTTATTCTTCAAGCTGTAGGGAAACTTTTGGGCTATAAGAAGGAGAATGATGGTCAGATTTTGTTTTACATTGGTTATTGTGGCTGTAGTGCAATGAATGAATTTGAAGAAGTCAAGACTAGAAATAAGAAACTCAACTAGAACAGAATTAAAATGATCAGAGACAACTAAGCTGTGTTAGTGATAGTAGATGTAGAGAAGATAAGATTAATATTTATTTAATTTTAATTTAAAAATATTTAAGACATAATTGATGGGACTTCTTGATTAATTGAATATGGAAGTTAAGGGCAAGGAGAAGGCTGGCAAAGCTCTCAGATTTAAGAATTGGTAAATGTGGATTCATTAAATGACATGAAATATAAATGGAGCAGGATTGAGGGTAAATTATACTTTGAATATTAGTGGATTTCACAAGATTGGAAATGTCCAACAGGTATTTATATTTATAAGTCTGAAATCCAGAGGAAAGGTCAAGGATAGGGATTTAGTTTTGGAAATCACTAGTATACAGGAGGTAGTTAAGATCCTGGAGTGGAGAACAATCCAAAGAGAAGCTCTACCATAAGAAAAGCAGTTGACCAAGTATAGAACTCGGAAACTCCAACATTTTGAAGAGATACAAATCAGGACGAGTTCATGAAAGAGAGAAAAAAGGAATGGAGAGAGGCAAAAATAGAGAGCCAAGAAAGAGAATTCAAAAAAGTCAAATGCATCAGTCAGATCCAGAAAGATGAATAAAGTCTTAAAGTGTCATTTGGAGTGGGAAGTAATTAAGGTTATAAAATAGACTTCTCCAAAACAGCTCTAGTGAGTATAACTGATATATGAAAATTTTCATATTTTTAATGTAAATGATTTTACAGGTTTGGGGATATGTATACACCTGGAAAGCCTTAATATCTGTCACCTCCAAACTTATTTGTGACTCTTTTTATTTTATTGTTTTGTAGTTAAAAAAAACTTGGCATGAGATCTACTTTATTAACAATTTTTTTCATGTTTATTTTGAGAGAAGTGAGAGCACATGAGTTAATCAGGAGAGGCAGAGAAAGAGAGAGAATCCCATGCAGGCTCTGTGCTGACAGTGCAGAGCTGGATATGGGGCTCAATCTCATGAACTGTGAGATCAAGACCAGAGCTGAAATCAAGAGTCAGACACTTAACTGACTGAGCCATTCAGGTGCTTCTCTACTAACAAGTTTTAAAGTGCACATTACAGTACAATTCTATAGGCACTATGCTGTACAGCAATTGGTTTAAAATTTTAGTATTCAAGATGGAGATCTTTTGATATCCTTGAATATAACTTATCAGTTCACTGGTTCTGGCAGAGAGTAAATTTCAGTGGACTGAACAGTGATTGGGTAGTGCAAGAATTAAGACTGTGAAGTTTGACTGATATGAGAAGGAGTAATAAAGTAATATACCGATGGGGTCATAGAATCAGGAGAATTCATAAAATTGAAGAATCTTGGGCATGTTTATACTTAAAAGTTGTGGGGAAAAAGATGGCAATATCAGGAATATAAAAGAGAGGGGACACAGACCAAATAATGGTTTTGTTATTTTCCAAGTAGTCAACAATTATAATCTTGACAACTATACACTTAACCATGGAAGCTGAAAGGCAGACTTTAATTTTTCAAGAAAAAAATCAATATATTACAAAGTAATAAAATCCTTATGAAGGCTGAATGATTCAATGAGTTGAGCTAGAGCTTTAGAGGCTGAAGGCTTTAATCATGACTGGATGATTGATTTTACTGCATAGTTTGGGCAAGCTTTTTCAATTTCCATTGGCTAGGAGGCATGCAAAGTTTAGCTAACTGAAATTGAATTTACCTGTCTTGTTTTTCACATATGTAATTTAAGGGTGAATCAGACCCTGAATAACTAGAAAGAATTATTAGATAGGATGTATGCAATAAAAAATATTTTGCAAACAAAAAATGCTGCACACGCATTTCTCAAAAATATGTCATTTTACTAAAATTTCAAACTGCTTTATTGTATGCCCTATTTTGTGCTTGAAAGACTAGTTTTAAAAGAAAATTGATAACGGTAGAATTTCAGAGTGGAAAATCATGGGTGTTATTTATAAAGGAGTCAGGGAAATCACAGTCAAGAATTCCCTTGAAGGTATTTCAAACACCACAGGTTAGCAGATACCACCAGCCCCAGGAAAACTCTAACACCTTTGTAGCCATCTGGTTCAGACTCACTTTCCGATATTCCAATCAGTAGCTTGCCTATTTGAAATGGGAGCAGCCCTCTTGCTCTTACTCAGTTTGCAGACAAGCATTTGGCATATTATGTTTTGAAGACATGATACATGCCACAATGTAGAAGGAACCTGTTTTTTGCTGTTCTTCCATACTTTAGTTCACTTTCTAATTTAAAAGTTATTGAGCACTGTTCATCCCTGCCTGGCTTACAGCCTCCAAAGCTTCCTCCCAAAGCTGTGGGAATATGGCCCCTCCTCTGCCTGCAACTCTAGCCTAATCTGAAACAAGAAGAATTTTTAAACTGTAGTCTTCTTTTTTATTTCATATGAAATGTATTTTTAATTTACTGTTGGTGGTGACTTTGAACACTCGATTGAAAAAGATAGTGAGACAATGGGAAACAACATGGCAGTGAAAAACTGATGTCTGCCAAAGGTGTAGAAAAAAGAGGGGCAGCTTGAGCACCAGTGATTTATCATCATTGATCCACACATTGCGATGTAAGATCTATCATTGGGAGCTCTCTTCTGTGCTCCAGTCATCACCAGTGCTTTTCTGTTTTATTCCATGTTCTGGGAATTGTATCTCCATGTTGTGCCCTGTACCTTTAGTTAACTGGATGAGTCTTGAGCTATGACAAGCACCAGTCATTTAAAAGGCCTTGTGCTAATTATTACAGGGAAGAAATGATTAAAAAGTCAAGGCCCTTGTCCATATGCATGAATTGTTTCAATTAATTTTCTTCTTTGGTTTATTGGTTGTGGTTATTTTCTAATTTGCTTTCTGTGGCAAGTTTTTATGTGGTTGACTAGCTGTAAAACAATTGTTCTAAGTTGATTGGGCAGAGAGAGAAACAGAGAAATCATATAAGCCTCAGCTTTTATGTTTACCAAATGTAAAACAATCTCTACACTAGCAACTATATTCTCATTAGGAAATAAAAAACACTCTAACCAGTTTAAAAAGCATTAAATAAAATGCTGTAGAATATCTGTATGTTTAAATATTAATGTCTGATCATTGAAATTTTGATACCCACTGCACACAAATCGTATCAATTGAGATCCAAAAGATTTATTTTATTTTTTAAAAAACGTTTATTTATTTTTGAGAGAGAAAGAGGGACAGAGGGCAAATTGACGCAGGGCAGAGAGTGAGAGGAAGACACAGAATCTTAAGCAGACCTCAGGCTATGAGCTGAGTTGTCAGCCTGATGCAGGACTTGAACCCACAAACCATGATATCATGACCTGAGCTGTAGTTGGACACTTAACCAACTGAGCCACCCAGATGCCCATAAGAGAAAAGATTTAAAATAAAGGATTTATACTGCAGTGAATATGACTAGTCCATATTCAAATGATCCCAACTGTTCCAGTAAATTTTTTGCCTGTTTTATTTTATTTGTTTTAGTAATGCACTTTTTGGCTGATTAAAAAAAATCTGGACTCCAATCATAGATTACACACCTTGTATTTATTTAATCCTGTTTTTTAGACTTTTTTTAGTCCAAAGCATTTTTTCTACCTATGTTATGCCTTTCATGAAATTACCATTTTTGAAGACTGTAGGGTAATTGTTTTATGGAATGTGTCTGAATCTGTTTCTCACAATTAGAGTCAGGTTAAACATTTTCAGTAAGAATCCTATACAGGTGCTATTGTATACATCCAATTGCATCACTCTAGGAGATAACATATGCAAGTTTTATGCTAAGTTTGGTCATTACATTAACACGATGTCTACCTTTTTTTTTTTTCATTTTAAAAGTATCCCCTTCCCTTTATAATTAATAAATAATCTATGGGATGATATTTTGATACTGTGTGAATACTATATTCAATACACTTGCAGGCAGGACTTTCAGCATGCATTAATGATCTTTGTCTGAGCTACACTGGGGATTGCAGAATAGTAATTTCCTAATTTTGTTTTCCTTCAACACTTAGTAGCTGGTATCTTTTGTGAAGAAAAGACTCCCTCCTCCAGTACCTCCATGTACTCATAGATTTTTAAAAATTCACTCCATTTTTTTCAGTTTTTTAATCCCCACATTGTCCTAACTTCTGTTATTTGGCCCCTCATGCTTGCTGCCTTGCCCTTTTGATGTGTACTTATCATTTTCTGGACACTACTTTGTTTTCTCACATAAGTGTTACAGGCTCACTTTGTATGTTCTCTGTCTCTGATCTGGAGTCAACCATTTCTCCAGGGAACACTGGTTCTTTTCAGTGGTGAATGTAGGTATTTTAAAACCAAGATTTTTGTACTAAAATGTTCATTTTCTCTGGATAAAATTGCTTCTGGGCCCCTTTGGTTGACTGAGAAAAGAATGTAAATATTTTTAAAATCATAAGTTCATGATGACAACTCCACCTCAAATCCATACTTCAGGGCTTCTTCTTACCTTCTCTATTCCATATTTATATACTGCTTCTTCCATAACAAAAACTCTGAATCTTAACACCACCAATATATTTACTAATTTGCTTTATCCTACAGTACACAAAAGGATAGTTTTAAGAATCAGCAACAATCCTACTAAGTAATATTCATGATATTGTTGTTCTTTTTACCTTGACAAGATTAAGGGTATACCGCAGTCAGAGAAATGTGTTCAAGAGTTACTTAAAAATTGTGTGGTTGTGTTATCGTAATATAAAACTGAATTCATTTGTTTCTGTTTGAATTAAAATTTAAGTTTGTTGTTTTCATTATTATTGATATAATTTTATTTTTGAAACTATGAAATATTGACAGGACTCAAAACTTCTACAACTATGAAAAAGTTGTACTCAGAGAAGCCTCGTGTTAACTTTCAATTCCTATCAGCATCCTTTCTTTCTCCTGCTGACTCCAGATAGGGAACCACTTATATTCTTTTATCTACCTTTTCTTTTCTTTTCTTTTCTCTTTTCCTTTCCTTTCTTTCCTTTTTTCTTTCTTTCCTTCTTTCCTTCCTTCTTTCTTTCTTTCTTTGTTAAAAATAAACAACTATAGGGGCACCTGGATAGCTCAGTTGGTTAAGGGTCTGACTTCGGTTCAGGTCATGACCTCACGATTTGTGGGTTCGAGACCCGCTTTGGGTTCTGTGCTGACAGTGTGGAGTCTGGTTGGGATTCTCTCTCTCTGTCCCTTCCCTACTCATGCTTTCTCTCTTTGAAAATAAATAAACTTAAAAAATATATTGAAAAAGAAAAAAATAAACAACTATATATTTATGTAGGTATAGATATATACAAAATAATAGCATATTCTTTGGCACCTTGCTTTTTTCCACTCCATATTAATTCTCAGGGGTTATCTTCATTCTTTTTTTTTATAGCTCTACTGTAAAATAATGTTGTATTGTGTGTGGGCATAGCAGGGTTCATTCAACCAGCCTCCTATTGATAGACTTGGGTGGTTTCCAATTTTTGCCATGGCAAATAATAATTTGACACAGAAAAACCCTTTTGTATATGTTTCTTTTCTTTCCTTTCCTTTTTTTAAAAAAAATAATTATAGCAGTTTGTCTCTTGGAGTAAATTCTTTTAAGTCAGATTTCTGGGTCAAAAGATATTTTGATAGATACTGCCAAACTCTCCTCTATAGGGGTTGTATGATTTTTTAAATTTCTACCAGCAATGTTTGAGACTTTCTCCATATTCTGGCCAAAAGAGTATGTTATTAAGCTTTTGAATTTCAGGAGTATATTTTTTCAAAAGTTTCCCAGGTAATTCTGATGTGCAGCCAGGTTGAGGACCATTGGCTTAGACTGTCAGCAATTCTAACAGACTGCAAAATAAAAGCAATGGTATTGGGGCACATGTACCCCAATGTTTATAACAGTGCTTTCAACAACAGCCAAATTATGGAAAGAGCCTAAATGTCTATCAAGTGATGAATGGATAAAGAAGATGTGGTTTATGTATACAATGGCAATGAGAAAGAATGAAATCTTGCCTTTTACAGCAACATGGATGGAAGTGGAGGGTATTATGCTAAGCGAAATAAGTCAATCAGAGAAAGACAGATATCATATGTTTTCACTCATATGTGGATCTTGAGAAACTTAACAGAAGACCATGGGGGCAGGGAAGGGGAATAAATAGTTACAGACAGGGAAGGAGGCAAACCATAAGAGACCCTTAAAACAGAACAAACTGAGGGTTGATGGAGGGTGGGACAGAGGGGAAAGTGGGTGGTGGGCAATGAGGATGAGCACTGGGTGTTGTGTAGAAGCCAATTTGACAATAAATTATATTTAAAAAAAAACACAGACAAAGGGGTTTGGGGAGTTTCTAGGTTGGTGAACACATAGAGGTCTAGGGGTGGAGACAGCATATTAGCTCTACACCCTTTCCCCATATCTCGCACTCTGCAGCTCTTGCATTTAGCTGTTTCTGAATTGTAGCCTTTATATCAGTAATAGCAAAAAAATAAATAAAAGCAATGGTGATGGTAATAGTAAAGAGTATCAAAAAATAAATTGAATAACTTCAAAGAATGAGATGGGGAACAAGTTATACTAACTTCATCCAAATTTCATTTCTCCAGGTTTTTTCTAGAAGCAAGAATTAAACATATATATATATATCCCATGCCAACCTTAAAACAGGTTTTGCCCATTTGGCATTATTTAATATACTTTGCTGGTATGTCAATGTCCCAGCTGGGTTGATGTCTGTTTAGGCATCAGCAAGGAGCATTTTTAGGGTACATGGCATCTTAGATGACTCATTCAAGTTAATATTCATCCAAACACTACCATGAAATGAACTGATAGAATCCAGGTACAATATTTTATAGGTTCTAAGACAGTCTTTTTAAAAAAATATTTCTATAATCAGTCTACATCTTACAACTGACAATATATCATAAATGGGCAGATTTTCTTCTCTCTTAAAGAACAACTTCTAGTAACTTTAACACGGAGTTTTAGAAATAAAAGCATAATTATTTGAAAAGAATCAAAGTGGCATTCTAGGAAAATTATATGCGTGCTTTCTTAGTGATGCTGGGCACACACATAACTAATCAGAGTAGAAAATAATGTGGTTTTGGTCAGTTTCCAATGTCTCTGTCTATCCTAAGCCCTGTGGTAGTCTTGGGCCCTTCATTCTTTTGCCTCAGTGGCCCATCCTTCAGTGTTCTGTTTACTCTCAAGCTGGTCTCTCACAATTGGCTTTTTGGGCTCCTTCCTTTTGCTCCAGGGTCTAGTTAATTTGTAAAAAATAGGGTTGACTGCCTTATCCCAAAAACTGTTAATTGTCACAGCTACCATTGCATTATTTTCTCTGTCAGATACTGTGCTCTTTACCCATGTACAAGGCCACCTATACCCTAAGAGCAGCAATAATTTTCCTAGATCATGAAGAGATTCCAGCCTCAGTTGGCCTGCAAGGTCAGTAGACCCCCCAGCCATATCTCCCCAGTGAAGCTGATCAACCATGACTGCTGCTAGACTGCATGGTCCCCACACAGTGACCATGTGCCATGGCTGGCATCACAGTGGACACTCATTTTGGTACAAGGCCCAGTCTGTCTAATATTATTAACAGTCTGGTGATAGAAAGTCTTATTGACAGCTGGGTCAAAACCCTTGGATGAGCAAGTTATATTTATTACATGGTTTCAAAAAGGAAGAGTGGGTTTTTTGACAGGTTTCAACTAGAAAGACTTCATCCTAAGAAAAATCAGAATGCCTTTTAATTGCACTTTTAAATTTCCCTTTGTTCCTGCTGAACAAAGATGAGAGCCAAGCAGCTGGAATAAAGCCCCTTAAAATTTGGAATTAACCTCTTTTCACCAACAATTTTCTATGACAGATTTTTAAAGTATGCTTTGCACCAGTTGTTTTATTTTTTATCTCTGCTGTTGTTGTTTGAAGGTACTATCACAGCAGTAGCCCAAAGTATTTGAAATATCATTAGTGAGCTACTAGAGAAAACTGAACAAACATGCTACTTACAGTTTTAAAGGTTATTTGAAAATTTTATTTGACTTGGGGCGCCTGGGTGGCTTAGTCGGTTGAGCGTCCGACTTTCACTTAGGTCATGATCTCGCGGTTCGTGGGTTCGAGCCTGGCGTCGGGCTCTGTGCTGACTGCCAGCTCAGAGCCTGGAGCCTGTTTCAGTCTGTGACTCCCTCTCTCTCTGACCCTCCCCTGTTCACGCTGTCTCTCTCTCTCTCTCCTAGAAATAAATAAAACATTAAAAAAAAATGAAAATTTTATTTGACTTTCAAATTGTCAATCCTGCTCAGTTCATAATTAACAGCTACCCAATATCTAACTTGAATGCAAAAATTTTCTCAATTGACTCAGCCATATTTAGGAGATTAATTCTTATGTTGTTGGTTTCTTAACTGTTACGGAGATAAAAACGTTCTTTTGTATATGGATGTCCGTTAGAGCCTGGCTCTTTCTCTCTGATGGTCATAGAAATACAAAATGAAGTAAGAAATGGCCCCTGTTGTCATGAAGCTCAATCTAATGGGCAAGTCCATGTATAGATACATATGGATAGCAGATTAAAGGGTTAGAACAAAAAGGAGATCACAAACAAAGAGCAACTTCCAGAAGAGTGAAAGGGGAAGCTTTCCTGGAGAGGGTGACAGGTAAGAAAGACTTAAGGGGTGCCTGGGTGGCTCAAATGGTTAAGCATCGACTCTTAATTTCAGCTCAGGTCATGATCACTGTTTGTGACTTGGGCTCTGTGCTGACAGCTGAGAGCCTGGAACCTGCTTTAGATTCTGTCTCCCTCTCTCTTCCCCACCCTCACTTGCACTCTCTCTCTTTCTGTCTCTCAAAAATGAATAGATGTTAAACAACAACAACAACAACAACACAAGACAGACGTAAACATGAGTAGGAGTTGGCCAAGTAAAACTGGGAAGTTTATGGAAGAGAGGTTAAGAAAACATTTCAGGTAGAGGAGACAGAATGTAAAGGACACAGGTAGAAAAAAGACTTGTGTAAAGATGCTGGAAAGTAAACTATAAGGCATGCAAGAGAAAGGAAGGAAACTAGAAATCCCTTCTTAAGAAGTCTGAACACAATTCTGTAAAGCAAGAATCTTACCAATGTCTATTGAGGTTTTATTATGTGCCAGTTCCCCTCCAATCAGGAATGTAACTGTTAACTTCTTAGGGGTGGTATAGAGGCGAGGTCAAGATCATATGCAGGGAAGCTGGTTAAAAGGTTGTTGTAAGGATTCAGACAAGTTCTGATCACTACAGAGATTAGGGCTGCCACATTTTAATCTACTTTTGTACCATAGCTCCTGATAGTTAAAACTGACCAATTCTTGCGTTGCTATACTTTAGTTTTGTTTTTTATTTCTTCTTATAGCAATATCTCTAATAAGCTATTATAGCTTCACACTTGAGTGCAAGAAAGTAAAATGCAAAATACGGAAAAACTAAGAGAGAATCCAACTGTCGGTATGAAAAAGATAGACTGGATAGGTATCAGAGGAGGCAAAGTGTATAAATGCAAATATAGTTGTCATAACAAATGATATAAAAGATATTTCAATAGCAAATTTGCTAAGAATTGTGTCAGAAAGAAAACATGACTTGGGATGTGCAAAAGAATTTTGCAGGCACTTTTAAGTAAATAATAATGAGAGCAGACATACAGGAATGGTTGAAAATCAATTTGGTTTGAGCTGAAGATGCAGTTTGGGTTGAATAGATTTTTTTTCCTGGTTTCAAATGGTTGGGAAATGAAGATGGTGAAAAAACCCACATTGTCCAAATTTAGAGGGTTAGAAGAACTATAAGTCTCTGTTAGCAAGCAACAGAAAACCCAGCTCTATCTAGCTTAAAAACTAAAGGAAATTTATTAACTAATGCAATTGAAAAGTACAGAGACAAGGCAGAATTCAGGCATAATCTGACTCTGACACTGTGATATTATGAGAGTTGTGGATGATTTTTTCTATTTTGTCCTTCTAGGCATCAAGCTCATTTTCGGCTGGCTTCCATTATGGTTTAGAAGCTCCCAGGACCACATGCTTCCTCTTTTATTTCTGGGGTAAGGGAAACAACTTCTTGAGCAGTCACAGACTTAAAGTCCTGAACTTCAATTCTATCAAGCTAATGACAGACATGTGCCTGCCCTTGAACCACTGGCTATAATCAGGGGGTAGTATGATGCAGATTGACTTGGGCTGGGCTCTGCACCCATCACTGAACCAATAGTTCTGACAAGGAGATGTCTTTACTTAAGTTGGCTCACGTCAATTAGGGTCAACTTCTGGTATTCTTGGTCAGATTTGATCAGATCCTGGCAGTCTTGCTCAGCCAAGGGGGTCAATGGGGGACTGGAATCCAGCCCACTATATGCTTTCCAAGCTATGCACTCTGGCACTGGGCTATATTTCCTGGAAGAAGGGCAATCTTTTCATAATTCTCATAAAAGCACAGTTCTTGTAGTAATAAATCTGAGTCTAACATCTACAACAATTTACATTTTGCCAATTTACATAGAGAGGTGTCTATGGATTAGCAGTAGCCATCACCCTGAAGTTGAGGGATCAATCCCAATTATTTTTGTATCTTGTTTATTTGCTTCTTCAGATCCAGGCTCTACCCTGCCATTTCTCCAAGAGTCTGACCTGCATCAATAGACTCCCTTGTCCTTTGATGCCAGTTATAGAGCTCAAGGATGAGTTCAGTGTGGGTAGGCTGCATATGTCTACTGTAGGCCAAGCTCTTGCCAACAGCCTTTTTCACATGCATCTCTCTGTCTCTGTCCTCTGTCACTAAGATCTGGTAACTGCTTCCACCTCTTGGGACTTCAAACCCAGGATGATATCAGTCCCTCCTTCTGACCCTGCTTTTCTTAACCCCTAGCTTGTGGTTTCCTTGACTTTCCCTTACCTTCACAAATAGTACCTGTGCTAATCTTTCCTCAAAAGGCCCAATTTGAGTGTACAATCTGTTTCTTGCTAAGATCCCATATGATATGCTTTGTTATGAGGAAGTACAGTGCTAAATTCTGGAATGAAGCCACAGTGCCCTCAATACCCCATAGACCCTTTGGTCATCTTCTAGTTCCTGGAAGGCTGAGCTGTTTGTACAGGCACAAATCCAGGCACAACAGGGAAAATTTTACTTTGTAAAGATCTCCAACCTAAGTGCCAAAAGTCTGGAAGCTTAAGAAAGCTTGAGAAAAACATTGTTCTACAACACCTTTTACTCTAAACTTGTAGATATATGGATCTTTTAAACTGTTTATTAGAATGCTGAAATGTTCCAGATCAGTTCCGATGGGAGGCTACAAACAGTATTTTATAAGGCCAAAATTGGAAAAAAGGAAATTAAAGAGCTTAGAAATCTCAGGAGAGCTCCTCCAACATTCTACCTTTTTCTGAGACCAGTTTTGTAGATGTCTCTGTTAATCTGGATTGGATACACCTAAATGAGAGTTTTTAGCTGAGAGAAACAAATGTTATAACTAAGATAAAGAATGCAATGTAAGTTTGTCTTGACGTTTTTGTGATGCACAAATTTTCTAAGCCAAAATTTTAACCTGGTGAGCAATCAGTTCAGTGATGCCCTTAGCAGCAGAGAACCATAAATTAAAGATAAGCAACGGTTCAGACTTTCCAAGGCCTTGACTTAGAAGTAACTCCGGAGTCCCAACCAAATCTGCATTTGGTTAAGCAATTTGGCACAGTTTCCTACTTTGAAACATTAAACTATAATTACAAGTCATTCTTATTTCATTCTAAATAAATGTCCCTAACATAGAGGTAACTAGGGAAGGCTCTTCCTTCTCTTTCAAGGGGAAAAAATAAATCCACCAAATACATAAGACCAAAAAAAAAAAAAAAAAAAAAAAAAAAAAAAAAAAAAAAGCAAAACATAAGTTGGTAAACCTGGAAAATTGTGTATATGGTATGTTTAATAGTATGATGTCGTACAAAATTGAATATGCTAGTGCATCAGGAGGATTCAAATATTCAAAGCATAATCTGCAGACAATGCTCATCAGAGGAAAAAAATTAAAGTTCTTCCGAAAAGTCAAAATAATAAAGGGTGGCAATAATTTCACCTCCTTTCAAGTATTTCCTTGATTAAACAATCCTTTTGCTATTTTGTTCTAACATTTGCTCTAAATGGTTCAACAAGAGTGGTGTTTTCTTAGTTGGAAGTATAAACTGACATGAGGAGCGGAGATAGGAAGGGCAGAAATTTATTAATAGTAAAAATATATATATCCTGCAAGTCAAAATGAAAGGGAAGAAACAAAAGGAAAGATAGATAGGCCTGGTAGAGAGTGACTGTTCTGCCTCTTCACCACAATAGACCAAGAGCAAATCCCTCTATATATGTGTCAGGTGCCCAGGCTAAAGGTGTATGGTGGACTAAATTATGTGAGTCTACCTGAAATCAGGATGATGAATTACGGCACTTCTTTGCTCCATTCAGCTCTTATGATTTATTCATTCAGTGTCATTTCTTTTATAACTAAATGTCCTAATTTCTAATGTGACAGAAGTCAAAAAATAAAATGTATTTTCTGCTTTAGGACCATCTACAAGGTAGAAAGCTATTCACATATGGCTAAACAAAGAGATTTTACCCTATTTTCTATCACTTATCTAATGTTCCTATAAATACCTCACCCCCACTGTACTCCTCTGGGTGGCAAGGAAAGAGATAAGTATTGTCAGCTAATGGTTTTTGTGCTTCCTCTAGTTTATACAGTCTGTTTAGATTTCAGATCTCTTTTTGGGGTAAATATTCCTATGAGTTCTAAGTTTGAGTCCTTATTATGGTGGTTTCTCTCTTTCTTTTCTTCCTTCCCAAGATGGTGTCTGTTTATCCTTATGATTTCCTTTGACGTTGGGAGGAGGAGTCACTTGGTCTCATGTTGGTCTTTAGCTGGTTTCTGCCATAAGACAGCTGGTCCAATCCTTGGGTCTACCCATCTCAGGTGTGCTTTGCCAGGTCATGTTTCTGAGCATGAGGCTGAAATCTGTTGCTGAAGTAAGTCAGCAGTGAGGCAAGTCAGGATCCCTATGATTGAACACATACTCTTTCCAGTGTACATCTGTGGTTTTATGAAATTCCTAGAGGCTAGCATTGAGCCTGACCAAAGTGGTATTGGATAAATTTTTATACTTTGATATTATTAATCATAATTTTCTTGTAGTATTTCCAATGAAAAGTCAAATTTTTTAAAACTAACATATTGCCTAGTAGGTATTTGATACTGTTGGTTT
This sequence comes from Crocuta crocuta, assembly GCF_008692635.1. Taxonomy (NCBI): domain Eukaryota; kingdom Metazoa; phylum Chordata; class Mammalia; order Carnivora; family Hyaenidae; genus Crocuta; species Crocuta crocuta. The sequence goes on from NW_027551567.1 coordinate 8,122,370, forward strand.
CTTTTTTTCTTTTTTTTTTTATTTCTAGGAGAGAGAGAGAGACAGAGTGAACAGGGGAGGGTTAGAGAGAGAGGGAGACACAGACTCTGAAATAGGCTCCAGGTTCTGAGCTGGCAGTCAGCACAGAGCCCGACGCGGGGCTTGAACCCACGAACAGCGAGATCATGACCTAAGCGAAAGTCGGACGCTTAACCGACTAGCCACCCAGGCGCCCCTGATACTGTTGGTTTCTACTCTGCCTCCCAGTCTTTATAATTATTAGCTGTTGAGCAATTAACAAAATACTTTCTCACTTCAAACCTGCCAAGTCATAAGTATCCTATCACACAAGTGAAATGTACATTGTTTTATGAGTAGTGTTAATACTAGCAGAAAGGCAGTAAAAAATCCTCCAAGAATTAATGAACTCCAACTGTAATCTAAACTATCAGTTTGCTAAAACATAAATTCCTTGATTAGTTTTAGCATTATACTTCATATGTGTTTGTGTTTTAATTTTGTATTATTCTTTAAACATCAATTCAAAATTTTACTCTTGATTACTCCAGACAAAACCTAGCTGTTTTCTCCCAATTCTCTTGCCTGTTATTATATAATCACATAAAATACCTATAAATATGTGTTTGTACAGTCACAGTAATATGATATATACTTTTAAGTCCCCATTCCTCTTAATATTAAGCTTTATTTTTTAACTGCTAAAGTTATATGCATGAGTTTATTAATGATATAATATTTCATCAATAAGATATTCTCCCAAGAGATATTTAGGTCATTTCTTAGTTTTTCATGATTATACATAATATTACAATGACCACTTTTATGAACATGATAGAGATTATTCCCCTCTTGACTAATTTCTTAGAACTTGGGTTCCCAGGAATTGCTCACTAAGCTACAGAGAATGAGGGCTGGCTAGTTTTGACGTGTATCCCTGGGCTGTTCTCCAAAAGGACTGCATCTACATCAATGCCTACAGGATCCTGCTTTCCCAAGGTGGACTCTGCTGGCAACAGTTCAAATTTCAAGCATGAAAGAAGTTTCATGGGCAATTTTTTCTTCTAGGATGACTGGTCTTCTCTTATCAGAAGTCTTCTTTTCAATTCTAAATAAGACTTAAAATCTGTTTCTTCTTCAGCTAGTAGAATTCTTTTTTTCTTTCTCTTTTTACTTTAAGCATCTTTTATTTTCAAAGACAGCAAAGAAGATTATTTTCCATGCCAAACAAAGGTGTTTTTTAATGTGCAATATATCTGAAAGTAATAAGCAAAACTTACTGAGCAATTACTCTGCTCTAAGCACTTTATGTAGTAACTCACTGAACCTTCATAACTACTCCACATTATTCCCTCTCTATAGATCAGATCACAAATACTGAACAGTTAAATAATTTGTTCTCTGTCACATACCTAGTAAGTGGTAGAGCAGAAACAGCAACTCAGTAAGTTTGATTTCAGAGTAAACACGCTAAATCACTGTGCTGTTCTGAAAATGACAGCAGAAACTAATGTCTACAAAGTAGCAGTTCCACAGAAGACATTTAGATTTAGATTGAGAATTGGCCAGAAAAAACAGTCCTTTTTAAATAAAGCTTTCCTCCTATTTATCCCACATCCTTCCCTGATACATATATGCAAGGACAGAATAGTGAGGAATATATAAAAGACAAAAAGACATTAATCTTTCTTACCTCCATACTTTTCACTCAATAAAAATTACCAAATAAAATATTAAAACAATTTTTCTATCAACAATTTGTGAGCCAAACTCTAATCATATTCTTCAGTGGCACCTAAAATCAACATGTGATATGTACAAAAATAATTTCTTTTGCTGCATCCTGAAGTCCAAAAAGAAGTTTACAAATGCTAGACCCAAGAAAGTTACAAATTATCTCTGTTAAAATTACAGTTCATTTTGTTCATTAATTACATGTTCTTTGAGGTTGTTACTTAGGATATAGTTGACTCCACAAAGAGTAAAGCACTTTTGTAGATTAATGTCTGATTCTGTTTTTACCATTACATCTGACCAATTTTCCTTTGTGTGTTAAATATTAAGCATTCTTGTTTTACAAAGTAGGTACAAAACACAAAGAAAACAAGAACATAAAACAGCTTAAAGAGGAAAATCATCCACAATAAAAGTTATAATTTGCATTTTTAACTTTTAAAATGCATCTTTTTCTTATTTATATTATGTTCAGCTCAATACTAGGAGCTACTTTATTTATTTATTTTTAAGTTTGTTTACTTCTATTGAGAGAGGTGGGGGAAGGGAGAGAAAGACAGAATCCCAAGCAGGCTCTGCACTGTCAGCCGTGCAAGTATGACACGGGTCTCAAACTCACAATCTGTAAGATCATGATCTTAGCTGAAATCAAGAGTCAGATGCTTAACTGACTGAGTCACCCAGGCACCTACAGAAGGTACTTCTAGACAGATATTAGTCTATCTCATTCGTTTTACAGATGAATAAACTGAGGCACAAAAAGTCAAGTTATGAACCTTAAATAAATCAATCTTTTCAGTGTTCTATCACTAGGTCAATCCAGTTAGAAAAACAAATAGCTAATGGGCACTTCTAGCATATACTCTGACACACCTGATGATTGCAACATAAGATATATAAAAACATGTTTCAGGAAAATTTTAGGTTTAACAGATATTCTGTTGTATAGTTGCTGTCTTGGGCTTCCCAAATCTGCAATTTGGCAGCTGTAGACAATTTGCTGAAGAATCATATCTCTGGCATCTCTCGTTTTCTCATCCAGGTGGCAAAATGATAGCCTACTTCTATGAATCTACTCATTTAGTTTGCTAGTATCTAATTAGAGAAGAAATGAACTGTTCTTTCTCTCACATCAGAAGTGAACTGACCAGCTCATGGTTCCTTCAACCAGGTGAGCTCTCAGTAGTGCTTGGCTGGCCTTTCTTAACTGAGTCAGCAAGTCTGTAGGAGCTGACTTTCACCGGGGCCTTTCAGGAATAGGGTTGTTTGAAAAGATGGTCTCAAGATCAGTGGAGGAAAATTCTGGGGCTTTTAGCTGCTAGTGGAGTTATGGCAAGCTATCGCTAATGAGACATGGGTTGTTGTTGTTATTGTTTTGTTTTGTTATTGCTTTAAATTTTTGTTTCCTTTCCAGCCCAATTTGGCTAAACTTTTGTAGACGCAGCCTCAGTATCTCTTATGAAGGCTCCATTGTGATATTCTGGCAAAGTTATATTTTATGCTTTACTTTCTTTGTGCTTAATTGGTTGGACCAGTAAATCATTTAAGGATCATTTTTATCATGATTCTATTATATTTGTTAGAGCGTGGCTTTTTCCTTCACATAATGACTTGACACTTTGGTTTAGACAGCTGAGGTGAGGGTGAGTGTGAAATAGGCATTATAGCTGAATGGTTCTGAAAGAAGAAAAGCGATTTGCTTGTGAAAATGACACATGTATACTTGATATAGGTATTGACTAGAATAAACGTCTAATTAAATTTATTCTAGCTCTTTGGCTCTTTTTTAAAAATATAGCTGAATGAGTACTCATATTCATATCTACGTTTTCTGGCACTAATTTCTTTGTGTTTGTACATTTTCTTCTTGTCTAACAGATATAAAGAGCAGGATTTTTAAATTCTGTCCTATGTATTTTCACAAGACACATTTTTAAGCTGTATGTCATTGTTCAATACATGTGATTTATCTTGAGCCAATGAAGGATTTCTGCTTCCTTACACCTATAGATTCTGTTACGTGTGCCTAAATGATCAAAAGTTGATCATTCAAATAACTTCATTTGCATGTGATTTGATTAATGATGTCAGCATTACTTTATATGTCTAAACAGTAGAGCTAAAATATTTTTTGTTACTTTGTTCTTATAGAGGCTACATTTTATCAATTTATTTATTTATTTATTTACGAATGAAAAATGTTGCCTGTGTGAATGGCGCTTGGTCTGAAGACTGCCCTTATGTCTCTCTTTGTCCCTGTATACGTCTTTCTTTCTCACTCTTTCACACACACATATCCTAAGTTAGTTTTTTTTAATAGTTTATTGTCAAGTTGGTTTCCATATAACACCCAGAGCTCATCCCAACAAGTGCCCATCACTCCTCTTCCCCCCCATCAGCCCTCGGTTTGTTCTCAGCATTCAAGAGTCTCTCATGGTTTGCCTCCCTCCCTCTCCCCCACTATTTTTCCCCTTATTCTCCCCCATGGTCCTCCATTAAGTTCTTCTTAATCCTCCTATATGTGCAAACTTATGGTTATCTGTCCTTCTCTGCCTGACTTATTTCGCTCAGCATAACCCCCTCAAGGTCCATCCACGTTGCTACAACTGGCCAGATTTCATTCTTTCATATTGCCATGTAGTATTCCATTGTATAGATAACCCACATCTTGATAAATTCCTCAGTTGATGGACACTTAGGTTCTTTCCATATTTTGGCTATTGTTGAGAGTGCCGCTATGAACTAGGGGCTACATTTTAAGTTTGAAAACATTCAGTGTTATCGTATCTTGTATTTAAAGAGGATAATGCTTTCAAATATGTCTATGATGGTAACAGAAAATATCCTTACCAGATAGAGATGCATATTGAAGTATTTACAAGATAAAAAAGAAAAGATTTGCTATCTGGGATTTGTATTTAGATACTCAAGGAACAAAAAACTTAGGGGGAGATTAAAAAGAATTGGCAAAATGTTGATAACTATTGAAGGCAGGTGGTGAATGCATGCATTTGTTTTATTATATTATACTTTTTCTGCTGTTTTTGATGTTTGAAGTTTTCCAGAACAAAAGAATGTGCCACTTCCAGGCACATTCTACTTCTACCTCTTGCCTCAATGAATTATATATTTCCACTGTTAATTGAAGATAACCTGTCATCTTATCTCTCTCATGCCTTTAAAACTTTAATTTATTTCTCAAATGCTTCCCTGGATTTGAAGTAAGAAGCAGAAACATACACTTGAAGTCAGACTCTACTTTGAATCTTTATCCTGACTGTAAAACCTTAGGACAATTAACTTTACCTCCTTCATCTCAAAGTCTTCATCTGTAGAACGGGGATAATATTTTCATCACCTGGCTGTAGAAATTAAATGAGATTGGTACCTAACATTAAATGCTATGGATTCTTGAGGAGACTGGGTGGCTCAGTTGGCTAAGCCTTCGAATTCGGCTCAGGTCATGATCTCACAGTTCGTGGGTTTGAGCCCCGCATCAGGCTCTGTGCTGGCAGAGAGAGCTGGCAGCTCAGAGCCTGGAGCCTCCTTTGGATTCTATGTCTCCTTCTCTCTCTGACCCTCCCCTGCTCACGCTGTCTCTCTCTCTCAGAAATAAATAAAACATTAAAAAATTTTTTTAAATTAGAAAATAAAAAAATAAATGCTATGGATTCTTAATATTAAGCAAGTGATAATTTTTAAAGGTTTTTTTTTATTTTTATGTTTTAATGCTTATTTTTCAGAGAGGGAGAGAGAGATAGAGAGAGAAAGAGAGAGAGCGAGCACAAGCAGGGGAGAGGCAGAGGGTGGAGTGAGAATCCCAAGCAGGTTCAGTGCTGTCAGTATTGAGTCCTACATGGGCCTGATCCCACGCACTGTGAGATCATGACCTGAGCCAAAATCAAGAGTCGGACTCTTAACCGGCTGAGCCACCCACGTGCCCCAGGTGATAATTTTTAATAACAGATTGTGAATGGATGTTAGTAATACCAGTGGTAGTAATTACTGTGGTTGTTACTATTATCTTGGAGTTAGTTGTATGAACCTAAGGTCTACCGAGGAGGGCTTACTTCAAGGTAATTTATAATAGCAATCTGTTATCTGATGTGTTTTATTTTCTTTCATAACCTTTCAGCTCACCAGTGCAGTGGATTGCCTCAATACACTATGGAGATTTCAGTGGAGAAATATGCGTCCATCTGCTCAATGCTACCTGCTTTCTGAAACCCCTCTGAACTCCTCCAGGAACAATTAGAATTTTCCACTGTATTCTCTTAGTCCTTTGCTTATGTATGAGAGCACTTGCCCAACATTAGTATAAGTATTTAATTTAGGGATCTGACTCCCAGAGTTCCGCATCTTGTCTAAATTTCCACAGTTTTAATTCTCCCCTTACCTTGCTCCCGGTGCTATCCCTGACACACAGTAGCTGCTTAAAACATACATAGGATTTCCTGCCTGAATAAATAAATGACTCTTCTTATTTACTGAGAGTTTCTTTTATTTTTTGACAGCTCTATTAGGCCTAAAAGATCAAAGTCCATAGCTATATCTTATGTTCCATTTATATCACTCAACATTTATGTTTTATGATAGTCTGTGGGTGATTCTTCTTACATTTTTGGGAAAGCTGTGTCACCATTATTCCATTTTTATAAACAACAAACTTAACAATTGAAAAACAGAGCATTCAATTTTCTTTTTATCTATGTTAAAAAACATTTAGGGGCAAATATATGCGTCTAACAGGTCTAAAACGTTAATACCATAAATAGGCATCAATTTACCAATTTATGCTGGTAGGATAAGTCTTGTGAAAACTTACATGTAGTCAGATACTAAGAAAAAAATATATCAAAATAAGTCAGTCAAAGTTTCCTATCACTGTCCTTCCTGATAACTTGGCCCATTTCTCTAACTGTAGCATTTTAAAAAAAACATACTCAGCCTCCTGTTATTATGAATAACCACCTTTCTAGCCAGACTCTTAATAAATTATAGGGCTAGACACATCAAGGTAGCTCCAATCCTCGTTAAATGGAATTGAAAACACCAGAGCCCAAGATTAATGGGAAGTTTACAGAATAGTAACCTAGTAACACCAGTCAAGCAATTGCACTCTAGTTACCTTTTATTTTCTTTGTCAAACATTCTGTGATGCTATCTTATGAATCATTTTATACTTACTGAAGGAGTGTACCACATCTACAACATCATAAAGATTCTAAGAAGGAAATCACAGGTATATAGTTGAATCCTTATTAAAAAACTATGGGTAGATGTAATAAAATTGGGGCCAACAAATAAAATTGCTTTGCTGACCATTAGAAGTAAATGATGCAAAGAACTTGCCTGTTTAAAAAGGGTGTTTCTTCCTATAGTTCTTCTATTTGCTCACCGGAAGTTTGAGTGTATTTTATTACGAGTAATTGGTTTTCAATAATAGACACCAAAGCCTAAGATAGAAATAGTCATCTTCAAGTTCTCCAAATACATAAAATGACCCTGTGGAAAATATACCAAACCATTTATTACTGACAGGAGTATTACTTGAAGGGGTATATACTTGAAGAGGAGAAAAAAATGCAAATTTGTGAAGTACCTTTATCTCTTCATTCATTCCTTCAACACATAGTTTTAAAGTACTTACTATGTGCCAGGAAATGTGGAATACTGAAGGAACACAGAAGAGCACAGAAAAGATGTTGACTCTGCTCTCATGAGGATGAGAATTTAGAAGGGAAGAAAGCAGACAAACTAGCTGGCAGTAAGATTATATAAACACAATAGGAATAAAAGGAAAAGTCCAAAAAACCATGAAAAGAGAGGAAGTGATTTTAGGAAAGTCTTTCCAGAAGTAACCATTGAGTAAAGTGTTAGTTAATCGATAGTGGATGGAGGGATTGAGAGAAAGATGAATCTAATGAAGAAATGACTTCAGCAGAGGCACTGAGAAGGTGGTGCTATTGAATTATTTAAGATATAATTTAGAAGGTGTTGGAGTACCAGAAGGGAGGTAAGATGGCAGGAAATGAAATGGAGAGATTGGCAGAAGCCACACTATTTAAGGCCTTTCTAGTAAGTACAGAAGACTATAATGTGAGAAACTCTTTACTAGAAATAGAAAATTTGTATACATCTACTCTATGAAAAAATCTATTTGATGTGTAATTATATACATTGATGCGCATAAAAAACAATAGTCACAATCATCTTACCTATTCCCTCTTGCTGTCCATCTGGGGAATTTTGGAGCCTAAGGAAATCTCTATGCACAGCAAGAATTTGGGCTAGTCACAAAGGAGATTTCACTATACACATTTTATGAACAAGGTCCACTTATCAGCATATTCACACTAATTCATTCAGTTAACAGCTGCTAATTGTTTTGTCTATGTGAAAGAGGGCCTGGGAAGATAGAAGGGATGAAACTAAACACGAGAGGTAAGGAAGGTGACCCTGAGATTGATCATCTATTCCTGCCAGTCATATCACATGCATTAGTTTATTTAGTTTATCTAGAAGTTCCTTGCAGTGAGTGTTAAGAGGTGCATTTTAAAGACGAGGAAACTGACATTCAAGTTTAAAAGACTTGTCTCTGTAAATAGTGCCACCAGGATTCTAACCCAATCTGATGGACTCCATTTCCCTTTCCATTATTACATTGTGGACCTGCCCCTAAGTTGTCTCCCTCTTTCTCAATCAGATACATCACTGAGTTCAATGATCACTGTGCCTCTGGGCAATGTTCTCATGTCAACAATTAAACTTGCCAGAGTCTAGGACAAATGGACAAATGGAGAAGTGGGGAGAAGTCACAGGGGTCTTGCTTAGGAGCACAAAAAAACATGGCATAGGAAGGGATCTGGCCATAACAGGGGTGAGAGTGTGAGGAAAGGATGACCTTACATCAGACTTTTTCTGGGGTAGATAATGTCTTTTAAATTAAATATACTTGTTAGGTAGAACTAACCCATAGATAAGTAGACATAGGCTTATTCTACATTATGCACACCACATATACTTGTTAGGTAGAACTAACCCATAGATAAGTAGACATAGGCTTATTCTACATTATGCACACCACATTATGTTCTTTCCTGCACACCCCAGTCCCCTCAGGGATGTGTCTGTTAAATCACTTAAAAAAATCACAAAGAAGAAGGCTGAGAAGGAAGGGTAAGGATCCATCAAAACTTAGTAAGCACAGGAGAGAGGCAAGCCCACCATATATCAGCTCTTCAATCAACAAATGTTGATAAGCAGAGATTAGAGGATGGTGGAGTAGAAAGAGGGCAGAAATTCTCTGCCCTCATTCCTCTCTCCTTTCCATTCCTGCAGCATATAACTGCAGTGCTAGAGGCAGATAAAGACATTGTAAATCTTGGAAGACTAGAGTTCCTAGAAGTGTTTCTGAGATAGGGACGGAAAGTTGGCCAGGAAAACCCCAAATATGGGGGGTGATATTGAGGTGTCACACCCACATGGATGCCTCTGAGAACAAACAGTTGGTAAGCATCTGTATATTTAGAAGTATTTTTCTGTTTGACTTGGTTTTTAAGAAATCAATCTTTGGCAGAATACATTTCAATTTCTTTCTTTTGTATAATGAATAATTGCTTGGAGAGACCTGTACTCTGCAAATATCTACAGTACACAGAACCCTTCCTTCTACTTCTCTGATAGAGTGAAATAGCCGCAGTGACGCATGTTGTTTATCTAGTTTCCACAAAAAGACTACAAGATAGCCGGTGAGGCCTACAGAGCTTAGTAAACAGATGTAACAGAGCCTTGCTCTGTTGCTTCTCCTTTACTTTCTGATGGTGCTGCAAATGACTCCTTGCCACTAACCACAGGAGTCACATCTCTCGGTTCTACTTGGGAATTTTCTACTGTCTCTTCAGCCAACAAACTTGGAGAGATTTTTGTTTTCAGTGTTGTATCTGAATGTCTGTTGTCATTTTCATTCCTTGACTCTGAATCATCTATACAAATTCTCCACCCTCTTTGAAGAAAAATGTGTGGTGCTGCTTTCCTCTGATGTGTGATGTCAGAGAGAACTAAATTTAACCAGGCACAATTATCCACTTTGACCACAGCTGTTGGCCAAACACTCAAGAATCTGATGGCCAAAACTGTCTCAGGATGCCAACATTGTCTCTGAGGATGGCAAGCCTTACTTTGCATTTAAAAATTTCCTTGTAACAAAAAGAATTGTGTGTTCACCCAGTTATGAAAGTGCATGTGCTATGTAACATGTCCCAAAACCAGTGAGTTTTCAAATGTAATCAGAGAACTCTAGGCATTTCTAGGGGGAAGCTATACAAGAAAACCTGTACTTGAAAAATTGTCCCTTCAGGCACTGCTAGGATTTAAGCTTAATAGCAATAAAACTTTAAGATAAAATGATTTTCAAAGCTGCTTGAAAATCACCAGAGCCTCTTTATTATATAATTTTTCTAGTTATCTCTTGTTCAAAGTTCATTTTCATATCTTAAATGGATTTGTGGTATTATTCGAGGCAGATAAATTATCATCGAAGAAATCTGTTGAATATCAGTGCCATACAAGTAAAGATGCAGTACTGAACCTGATTTCTTGGCTTTCAGTCTAAATTCAGTGATTATAAACACAAAAAGAAGAGTGCAATATGCCTGAAGGAAAAAGAAAGACAGTTGGTGATTTTCATCTTCAATGATGAAGGTGATTAATACATTATCTATGTTTATCAATTCTAAACAGAAGCTGAAATGTGTAAAAACCTTTTATCCACAAAGACGTTCACTGGATTGTTATTTACAAATACAGAAGCTGAAATTTTGTCTAAATGTTCATCAATGATGTAATATTTCAATAAATTATGGTATATTTTACATGTTGGATATTACAGCAATTTAAAATGATGTTTTATAGAATTTGTAATTACATGAGGGGAATGCTCAATGTTAAGGCTCTATGAACATGAATAGATTGTAAAAATATATACAGAATAAGACCTCACTGTATACATAAATCTCTATGATGAAAAAGTACTGAACATGAATTAAAAAAATTTTAATTGAATTTTTTCCATTCATTCAACTTTTTAGTATTTCCTATTATGAAGCTTTAATATAAAGAAAACTTTATAGGGGCACCTGGGTGGCTCAGCTGGTAGCAATCAACTCTTGATTTTGGCTCAGGTCATGATTTCGAGGTTTGTGGGATGGAGCCCCACATTGGGCTCTGTGCTCATAGCATGGTGCATGTTTGAGATTCTCTCTCTGCTTCTCCCTTTTCCCCTCTCCCACTCATGTGCATGCACTCTGTCTCTCTCTCTCTGTCAAATAAATAAACTTAAAAAAAGAAGACTTTATATTAGAATAGGATAACTTTTGAAGGTATTTAAATGGAAAATTTCTAAGCCCTCTGCTTTTCCTTTTGTTTCATCAGTCATTCACCCACCAAGTTATAAAGTAAAACTACTTTATTAAAAGATAAAAATCCCAGCTTTAGTTTTGGTATGACCAGGATGTAAAAAAAAGGAACCTTCTTGGACTGGTTGTGGGAATGCAAATGAGTGCAGCCACTGTGGAAAACAGTATGGAGTTCCCTCAAAAAATTAAAAATAGAACTATCCTATGATCCAGTAATTGCACTACTGGATATTTACCTCCAAAATAAAAAAAAAAACCACTAATTCAAAGGGGTACATGCACCCTTATGTTTATTGCAACATTATCTACAACAGCCAAACTATGGAAGCAGCCCAAGTGTCCACTGATAGAGGAATGGATAAAGAAGTAGTAGTATATATATATACAACACCATGGATAGAGCTAGAGAGTAAAATGCTAAGCGAAATAAGTCAGAGAAAGACAAATACCATATGATCTTACTCATATGTGGAATTTAAGAAATAAAACAAACTAGCAAAAGAAATAGAGAGAGAGAGAGACAGAGAGAGACCAAGAAAGACTCTTAACTATAGAGAACAAACAGATGGTTACCAGAGAGGAATTTTGTGTGTGGGGGGGGGGCAGGGGGGGGGGTAAGGGAAATAGGTGATGGGTATTAAAGATGAGTATATCTATTATGAAAAAAAAACCCATAAATGATAAGAATATTGCCTGAAAAATAAAATTCCATTAAATATGGCATCAGGAAGAACTTTCTTTTATGATAACTTTAATTTTTATGCATAAATGCTCTTAGCATTTCCATTTACAGGATTCTGTATTTGTTAACATTTATGAAACATTCCTCTCTAGGCATTTGGCAAGTCTAAAGGTTTTCTTTGGTTTGCAATCAAGAGATAAAGATTAAACCTCTAGCCAGCATAAATAACTCTGTCTTTAGGAAGTTCATTGAGGGCTCAAATAAGTCTTCCTCAGACAGCAAATTTCTCCCTGTGTTGAGTGGATTTCAATTTCCCGGGATGTGCTGTGGGTGGCTGGCTCCTACCTACTCTGAGTCTCAAGGAACAGTCACCCAATCAAATCTACATCAACTTTCCCTGGGGAGTGATTTTATGGCTTCCAAAGGTTGCATGAATTAAGAGGCTGGCTGAGGCTTTTATGTGGAAAATGGTGATATAATTTGAAAGGTCATATTTTTTCTAACTAGTTGTCTCACATAAAATGTGTTTTTATGAGTTCTTTGATAAAGGTCTTGTGACCCAGCTGCATTAGAACCAGGCCCAGGAGGGGCACCTGGGTGGCTCAGTCAGTTAAGTGTCTGGCTTCGGCTCAGGTCATGATCTTATGGTTCACGGGTTTGAGTCCCACATAAAGCTCTGTGACAGCTCAGACCCTGAAGCCTGCTTTGGAATCTGTGTCTCTCTCTCTCTGCCCCTCCCCTGAGCATGTCCCCCCTCCTCTCTCAAAAATAAATAAACATTAAAAAATAAAAAAAAAAGAACCAGGCCTGGGAATTAACGAACCAAGACTTTCAACCTGCTATTGGGTCACTGGGTGGGTTTGAGCAAATTTAACCATGATCATTTCAATAGCCTTTTCTAAAAATTGGTCCATTATTCATCTTTTAATAAAAGTTATGCTGTAACTGATAACCAACTATTACTATCAAGGGCCTAGAAAACAAAGTGTTATATGAATGTTTCTAATGGCTATAATCTAGATATATTTTTAACCTAAACTATCTTCTGAAATATTTCTGCAATACTAAAAATAGGATTGTATTTTTTTATTTTACAAGAACAATTGGTTTGTCTCAAAAATATTTTATATAATGAAAGTAACCAGTAAGGATCACAATGCTTTTGTATTTTGGGGTTCCTGGGTGGTTCATTTGGTTAAGTTTCTGATTTTGGCTCAGGTTATGATCTCACAATTATGAGTTTGAGACTGGGGTCAGGCTTTCTGCTGACTGCTCAGAGCTGAAGCCTGCTTCAAATTCTGTGTCTCCCTCTCTCTGTGCCCCTCCCTTGCTCGCACTCTGTCTTTCTCTCTCTCTCAAAAATAAACATTAAAAAAAAACACAATGCTTTTGTATTTTAATTTGGTGTCTTAATCTATTTCTAATTTTTATTACTAAATCAGGACACTGGAGCTGTTTGTGTACTTAGAAAAGCATGGTGTGTGGTTTTAGTCTCTGAGTGAAATGCAAACAGAAAGATAAACACTTAAAATGTACTGAACTTTCCTACTTAAATGGGGAACATTTAGAATACATATTGTACCAGAATTAATGTGTGGTAACCAAGGTTTTTATCATTCAACATGCAGTATTCCTGTACAACATTAGCTTGGCAAATAATGAGGGCAGCTAGTTACTCATTAGCTAGCATACAGCCTTTGACTATAGACCTGTACTTAAAAACAGGGATATTTATGAAAGAAAAGAATGTTGAGAGAGAAAGAAAAAGTTTTATAAAAATACCATGTTGAACAACTTTTCTGCTACCCTTTGGTACTTAGTAAATCTCAACACTCAATTTCATCACTCTTCAAAATTATTTTCAAGGTGAATACCTGCTCCTAGAAAGCATTTTCTTACATTTGCCCAAGCAGTAGATGAGCTTAAACTGAAAAACTGGCACAATATTAGCCAACTTTTTCAGAAAAAGGATTCCTTAGTATCTGTCTTAATATTTTTGTCCTTAAAAAAAAAACACCTCACAATACCATGGGGGAGGGAAATTTATATAACATGCAAATGTATACATAAACTTGACTTAATAAAATATGTATATATGGTATATATGTATATAAGAAAGAGATTGGAATGAAATATTCAAGAATGTTAGTGGTGCTTATCTCCAGGTCATAAAGACAGTTTTAATTTTCTTTTTTTTTTTTTAATGTTTTATTTATTTCTAGGAGAGAGAGAGAGACAACATGAGCAGGGGAGGGTCAGAGAGAGAGGGAGTCACAGACTGAAACAGGCTCCAGGCTCTGAGCTGGCAGTCAGCACAGAGCCCGACGCAGGGCTCGAACCCATGAACCGCGAGATCATGACCTAAGTGAAAGTCGGACGCTCAACCGACTAAGCCACCCAGGCGCCCCATAGTTTTAATTTTCTACTTAGATCTTTCCATAGGTTTTTTAAAAATTGAGTTATAGTTCTCACTTATACTATAATGCTTTACAGTTATACTATAACATTCATACTTCTAATGTATAAAATTGAGTATATTTTAGTATATTCACAAAGCTGTGCAATCCTCACCTATCTAAATCCAAAACATTTTTACCAAACCCAAAAGAGACTGCACCCCTTCACACTCATTCTGTATTCCTCCCTGGTTTTAGCTCCTGGCAACCACTAAGCAATTTTCTGTCTTTATGGAGTTGCCTATTATGGAATTTCATATAAATGAAATTCATACATGCTAAGTCTTTTTTTGACTTAGCTTGATGTTTTCAAGGTTCATCTATATTGTATCATGTATAATTTTACAATTATATTAGCAACATTAGAAGGTTCCAATTTCTCTACATCTTTGCCAGTGCTTGTATTTTTCTATCTTTTTAATTCCAGCCATCCTATTGGGTGTGATGTGGTACACATTGCAGTTTTGAATTGGAGTTCCCTAAATGGGTAATGATATTAAGCATCTTTTCATTTGCTTCTTGGCCACTTTCATACATTATTTTGAGAAATTTGTATTCAGATCCTTTACCCTTTTTAAAAATTGGTTTGTCTTTTTGTTCTTGAGTTGTAACAGTTCTCTATATATTCTCAATACAAGACCTTTATCAGAATATAAGATTTGCAAATGTTTCTTCCATTCTGTGGACTGTCTCTCAAAGGTTTCCCTTTAAGTACAGTAGTTTTTAATTTTGATAAAATCAATTTACCTATTTTTTTCTATTGTTGTAGCTTGTGCTTTTGGAGTTATTATCTAAAAGATCATTGCCTAATTTAAGATCACAAAGATTTATGCCTATGATTTATTTTAAGAGTTTTATAGTTTTAGACCTTAATATAAAGTTTTAAATTAATTTTTATTTGGAGTAGGGTAGGGATCCAAATTCATTATTTGGCATTTGGGTTCCAACTGTTCCAACACAATCTGTTGACAAGATTATTCTTTCCTCTAATCAATGGTCTCTGCACCCTTGTGAAAAACTAAAACGATGTTCTTTTTAGACTCCCAATTCTATTCCATTGATCTATAAGTCCATTCCAGGCCAGTTCCACACTGTTTTGATTACTGTAGTAGCATGTTCTGAAATTAGAAAGAGTGAATTCTCCAACTTGATTCTTTTTTTTTTCTCCGACGGTGGTTTTGGCTTTCCTCAGACCTCTGAATTTCCATATGATTTTTAAGATCAGCTTGTCAATTCCTCCAAAACAGGAAGCTGGGATTTTAATGAGGATCGAACTCACAGATCAATCTGAAAAGGATTTCCAGGGGCACCTGAGTGGCTCAGCTGGTTAAGCATCTGACTTCAGCTCAGGTCATGATCTCACGGTTTGTGGGATCGAGCCCTGCATTAGGCTCTGTGCTGACAGCGCAGAGCCTTAAGTCTGCTTCAGATTCTGTGTCTCCCTCTCTCTCTGCCCCTCCCCTGCTCACGCTCCATCTCTCTCTATCTCTCAAAAATAAATAAACATTAAAAAAAAGAAGCATTTCCACCTTAATCATATTTGGTCTTCCAATCCATGAACATGGGAAGTATTTCCATTTATTTGTATCTTTTTAAATATCTTTCAACAATGTTTTATACTTTTCAGTGTACAGGTTTTGCATTTCTTTTGTTAGATTTTATTACTATTTTATTATTTATTTTTTTAAATGTTTATTTATTTTGAGAAAGAACATGCATGTGTGAACAGGGGAGGGACAGAAAGAGATGGAAAGAGAGAATCCCAAGCAGGCTCCACTGTCAGCGAGAAGCCTGATGCTGGGCTTGAACTCATGAACTGTGAGATCATGGCCTGAGCCAAAACCAAGAGTCTGACACTTAACTGATTAAGCCACCCAGGCACCCCTTATTTTGATACTACTGTAAATGCAAATATTTTCCCAGATTTACCTTCAGATTATTCACTACTGGTATGCAGAAATGTAGTTGACTTTTGCATGTTAATCTTATATATTACAACCTTTCTGAATTCATTTATTAGCTTTAATAGTTTTTGGTGGCTTCCTTAGAATTTTCTATATATAAGGATCATATCATCTGGGACCAGAAATAGTTTTACTTCTTCCTTTACCGTCTGAATACCTGTTGTTTCTTTTTCTTGCCTTATTGTGATTTACAATAAAACATGAAGTATGATGTTTTTAAAAATTTTTTATGTTTTATTTACTTTGAGAGAGAGAGAGACAGTGTGAGCAGGGGAGGATCTGAGAGAGAGGGAGACACAGAACCCGAAACAGGCCCCAGGCTCTGAGCCTGCTGTCAGCACAGAGCCCAACGCAGGGCCTGAAACCATGAACTGTGAGATCATGACCCGAGCCAAAGCAGGACACTTAAATGACAGAGCCACTCAGGCAACCCAGAAAACATGAAGTATGATGTTGAACAGAACTGATGAGAAGGGCGCCTGGGTGGCTCAATTGGTTAAGCGTCCGACTTCAGTTCATGATCTTAACGGTTTGCGACTTTGAGTCCCATGTCAGGCTCTGGAGCCCACTTCAGATTCTGTGTCTCCCTCTCTCTCCCTGTTCCTCTCCCGCTTGTGTTCTCTCTCTCTCTCAAAAGTAAATGAATAAACATTTTAAAAAATTTAAAAAAAAACTGATGAGAGTAAAATATCTTTGTCTTATTCCTGATATTAAGAGGGAAGTTTTCTGTCTTTTACCATTAAGTATGATGTTAGCAGTGAGTTTTCATAGATGTCCTTTATCAAGTTGAAAAATTTGCTTCTATTCTACTGTTGTGTTTTTATAGTCAAATGCTGTTATATTTGTCTATTTTTTCATCTATTGAGATGATGTAGTCTTGTCCTTTATTCTATTAATATGGTATATTCTCCAGAGCATAGCTGGAGAGACTTGAGCTTCCAGCTATCTAGGTTTTAGGTAGTCAATTAAAGCAACAAGACAAAATGAAAGTTAACAGTCAAGCTTTCATTTAGTGTGAGCCAAGAAGCTAAACAAGAGAAAGTACTAGCTCCCCCAGTGTACTGTTTTCCCATGAAATGGTTCCAGGAGTCAGATATATTAATGCAGACAGGGGGATCATCTCACTGCTGAGGGGGCCCCAAACAAAAGAGTCCTGATATTTATGGACCCAGGGGTACAGGGGAGGGAGAGAGAGAAGGGTTATTAGTGTAAAAATACTTAATATTGAGTCAGAGTTGAGAAAAGTGTTTCAGCTCCCCTCCCCCTAGAAAGTGGGCTTGACAGAGGCACCTGACACAGGCCTTGGCTGAGACTTCTCCAATAAGGAGGCCTCTGAATGAAAGCTACTGAGCTAAGAAAGCACATATTCAGAATGGCGGTGGGGGCTGCTGAATCCTTTACTGCAATTCCCACCAGAGACTGTGATACAATGGCTACACACTAAGTTTGGTGTATATGTTGGTAGGACAGCTTTTCCTAAGAGGCCTTTCAGATAAAGCTGTATAATTGATTTTAGTCAGGCCTGAAAGATCATATGTAGAACTGGCCTGGAGCCATACTTTTATATATTACATTGAGTAATCTTTGCATATTAAACCAAACATACATTCCTGAAAAAAATTCTATTTCATCTTGGTGTATAATCCTTGTTATAGGTTACTAAATTCAGTGTTCTAGGTTTTGTTTGTTTTTTGAAGATTTTTTTGTCTATAGTCATAAAAGATATTTATCTATACTTTTCCATTCTTGTGACATCTAATTTTGTCTAGTTTTGGTAGCAGTGTTTTCTTGACCTCATAAGAAGAGTTCTTAAGTGTTTTCTAATTTGGGGGGATGTTTGTGGAGGATTGATGTTCTTTAAACATTTGGCAGAATTCACTAGTAAAACTGTCTAATCCTATGTATTTTCTTTGTATTTCTTTCTATTTTATTTTTTATTTTTTTAGAGACAGAGAGAGTTCAAGTGGGAGACAGGTGCAGAGGGAGAGAGAAAGAGAATCTCAAGTAGGCTCACGCTGAGCACAGAGCCTGATGCAGGGCTTAATCCCATGACCCTAGGATCATGAACTGAGCCAAAATCAACAGTTGGACATTCAACCAACAGAGCCACCCAGGTGCCCCAGGAAATTTTTTGATAGTTAATTTTTTTACTGGCTATAAATGTATGGAGATATTCTATTCTCCTTGATCAATTTAGAAAGTTTGTGTCTTTCTGAAAATGTTTATTTTATTATGTAGATCATCTTTTCTTTCTTTCTCTTTCTCTCTTTCTTTCATTCTTTCTTCTTTCTTTCTTTTTAACCATACACACTTATTCATAGTGATATTTCTTATAGGGCAGGTCTTTAGTTTTGTGCGTCTGGAAATATCTTCATTTCTCCTTCAAGTTTTAAAGGATATTTTTTCTTTGTTGGTAATCTTTTTGTTTCAGCACTTTAAATATGTTTTTCTGCTACCTTCTGGCATCTGTAGTTTCTGATGGGAAATCAACTGTTAACTTATTGGGGTCCCCCTGGATGTATGTGATGAGTTTCTTCTCATGTTACAAGATTTTCTCTTTGTCCTTGACTTTCAATAGTTTTATTATGATGTATTTTGGTGTGGATCTCACTGGTTAATCCTATTTGTAATTCATTCAGTCTCTTGGATGTGAAGATTGTTTTGTAAAATCAAATTTCGGAAGTTTTCAGCCATTATTTCTTCAAATGTTCTGTTTCTTTGTCTCTTTTCTCTCCTGAGACTACAATTATACCTATGTTGGTATAGTTGATGGTGTTCCACCAATTCTCTGAGGTTCTGTTCACATTCATTTATTCTTTTTTATTTTGTTCTATAGATGGAGTAAACTTAATCAACCTATTTTCAAATTCACTGTTTCCCCATTTTGTCAGCTACAGAATTTTTCCTTTCAGTTACTGTACTTTTCAGCTCCAGACTTTCTGAGTTTTTTTTTAAAAAAATACTTTCTAGGTCTTTATTGATATATTTGGTGATATTATTCTTATACTTTCCTTTAGCTGTTCAGACATGGTTTCCTTCAGTATTTTGAACATATCTAAACTGATGTAAAGCTTTTGTCTAGTAAATCTAACATAGAAACAGTAAATTTGTCAGTAAATCTTCCTCAAGAGCAGCTTCTAAAAATGGTTTTGTTTTGTTTTCCCTAAGTATGGGCCAATATTGTTTCTTTGCATGCCTCATATTTTGTTGTTGTTGAAAATAGGTATTTTCAATAATATAATAATTTCAGAAGTAATATTTCTCTGGGAGTTGGAAATCAGCATAATTTAAATTCCTATGATTATGCTTACTTGGATATTGACACGAATCTTTTGGAAAGCTATGGAAAGGAAGAAGGGAAATGATGTCTTCTAGTCATGATCCATAGTCATCACAGACGCCGATTACAGGGAGAGTTGTATTCTTACAATTTTGTTGGCAAATCACAACATTTTAGAGTACAGATAGGCAATATTGATATTTAAACAGAGTCTATCCTGAATCCTGTTGTGAAGTAGAAATTATACCTATAATTATTTTAAATAATTCAAAATTTTCATATGGGGGGTTTTGTTTAAATAGAGTTACATTTATACCTTCTTAAAATAAGCTTAAAAAGCAAAGTGAACATTTGAGTAAGGTCCTGTGTAGGCTTTATCTACAAGGTTAATATAGGCCATTGTTTATATTTCAAACTAAACTTAAATCAGCTTGGAATTGATTTCAGAGAAATAGATTGTCTGTGGTCTACCACTGCTTTTTCCAAAGAACTTGCAAAAGTTCATTTATAGTATAGCATTTTACTGAAATTCACTTATTGTATAGCATTTGCAGGGATCAGAGACAACTCTCATCCTAGTGACACAGACATTTAATAATCTCTACATCAAGATTTTAGATCCAACAGTTGCTTGTCCCCTAGTTCAGTCTTCTCTGGCCAGTGCTGCTTTATTTCTTTCTCTCTCAGGCATTTTTCAGTCGATGGGGAAGGTATGATGACATGGGTAGCAAGTACATATCTGGGTCTGATTGTA
Source organism: Crocuta crocuta (assembly GCF_008692635.1). Classification (NCBI taxonomy): domain Eukaryota; kingdom Metazoa; phylum Chordata; class Mammalia; order Carnivora; family Hyaenidae; genus Crocuta; species Crocuta crocuta. The sequence continues at coordinate 8,142,653 of NW_027551567.1, forward strand.
CTTTTTGGAATAACCAAGATTTACTGAGTTCTTATTCAGTGCTAGTCACTTTTCATATATCATTCCTTTCAATCCCCAAATCCTACAAGATAGATACTATTATTCCCATCTGACAAATGAGAAAAGTGAGACTTGGAGAAATTCAATTATTTGTCCAGGGTCACTCACCTTCGAAATGGTGCAGCCAGAAGTAAAACTGAGGACCCTCCTACTATTATATTCTGGTAAAGGCATAATATCCCCCAAGGCAGAAGAAGACATAAGCTAAGAAGAGTTTTGACTATGGTTTGCACTTGGAAGGAACTGTGGCACTACTGATTGCAGTTCTATAGCACTTCTGTGGTACAGTAATGGTTCTGAGTCTTTGACATCAGGTATTATGTGACATATTCTGGCTGAGTATTTAATTGTTGGCAGAAGACCCTTCAGTACCCTCTTCTCTGGTAAAAGTGATCAATCATCTTAAAAGTATTTCTTAAAATGGAAGTAAAGCAAGATTAAAGAATTACCTGAAGTAGCAGTGCATTTTGTATGAGACCAAAATAAATTTGTTGTTAAATCACTGTGATTTTGAGGGTTTTTTTTAATGGAATAGTATAAGCATATCTATCCAGACTAATATAAGGATGGTAACTGTTCTTTATGTGTAGAGAACACCAGAGGCTCACCTATCCAGACTAATAGAAGGATGGTAATGCTCCTTGTATATATAGCATTCATTAATATTGCAGCATGAATTTTATAGAACAAAACTGTGATGACATAGAAGAATGTGAAAATTGGGAAAGCATCCATTGGGTTTTAATAAAACTTCATATCCAATTTAAGCAGAGTTTTACCCAAATGTGCTTAGAATAGAATTGGGATTTCCTTTTTTCCAGATCAATAAAACCCTAATTGGTTGACCTTTCTGGTCTGCTTCAAACATTGTTTTTATGTCATATCATTTATTTATTCTTGATTTTCATTTGTTTTTCCTTTGCCCAAATACTTCTGGCAGAGGAAGCCTACCATATGTTTTATGAATTCACCAATAAACTCATTCATCAGAACCACTGTTTGTTCATTATAGTCAATTCTCATGAACCCATTAGGGCAAGACCAAAGGAATAATAAACATGAATCTCAATTACATTGCCTTGGACCAACCATCCTCTCTATTCAGGTAGTTTAATGACAAAAGATTATTTTTTAAACTCAGTTCCTTTCATTGCAATGCCTGACTTTCACACATGATCAAATTTGAGGGTTTTCTTTTTCAGGAAAAGAAACTGAAACTTTTCCACCAATTATTCCCATGGATTCTTTCATGCCTCATTAGCATCAATTATCTCTAGGAGGAAGTGTAATAGGCCTTTAAATGGTTACTGCACTACAGCTAACAGCTGGAAACGGCTATGGTTCAAGCAAACAACTGACAATAGCAAAAGGACTTTAACCTTGAAGCTTAGAGAAAGAGGCCTGACACTGAGGGTGATGGAGGGAAGTCACAGAAGCAAAGACTTGTGGAACGACACAGGCATCTTCAGTTCTCCAGTGGCTCTAAGGTGTTCATTTTGCAAAGGCACTTAACACCTGGTAATGTTTTTTGTCCATTGGTGTGGATGAGAAATGCTAGTACTTCTTATAAATGGTTAAGTAAAGAAGAAGAAGGGTCATTCTGAAAAAAAGCCAGTCCCATTTAAAGTGACTTGTTTCTAATCTTGTGTCAGAAAAAGAACATAACTTTTTTCAGAAAGTTAATTCTATGTCTCCCTTTTATTCACTCATTTGTTGAATATCTATCATGTGCCAGGAACTCTGCTGAATGCTCCGAATAAACAATGAAGAGGACACACTTATACCCTCAAAAATATTTACACTCTCTAGTGGGTAATTTTTACCCTTTATTGTCTGTGAGTATAAAACAGGGTTGTCAGATATTTATCAGATGATAGCAATTTGTGACCAGAGTTATGGAGGAGTGTTAGAAAGTGTAATAGAAGAAACAGTTGTGAATAAGGAGTAAACAGTACCCAGATCAATGCTACTTGCTCTATCCAACTTTCTTGATATTTGCCTTCCTCTTGCACATAGTGTGACATGAGGTCCTAGGAAGAGGCTGACATGACTTGAGGTTTTCACATGGGTGGCCAGAGTGGTGATGATATCTTTAACAAATGTTTAGGAATACAAAAGGAGGAACAGATTGATGACATGGCAGATGATGAGTCAATATTAGACATGCTGAGTTGGAGGTTTCTAAGGGATATCTAGGAGATGTTTTGTAGATATTAGATTTATTTTCTTTATAACAATGGATTTTTATTTTTACTCTTGCAAGTGTTTAACACTGCTAGTTTCTAGGGATATAGGGAAAAATTAGCATGAAGGCTAAAGGCATGCATGATTTACTTCACAAATTATTCTGACATATCATATGAAATCCATATCAATTGGATTTCAGGCAGAAAGCAGTTCACATGATCATACTCTGTAGAGTTTAATAAAGGGACTATTTACAAACAGGGTGGAAGGAAGCAGACAGGGTGAAGGAAAAACCAAGATACTGTAGTATCCTAGAGCTCATAATAGCAGGAAATCATTATCAAAAGGATAGAGTGGTTACCAATTTCCAGAGAGGGAGTAGACAGCCCTGTAGGGAGCTATCTGATAGGAGCTGTGGCCTTCAGTAGAGAGATGACCCATGGAGCCTTCCCTGGGAGGAAGCCCATCTCTTCCTGCTCATGTCTCCACTGGCCTGATTAGAGCCAGAGGACAAAGATGCTCACTGATAGAGGTCTTCCAGGTAGCCTAGAGCCAGTATAAAGTAGGATATAGAAAGTTGGTGGGGGGGAGGGTAGATCTAGAGAGGCAAATAAATGTCTATTTATGAAACATATGTAGTTCATGGAGTCTTTGCAACAGCCCCATACTAACAGTAATAATTAACCTGGACTGAGTGCTTACCATGTGTCAGATAGTGTATTGGTGCTTTATACTTTAACAAATCCTCACAACAACCCTATGAGTTAGGTACTATTATTTATACTTTTGTTGAGGAAGACACTGAGGCTTAGAGATATTAATTTGTTCCTTTACTCAGCTAAAAAGTAGTAGGGTTGCAATATAACCCAAAGAGTCTGTCACCAGAAGCACTTTCTACCTGCCCATCTCTAATGCCTACTAATGCCTACATGAGAAAACTGAAGCTTAGAAAGTTTAGGACATTGATTCAAGTCAACATGGTTATGAGATAATGATCCCATGATGGACTCAGCTCTAAGTCTCACTTTCCTATAACATCTTGAGTTATGAAAGAGATGGGTAAGAAAGGACCATGGGAACACAAAGGCAGTTTGATCTGAAAACAGAGTGGGGTTGAGTTTGTATTGTTTATTTTCATCAGTTTGAGGAAGTAGAATAAGTAAAATCATGGAGATGAAAAGAGCAGTCAGATCAGTCTAGAGAAGAGGGTACGGGAGAAAGTGTTAAAGATAGCATTTAAGAGACCAAGGTGTTAAAAGGTGCCAGAGAAGCCAATTGTCTAAAAGGGAGAAGAAAATTCAAAGAAGAGAACCAAGAAAAGGTCAGAGGGATTAAGTCACATAACCAAGCAAACAACAGTTAAGAACAGCAATAGCATTTACCTGACTTAAAAAATAACAATCTTTCTAGGATAGCACACAGCCTGTCTTTAGATACTCCTTTATTCCACACCAAGAGAGTTCGAGTGTTCTAGAGTTCCGTGACCTTCTCTGACTCTCAGCAGGAAACCTGAAGAGATTAGGTTTGATGCCCAATGAAATGACTTATTTTTCCCTTAACTCTTTTTTCTTTACCTTTTTTTTCCCAATCCCATCCTACCACCCTTCTCTAATTATGTTGAAATATCTCTGTGCCTACAAACAGGATATCCATTCCCTCAAATGATATTTACTGAGTCTCTACTATAATAGGCATTATTTCTAGGTGCTGGGGACTTGGCAGCTAGCAAAACAGAGGAAAGTCTCTGTCATGAAGAAAAAAGTTAAAATGGGGAATTTTGATGGAGGTTACAATTTTAAATAGCAAGGTCAGGACATCATATCTGGGAAGCCTCAGGGATAAGAAAAAGAGCCATTTTATTATTATGTGTACTTCTGAGGGTTTTTAAAACTTCAGCTATATCCATATTCTAGAAGTACTACACAGTTATACTACATAGAAATACTACATAGTTACATATTCTTTTCCTAACTCTGATTTCAATGACTCATGTCGGTAGCTTTAAATGCGCCACATGGGAATATTTATACCATGGACATTGTCAAACAATACAAATCAGAGCTATTTTCCCTGGAAAGCCAGTTTAAAATCTCTGTCAGCATACCATTGTGGAATTGTCATCCTTGTGAATTCATCATAGCTGACAGAAACTGGAAATGACAATGGTAGACAAGTATGGAGAGATTAAAGTTCAAATCCACTATTCCCTAATTCCTAACACAATATTTCCTTGATGATTATTTTTAAAGTAAGTCTAAAAGTTTGCTTCATGGTTCTTCTGAGACTGGCTTCAGAGAATCCACACCTACAATTTTCACCTCCTGGTTTTCTAGCAGCCAACTACAAAGATGGATGGGATGCATTACAGAAGTTTAACAGACCATACTCCAAGGAGTTCCCTGGAAAATAGCCTGACATTTTGAGCCAGTGTTTCCTGACTTTTACCCAATGATAAACCTTATTATAAAAATGTAGTTGAAAAGAATACATAGTTTTTCCCAGAGTTCAAGGAGCATGTAAAGAGAGATAAGTGTAAGGAGAAAAGTGGGGAAATAGTTCTTAAGGGAGTAAAACATATAAATTCCATTTCTAAAAATTCTATGGCTTTGCAATAAACAAGTCTTCAACCATTCATGGGTTCAGACTGGTCATCATAGCTCTCACGTAGGTAAAACTAAATGAGGCTCACTTTCCCCTTCCAAGTTCCTGAAGCTAACCCTTTTCCTTCCTTTTTACATGCCCTCTCCACAAATAGAGCTGGTAAAAAGTATCTGTTACAATGACCCAGGCTTTACCATTCATGGCAAATCTCTCTAAATTATAGGCTTTTCCTCATACAGACCATTTACAGTGGGCATAATACAAGGCTGTGTTCAACCATGCCACTCTTTGAACTAGCTGTACCATGTTATTACCACACTAAACTGGAGTGGCCAGTTTTTCTATAAATAAATATCCTCCTCACTGGGTAGATGAAAATCCTTAGTAGCAGTTCCTGTATTATTGATTTTCTGGTTTCTAGCTTCTCTGTTGGGAATGACTTTTGAGTTGTTTTGAAAAAGAGAAGCCTTGTAAACACTTGACTGTTGCTGGACTTGAGAAAAATCCGATTAACAGGGAATCAATAACATTATTACTCAGCTGGGTTCCCTGTAATTCTTCCATTTCTGGGCCAGGTGGGTAGATGAGGGTGAGGAGGTGAGCTCTTTCAAAGAGACTGTATGTTTTTACTGGATCCCATTTATTTCTTTGCAACAGTCCTCTAATTTTGTGGTGCTGGAAATGGAGCTAATAATGACAATTTGAACAAGACTGGCTTCCTTTCTGTGAGGGAGAACAAAGCCGAGATTATTGGCTTTGACAAAGGTGATTAGAAGCTTAATCAACCACTCTGTGAGACATCCCATCATCCACATGAAATAAAGTCCAGGAACTCACTAGAATTGTATAGCTTTTCACACAACAGTAGAAGTCCATGCAAACAATATGTTTTCAGGTCAGTGGTTTGGTTGTGGTTGCCATTTGTCGTGTTTTCTCTTTCTATAAATCCTCTAGAAAGATGTATTAGAGATATTGAAAGGATGTCTTGTAGAAGCCTCAGACAACATCTTACTTCCTTCACTGCCATCTCTTGCGTTCCTACAGCGACATCATCTAGACCTGGGAACAACTTCCTGGCCAGGAGTCCTGGTCAGAAACCTGTGATCCCAGAGTCATACCAGCTGTGTAGATCACAGCTGAGTCCTAATCATTTGTACCCATTCTGATACAGTTTTCTTATGAACTAGCCCTCATCTGAAATCTGAACCTGTAAACTCTTGCCTCAGGGCTTGGATATTTATGCTGCCCACAAGCAGACTTCCCATGATCAAGTTCCTACTACCTTTTAAGTCTCTTCATCCTTGCTAGGGTCTGCCTGCCTGACTGTGCAGCAAGTGACCACTGATGAATAGATCCCCTGATGTGTGTCGACTTGTTTGGATTTTCACCTATTATAGCCACCTGCTTTTAGTCCTGGCTACACATTTGAACCACAGTGAACTTTTCTGGGCCCCACCCCTAAAAATTCAGATTTAGTTGGTCTTATGTGAGACATTATTTTTTTTTAAATTAAAGGCCTTTGCTATGGTCTGAATTATGTACCTCCCTCAAATTCATATGTTGAAGGCCTAACCCCTAGTACCTCAAATGTGACTGCTTTTGAAGGTAGTGTCTTTAAATAGGTAAAAGTCAGTAGGGTGAGCTGGAATCTAATATGACTGGTATCCTTATAGGAAGAGGAAATTAAGACACAGACATGCACAGAGAGAAAACCAAGTGAAGACACAAGGGGAAGAAGGCCAAAACTAAAGAGAAAGACTTCAGGAGAAACAAACTGCTGACTTCTTGATCTCAGATTTTCAGCCTCCACAACTGTGAGAAACTAATTTTTGTTGTTTAAGCAACTCAATCTGTGGTATTTGTTATGGCAATCCTAGAAAACTAATATAGTCCTTAAACAGATTCAACAAGTAGCCAGGAATGGGAACCACTAATCTGGTTCTGAAGTTCTAACATTCATCAAATCACCTGGAGAACTTGTTAAGATACAGGTTGCTAAATTCAAGAGTTTCTGATTCTGTATATCCTGAGTGGGGACTGAGAATTTGCATTTCTATCAAATTTCCAGGTGATACTGACACAGCTAGTCCCAGGAACATATGTGCAAACCAATGCACTAATTGATGTGTTGTAGTTGGTCTTCCTTGAGTCTCCAGCTTCCCCTGTCAATTCATGATTGTTTTATGGAACAGCTTCAGTGTCCAGGGGTTCCCTAGTCCTTGGTCTTTATTCCCCTGGACTGACCAAGTCAGCTGCCCTTGATACATTCATACATGTATCTCCTTAAGAAAATGGAAATCCTAGGGGGGCGGGGGGGAGGGGACATTTATAAAGAGTTGCAATCTCATTAAGTCTGTTTATATGTTTGTGAATTTATGTATCTTTCCACAAAAAGTTTGAGGCAACTACTAAAACTTGGGAAAGCTAGGTTACCTCAAATCTAAAGATCTGAATAAATGTTTCTATTTTAATATACTAAACATTAGATGAATTCTATAGGTTTCTGTGGGATTAATATTTACTAGCCACTTTTAAAAAGCTTGTCCTTCAATAATTTATTAACGTTTATTTTGAAGTCAATAATACTAATAATGCTGTTTTAGAGATTGAAGAGTACTTTGCAGTGTGCCAAGAAGAGGATGCATGTGAAACTTCATCATGAATTACCCACTGTATTACCCACTTTAGTCCTGTGAGGTCTAATCACACTGGAACTTTTCAATTCTTTCTTCCTGACATCCATCTCTTTGACTCAGGATTAGCCGATGAATGAGAATCTCACTATAGGAAGCCATTCCTAACCCCTGCTTATTCCTAAAGGTGTCCTTAAAGTCCAAATTGCCCAACCTACCATTTTAAGCACCCTGGAGGGGAAGAGAGTTATTCTGTGAGTAACTTTTATGTCTCCATTGAACAGGACAGTAGAAAGCATGAATTAAGTATGCAAAAATGGTTGTTGATCAATCAGAAAATGAAATTTATATCCTGCACAGAAGATGTTATTTCTCACCTTTCTTCCTTTGCATATGATTTTTCTTCTTCTGAGGTGCATGATCCCCTTCTTCACCTAACGTAGGCTTCAAGGTTCAGTACAAAACCTGTTCTACATTGAATTTGTGCCCTAGCAGAATCCATAACTGTGCTATAGCTCCCTTTTGCTTGATTTAGTCCCATTGATAAGAGCTAACCTTTAGAGAGCTCTGTGCAAAGTGCATTCACATGTATAATTTCATTTAATCCTCACAAGAGTCACCTAGGGGCTTTTAAACACTACATTTCTCATCTCCACCTGAGACCAGCTACATTAGAACATCTGGAGATGAATCCTAGGAGTTAGCATTTTATAGAGCCCCTTGTGATTTAAACGTACAGCCAAGATTGGGAATCACTGAGCCAGATGGTCCATATTTATGGCACAATACATAAACTTACCCTTGTTTGAATGAGCTCTTACAACGTGAAAAAGATTTAAAAGTCCTTCAAAAAGTTCTTCATTCTTGGTCTCTCTTCTCCCTTCCTCAGTTTTCAGCTCTTCTCCACAGTTTAGGACCCAGTTCTCTGACCTGCTTTCTAGACCAAAACACTTTCAGTCCCCTGTCAGTTCCTGCTATTTACTTCCCCAATTACCACCATGTTCAGCAAAATAAAACAAAACAAAAACCTGTGCTCAAACTCGCCCTTTTAGGGAGTCTAGGAGTCTCGGGTCCATTTCAATACCAGTAGAGTAATTACCTATTCAAAAAGAGCCCTTTGAGGGAGAGGCCTTGACATGTCTTTTTATCTTCAGTTATATATATTCAACAAATGAGAGCAAATTACTTGCTTAGTGATAAGGCTAGTCAGAGAGATGATACAGGGATTTGTAAATTGGATTAAAGATCTTGGAATTCCCTTGATGGGGTACCCTTGAAAGGATTTACACAAGAGAGTTACAGGTTCAAACTAACATTTGTAAAAGATAACAGGGCTGCAGATGAATTGAAGAGGACTCAGAGTTAGGAGAATTAGAGCTGTGGAGTAGATGGAAAAATATTTTAGAAGTGGAACCTACAAAGCAGCTTAAAACAATATAACTATCCATTCCTCTCCGTTGTTGCATTTGTCCATGAGATGACCAGATGTCACTTCCCAGGGGAACCTTTGTGTTTTAAAATGTGTTATAATTTAAAAGCATTTTAACACCTAGTTAGCATAATTTAATCACTCTGAACTCTATTTCCTTTTTAAATTAAACACAAGCTTGGCTTTTAAACCAAGAATGGAAGTGGAAAGCCAAAGGTAATTAAATATAAACTTTCCTGGTTTTCTTTTCTTGACCAACATTGGTGTCTGATTTAAGCATTCAGAAAACATAAAAATGTTTTATATCCAAGAGTAAGAGGTTTTAAATCAGCTGGAAGCAAGAACAAAAACATTAAGATTAAAATAAGCCTTTGCTGTTCGTTTAATCCACTGCTTTGCACATATCTCTGCATGTGTTCATTACAAATTTTTAAAAGTCATTAAACCAATTGGTACCCAAAGGTTATAATGTATTGGAACTTCTAGAGGTGCAACCTCACATTTCACTCATAAGGAATTGCTCAGGGTTCACCAAACATCCTGGCATTCAAGACCTTTTACAGTGGTATCTAAGAGGAGTCTGTATAGGGGACCCATGCAAGCCATATGTTATTGTGTGCTCAGGACAGTTCCAATTTATGCTTATAATATGGGCCTAATTTTAACCTTACCCCTTCGTCTTTCATTTTCAAAAGTGTCTTGATTTAGACTTTATCATCCTAGGCTGTGAGGGACAGAGCAAATGTTTGTGTTGTCAAGGGAAAAGTTTCTCCAAAATAAGACAGTTCACTTTTTCTTTTCTTGACTCTCTGAATAACTGAACTGGGTGAGTGGCAGAATCACATGCTTCCATAAGCTGCTGTTAGGAAGAGCCATGGAAAAGGAGTGGGAGTGAGGTGGGATGGGAAAAGAAGATTATGGATTTCTCAAACCTTCGTTGTGGATGATCAGAGCTGTGGAAGCAGCAAGGGAACTCTACTATGGATACCAGTGGATCAAGGCAAAATTATTGTTAAAAATAAGATAGTCACTTTTCCTGAGACCTAGATCTTAACATCTCATTGGCAAACTGAGTTAGAAACTGCCTAGAAAACTCAATGATAAAAGACAGACTCTCCAAGGGGCCAATGGCATGTTATTAAGGCAAGAAGTTGAGGGGACTTGGAAAGCCAAGTTGGACAGACTCTAAGTATGCTTGCAGTGAGGTTTGAAGTGGGGAACTCTGCCATCTCTGTTGGTAGGCTGAATTTCATCTTCATGCTTCCTCTGGACTGATGACTGTGCCATCTTGAACAAGTTGCCTAACCTTTCTGTGCCTTGCTTTTCCAAACTGGGAAATGAGAAGCATCAGAAGTGACTACATCACTGATAAAGATATTGCTTTATTTTACAAATTAAAAAAATCTTACTCCATGATTCTTTTTCCTAATCTGAGGTTTCTGTAAGAAAGGGAGAAAACCTATGTCCCTCATACATTTATGGAGCCTTTCCTTGGACAAGGTAATCCCTGGGTAGACTGAAACTTATCACTGCTTATCAAAAATAAACTCCAAAATTGTGTTGAAAAGTCATAATTTTGATTTAGATGACATATGTACATCCATACAAATGAATGAAATTAATGCTTATTTTTGTGGCTTCACAAACTCATCCATATAAGAAAAAATAATCTTTTTGGGTTTTTGAAAGTAAAAGTCTAGATTCATTTTCATTTACATAAACATAGCTTCAACATTTGAGGAACTAGACTAGTCTCAAATCCCAGAGGTCAGCAAAATAAATAAATATTGTTTATTTATTTTGAGAGAGAGAGAGAGCAAGTGTGAGCAGGGGAGGGGCAGAGAGAGATGGAGAGAGAGAATCCCAAGCAGATTCTGTACTGTCAGCACAGAGCCTGACTCGGGGCTCAATCTCATGAACTGTGAGATCACGACCTGAGCTGAAATAAGAGTTGGAACCTTAACCAACTGAGCTACCCATGTGCTCCAATATTGTTTATTTTTAAAAGACAAACCTAATATGTTTCTTAAATCTTAAAAAGAATGTCAGTCTTAAAAAGAATGTCAATGCGTATAGTCCACAGTGAAAAAGTTTTAAAAATGTAAGGTGTATAAACGTTCCTTTTTACCTCATTTGCTAAGGTATTGGATCTTCTTACTCCTCTCCTCACCCACATTCCCCAGTAGAGTGTTTTAGAGATAAAAGCCTGGATGTTCAAAGTGAGGTTCTGAGGGGTGCCTGGATGGCTCAGTCGGCTGAGTATCCGACTTCAGCTCAGGTCATGATTTCAGGGTTTGGAGTCCTAGCCCCATATCGGGCTCTGTACTGACAGCTCAGACCCTGGAGCCTGCTTAGGATTCTGTGTCTGCCTCTATCTCTGCCCCTCACCCACTCACACTCTGTCTCTCTCTCAAAAAGAAATAAACATTAAAAAAATAAAAACAAAACAAAACAAAAAACAAAGTCAGGTTTTGAGTCAACAGCATGGATACCACCTGGAAGCTTGTTAGAAATGAATCTCAGACCCCACCCCAGAGCTACTGGATCAGAATCTGCATTTTAACAAGCTTTCTGGATGATTTTCATGCACATCCAAGTTTGAGAAGTACTGGATTAGAGAATACTTGGCTAGGAATAGCATAGATTATAAAACTAAATCAAATAGAAAAGTAGAATTAAAATACCTGTGCTTGCCTCTGAAAGAAATTATATTAATCCTCCAAAGGCTCTTTTCTTATCCCTGTGTGTGCACTGATGTCTGCCTCTGACTTCTCTTACCACTTGTTTATGGTATCATTTTCTTTCATATTATGTATGGTGGTTACATGTAATTGTGCTTAAGCTTTATAATTGCTATTACTTAGCAAAATTTCAAACTTCCTCTGAAATTACTTCACTCCCAACCCTACAATATGCTCTATTTACACAGCCTATATCTGTTTCCTTTTCTCTGAGACTCCCTCCATAAAAGCAGACATAATATGAAATAGAAGAATGGTTTGGCTTGGGAATGCACATATTCTGGGAGTGCAGCCATGGATCAGTGCCAACCAGAATTGGATGAATGATACCAGGGGTAAGCAGTACTAGGGATCTTCATTAGCAGAAAAAGGGGCATATTTTAGTCATAGGTAAAGAGGAATTCTGCTTCAGCATGAACTGTCCCTGGTGAGTATATTCATTTCTGAGGGTTGAAACATGGCATGCTTGGTTGATAGCATTTTCCAGAAGCACCATTAATGGAAGAAGAAACTTAGGAATTATTTTCTTCTTTTCTACTACATTTCTACTAATAAATTATAAAAATTTCCTCTCAGTTAAATTAAATAAATAAAAAGAAAAGAAAAGAAATAAAAATAAAGAAAATGGGCTCATCTTGATTGAGGAGGACAGAGCAGATGAGATAGTATAGTTATAGGGTAGAAAGAACAAAAGCTATATAGTCAGACAGACATCCTAGAGTTCAGATCCCACATTTCCCGCTTATGTACCATAAACATAACCAAATTGCTTGGCCTGTCTCTGTAAATTTCTTGTTTTATCACCTGTAAAATGGAAATTTTAATACTAATCTTGAAGAAATATTTTAGATAGCTAAATGAAGTGATGTAACTTACAGTCTCTAGGATAGGGTCCTGGTTCTTAATCACTCAATGAATATTAAATATCTCTTTTCTCCTTTCTTCCTTAATTCTATTCTGAATCAGCAGGCAGGATTACTTCATATGATTTGCTAAATACCTGAGAGATGGTCACTATTGTGATTGAAAAGCAAATGGGTGAATGTGATCTGTACATAGCAGCATTATAGACAGACACATGAGTATTACTTGTGTGGGTTATACTGTAATGCTGAGGGAACAGGGCTGGTAAGTTTGAATAAATGTGAAGATTAGGATGATTCTGGAATTCCTCTGCAGCCTCCAAAAAGACATAACCATGCCATCTTCAAATACTTTTCAATATTTGAGACGTCCTTCCTTTCTACTCTTACTTTTAAAAAAAAAATTTTTAAATGTCTATTTATTTTTGAGAGAGAGACAGAGCATGAGTGGAGGAGGGGCAGAAAGAGAGAGACACAGAATCTGAAGCAGGCTCCAGGTTCTGAGCTGTCCACACAGAGCCTGACGGAGCTCAAACTCATTAACTGACATCCTGACCTGAGCTAAAGTTGGACACTTAACTAAGCCACCCAGGCACCCTTCTACTGTCTTACTTTTGAAGACTATGGAAGAAGCAATTCTAAGAAGGAAAATGTTACTGAAATGCATACATGAGTTTAATTTTTCTATAAATACCATTCTCATCTCATTCATTCAAGCATTAATTCAATATTTAAGTTTTTACAGTGCCAGATATTGTATTAGGTGCCAAAAACACAAGAGTTAACAAAACAGCCATCCAATTCAAGAAAGAGAAAGGGATTATATGACAATGTAGTTCCTTCCTAATCTTAGGCTTTCAGTCCAAAAGCAAAGCAATTCATTTTCCTCCTTACTTCTTTTTTCCCTTTGCATATTTGTTTTGGGTGTCTATTCCTCCCCCTTTGTAAATTCGCAGCATTTTGAGTATATTTTTCTTGGTATTGGGGATGTTAAATTTTATTCAGCTTAATTCTACTATATCTTTTTGAAAATTTTCCTCGAAAACTTGATTCTATTTCCTTATATGCATTATATGGACTTCTTTGTGAAAAGGAGGAACAATGACTATAAATCCCAGCTATTTTACCCTTTTCTAGAATAGGTTTACTAAAATTGCTAATATTCAGAAAATGGGGAAGGATAGCAAGACCACAATTCAATGACAAAGAGGATTTTTGTTTATCTGTTTACAGCTGACCTGATTCCATTCACAAGCAGTTTGCTTAACCAAGATAAATAGTATTTCAGCTCTATCCTGAGGTAAACATATGTAGATGTAGAAAACAATGGTAGATTGATGACCCCAATCTTTCACTCCTCTCTAATATGGACGCCCTTCACAATGTACTTCACAGATACCCATTAAGAAGTGGAAATTTATTTTCCCACCACTTGAATCTGAGCTGGATTTATGACTTAACATTATTAGCTAACAGAATGAGGAGGATGTGAATTTATGCCACTTTTGCGTCTAGGCTTCAAGAGGCCTTGTGTTAATACTGCCTAGGATGCTATAAACAAAATGAGGCTATGCTGCTGGTAGAAAGAGTCATATTGCCCATTTACTCCTGTCACCCTAGCTAATAGCTAGACATGTGAGTGAAGCTATCCTAGACCAGCTAGGTCCCAAGTGACACCCTGGTTGATTGTGAATGCATGAGTAAGCCCAGGATCAGGGCTGATCCAGCCCTGGATCTAGAGCTGGACTGTAAACTCATGACTAGTATTAAAAAAAAAAAATCCATGGGGCACCTGGGTGGCTTAGTTGGTTAAGCGTCTGACTTAGGCTCAGGTCATCATCTCACGGTTGGTGGATTCAAGCCCCACATCGGGCTCTGTGCTGACAACTCAGCTTCATATTGTGTCTCCCTCTCTCTCTGCTTCTCCCCTGCTTGTACTCTGTCTCTCTCTCTCTTTCTCTCTTGAAGATAAATAAACATTAAAAAAAATTTTCATTTTAAGTTTCTGAGTTTGGAGTAGTTTGTTATTTAACAATAGCTAACTAATTCCAAATATTCTCATATGAACGATTTCATGGTTTACTTGAGGTGGTAACAATTTTTCCTTTTCATCGTCTCCTTTCACTTTGAATTCCAGCTTTAGTAAAACTATTTTTTCTCCTTTTTCTCCTTTGGTTGGTAAGAAAATCTGAAGGCAGTAGTGTGCTGACAAGTATTTCACAACAAAGCTCTTAGGAAAAAAAATGTGTGTATATATTTATGTATATATGTACATACATGTAAGTTTATTACAGATTTCACATTTATAAAAAATGTGTAACATATAATTTAGAAATAATAAAATATACAATGTTCTTTTGTAAATTTGTAAATCTAATTGATTCTCATAGAATGCTTTTGTTAGTTTCTACAGAACTTTGTATGCAATTCAACCATAATTTAACAAATAAAGTCATATCCAACCTGCTACCTCTTTTCCAATAATTTTTTTGTCATTAAATCTGATACAGGATTTATTGTTGAGCTAGTTAAAACTCTTGTACGAAAGTTATATTCATTAAATAGAAACTCATCTTTAGCAAGAGACACACTATACTAAGTGCAATTTACATTTACTCCATTACTTTCTTTAGTCTAAGCAATCAATAAGACAATAAATCAGGCCTTGATTTGTAGTGTTAGCTACTTTCCATGGTGAAACATTGCTATCATCACCATTTTCAAGCTACCACTACAACATCACTATAATGGAGTTAGAAAGAGATTCTCAGTAGCACACCATCATATGGTATTTCCATCATGGTGATATAATAGCATTAAATAACTTCAAGAACATAGATAATATTAGCGTAAAATAAATGGGATGTAATGAGCTTTGAGTATTTATGACCTTTATTTTTTATTAAAAATTTTTAAAATGTTTATTTATTTTTGAGAGAGACAGAGTACGAGCAGGGGAGGGGCAGAGTGAGAGGGAGAGACAGAATCTGAAGCAGGACCCAGGCTTTGAGCTGTTAGCACAGAGCCTGATGTGGGGCATGAACTCACAAACCCTGAGATCATGACCTGAGATGAGGTTGGGCGCTTAACCGCCTGAACCACCCAGGTGCCCCATGACATTTATTTTTAATATAACATATTGAATTAAAAATTTATAAAATTAAAAAAAATACTTTTCTAATTTTAGAGAGCAAGTGGGGGAGAGGGACAGAGGGAGAGAGACAGAGAAACCCAATGTGGGGCTCGATCCCATGGCCCTGGGATCATGATCTGAATCTATATCAAGATTTGAGGATGCTTAATTGACTAAGCCACCCAATAGCCCCTAAATTTTAATTTTTAATGATAAGCATAATTAACAATTGGCTCGTTAAATTCCTAAAAATATTAACAATCACATGAGCTGGCTCCAGGACACCCTTGCTGAAGTATGATGGAAACACATGTTAAAATAGTTATAATAATAATGGTTATTATAGTAATAACTATACTAGTAATAGTTATATAAAATAGATACCACACTAATAGATTATTAGTATAATCTAATTATTACAAAAATACCTATTGTTAGTATAATACATCTAGTGCACACTAGATCCCAGGTATTGCTCTCAGTACTTTAGATTCATAATCTCTTTTATTTCTCACAATAGCTGATGAGGTGGGCATTATGATTATTTGTATCTCTATTTTACAGATGAAGAAACAGAAGCACTAGAGGTTATAGCTTGTCTAAATTCATAAAACTACAATGGGCTCCTGCAAAGACAGATATGTTATATCAAAAATTTATTGTGCCTATAAAGATGAAATCAATATCCTGATGAAGCTCAGAATTTAGCAATGAGAACAAAAGCTCTCTTGGCAGTGTGAATAAAGATCCAAGTTTAAGAGAGGAAGACATAAATGGTGCCTGTGAAGGGAGAATGGAAGTTTGCTGAAGACTTTGTTGAGATATATCAGGTGAATGAAAGTGGGTACTTTTGGTAAGAAGGCATTATAGGGGAAACATGGTATGAAGTTCATGAAGAATGTTTGGAAGTCTGAAAATGGAGTTGTTTGGTGTGGCTGGAGTAGAGGCTGAGTATGAGCAAGTGATGGCAGTAAAAATGGAGAGTTAATGTGGAGCAGATAAGTCAGAAACTTGAGAAAAGGGTTTTGAGAGTGATTATAAAGTAGACATGTGCAGCCAAGAAAGGGAAAGAAGCAAAACCAAAATAGAACTGATTAACAGGAGCCTTTGGTCTACCAGAAGCCCTGGTGATAATTTTTATGTATTTGATTGTAACTTCTATGTGTTACCTTGGCTAGACCATGGTACCTACATTTTTGATAAAACTATTCTAGATGTTTCTGTGAATGTGTCTTTTTGGATGGCATTAACATTTAAATCAGTAGACTTTGAGTAAAGCAGATTGCCTTCTTAATGTGGATTGGTCTTATTCAATCAGTTGAAAGGCCTTAATAAAAGGACTGACCTCCCCCAAGGCAGAGGGAATTCTACCAGCAAACTGCCTTCAGACTTAAATTGTGGCCTTTCCCTGAGTATCCAGCCTGCTATCCTATTGCTGTCAATATTTGTGCCTTCCAACTCCCAAGTTCATATGTTGAAATCCTAATCTCAAAGATGATGGTATTAAGAGGTGGGGCCTTTAGGTGGTACTTAAATCATAAGGGTGGAGCCTCCATGGATGAGATTAGTGCCTTATAAAAGAACCCCCACAGATATTCCTAGCCCTAACTACTGTCTGAGGACACAGTGAGGAAGTACACAGTGAGGAAGTACTAAGAACCAGGAAGAGGACCATCACAAGAATGGTCCTTGATCCTGGGCTTCCTAGCCTCCAGAACTGTCAGCAATAAATCCCTCTTGTTCATAAGCTATCCAGTCTGTGGTATTTTGTTATAGCAACCTTAATGAACAAAGACATCTGCTCTTCATATTTTGGACTCACCAGCCTCTAAAACTGCATGAGCTAATTCCTTAAAATCTACCTACCTACCTACCTACCTACCTACCTATCTATCTATCTATCTATCTATCTATCTATCTATCTATCTATCCATCCATCCATCCATCCATCCATCTAACCCACCAACCAACCCACACATTCTTTTGGTTGTTTCTCTGGAGAATCCTAAGACAATATGGAATACAGGAGTGGGCACCAGTATAGAAAGGTATGGGCACAAAAAGGAAATTTTAAGGTGAGATTTTAAAAAATAAAGAAGCTCCATGTAGCCATATTATTTTTAAACAGAAATGGAAATAAAGGTCATTGAAATTGAGGAAATCAAGAGTAGGTTGTTGGTTAGGCCATTTTTTAGATTTGATGGTATAAAGAACAGAGTAAAAGAGAAAATGGTGAGAGTCAGGTGTCCTGGAACTGTGTTGAGGTCACCTGGGGAGGTGACAGGGCAAAAGGGAGAAAGATGGAAACCTAGATGCTGTGAGCTTACATACAAATGGGATTATCAATGATGACATTGGAACAGTGGACTGGAAGGAGGTTGGGTGATTCCAAAAAGATGCACTATTTAGAAACTGATGTGGAATGGAATATGATACCTCCTCAAGAAGGATTGCAAAGGACATGATATCAATGGCAGCAAATTTGCATTTTCATTGAAGGCAGCTCCAGAATGCTATCTATCTAGAATGGGCTCAGTGGCAACAATATGGCTGGAAGGCAAATTGTAGACTCATTTCAAAGCTGAAATTCCGTAGTATTTTTACTTCATATATGTTTTGAGTTAATAAAAATAACAAGGTTTTCTAAAAATGCTTGTATTCATATTGCTTAGGTGAACAGAAAGAGAAAGCATTAACTTACTAAAAATTATTATATTGGTGTAGCTACAGGATCACTGATGGAAATTCCCAGGCCAACTACCATTCCTATTAACTCCTTGGTCTCACTGAAACAGAAGTATACTGTCTTTGTCATGACTATAAGTGTGTGAATGGAATTAGGAAATGGAGTTAATGACATAACCTCCTGGCCCCTTAGCTATCTCCTTTCTTTTTGCATAGTCCTGGTTTTCAGTGACTGAATCTTCTCAAAGTCTTTTATGAGGCTGAGAGCTACAATGTGTTTGCTCTAGTATCCTCAAAATTGGCCCTTTGGGTTGTTTTCAGATTCACTGTACTTTTCATCTTCTTCTATGCTCCTTTTCAATAACAGTTTCAATTTGCTTTGTAAGAAATGGTTACAAGACGTTCTGGGAATTTAAGAACACCCGATGCTATGACTCAGTCCCTAGTGTTAAAAACTCTTTTTGAGTGGCCTCAGGGGACTTGACTATCCACAAGTAAGAGATATCAGTGAGGTGTTGGCTGGTACAAAGAAATGTGCCAAAATATCACATTTAAAAACTCTTCAAATTAATTTATATATCTCTTTTGTGAGCTACTAAAATAACACTCAAAAGTCTGCTGTAGAAAATTTAGGAAATCAATCAACATACAATGCTGAGTTCTTACTGCATGATGTTTTGATGAGTATTGTGAAAAATAACAATATGTAAGATCCTTATACCTGCTTTTGGAAATGTTGCAGACTAATTGGGGAGAAAATATGATCACATGAAGAAGCAATAAATGAATAAATAAATAAAGCAGCACATGACAACTGCTAAAGAATGAAAGAGATGGTTATGGGCTGGGGGCTTGAAAACAGCTTTGTAAAGAAGGTGAGAACTGAAAAATGCTTTGAAAGATAGATGATAATTTAATAAGGTTAGATAAAAGAGGAAAGCATAGGTAATTACAGTACAGAAAGAGAGTTTAGCTCTTGGGTTATTGTGATAAAGTGTGAACTTTATTATATAGGCACTAAAAAGCTATTGTAAAATTAACATGCAGAAATATGGAAGTAATAATTTAGGCAGATAAAAAAGTAGTAGAATGACTGAAAGACTTGTAGTTAGGAGATACTCCTGCTAAGTATCCTGAGTTTGATGTTTGGCTCTGGTATTTATAAGCTGAATGAACTTTGGCCAGTTACTCATATCTTTATATCTGAATTTCTTATACCAAAAAAAAAAAAAAAGAAAAAAAGAAAAGAAGAAGAAGAAGAAGAATAGCATAGTATCTTTTTCATCATGTTTTTGTGACAATAGTAAAATATAAAGACAAAACACTTAGCACAGAGCCTGGACCAAAGAAATTTATAATAAAAATAATACTCATCATTATATCATTGGCAATAAATGTTTGAAAACTAGTGATGGAAGTGGAGATGAAATTAAATGGAAGGAAAAACAAAATATTGACAAGGCCAGCCTGGATGTAGGAGGCAAAGAGAAGGCATTATCAAAGTGGACTCAAGTTTAGAGCCTACAAAAGCAGATGGTATCACTAGTATTCAAGGAAAATAAAGCATGTAGGAGAGAGGCAAGTAATTTCTCCACTGTACCTAATACCTCTGAGAAGGGACTTATATTCTCTCCAAGACCAGGTCAGACACAGGCAAGGTCCTATAAAAGCCTTGGAGACTGGAGTGGGTTAAGAGTAGTGGTAAAGGGAGTGTTCAGCAATGGCCAATGTGATGAAGAGCTCCTAGCAAGGGCCATCCTGTGGGAGGCTCCTGGGTCAGGTATGCAAGGTGACATGTGTATTGCCTACAAGAAGGCAACAGAAGGTTTCAAAGTGTCAGGAAGTCAAGTGGCAGGCAGCCAAGGTGTAAGAGAGAGGTAGGTTTTTTTTTTTTTAATGAAAGATGCTTTTCTAGAAGAATAGAAAATTGGTACTTAGAATAAGATGAAGGAAGATTGTGCACTGGAAGGGACTGTGGAGTGATAGGTAAGAAGTAAGAAGGAGAAATAAGATAGAAACACAGATATCTAAGTATCAGAATGAAAACTGAGGCACAAGGAGGGCAATATACACCTAGAACTGGAACAGAACAGGAGAGAAGGATCAGCAGTTCTTTTTTTTCTTTTTAAAGTACATTTTGGACAGAGGGAGAGACAGTGGGGAAAGACAGAGAGAGAGAGACAGAGAGAGAGACACAGAGACAGAGAGACAGAGAGAATCCTAAGCAGGCTCTGTACTCAGCACAGAGTCTGATGTGGGGCTTGATCCCATGAATCCTGAGATCATGACCTGAGCTGAGATTAAGAGTCACCCTGGTGCCCCAGGATCAGCAGTTCTAAGGCAAAAAGTTTCACTTTTCTTTTTAAAATTGTATTACTTTTAATAAATGTTCAATATATATGGAAATATTTGTAAAATATGTATAGGTACAAGAAAAATAATAAAGACATATCCAGATTTTTTGAGGTTTGTGAGGCCTTTAAAGGAAAGAAGACAAAATCATGCACAGAATTAGATATAAATGTATGTAGATATAGGTATAAATATTTAAATATATAGTTAAATATAAAGAGAAAATTGCTTTAAAATTTTAAAAGTCATAATAAATCCAAACTTTAAAAAAAGCAAAAGTGCACTACAAACTTTACAAAATCCCAAAATATATGATTATGATATTTATTTAGAGGTTTTTTTTTTTTTTGCTT
Source organism: Crocuta crocuta (assembly GCF_008692635.1). Taxonomy (NCBI): domain Eukaryota; kingdom Metazoa; phylum Chordata; class Mammalia; order Carnivora; family Hyaenidae; genus Crocuta; species Crocuta crocuta. The sequence goes on from NW_027551567.1 coordinate 8,163,690, forward strand.
TATTTTTAGGTTTATTTCTGCTTTATTTTTAGTTGCATAATGGAGAAGTGCAGAGTTTCATAATATTTTCTTTTTAAGGTTTCTAATTAAAGAGACTGCTCTAACTCTGGATGTGATTTTGATGAGAGACAGCTGTGAGGAGAAAAATGAATGAAGAAAAAATGGTAGGAAGGGAGGCAGCCCCAAGAATGCCTCATATTTGTGGCAATCAAACAAAATAATGTGCAAGTCTGGCTGAGATGTAGCCTGAATATTGTTTATGCATGGTTTTGGACTAGAAATCCATCCACTTTACAGTTAGTCACACCATGCATTTGTGCTTGCCAATTGTGCTAGAGCGTGATATACAAACAATGGAGAAAGCATAGGCAGGAAAGTCGAGGAAGGAGGAAAAAATTGGTTCATAATATGGAGTCTTTAATGATAGGATCTTTCCTCATGTGTATCCTGGATAGATAGCAGTGAAAACTGAAACATTTTATAACAAGAATGTATTTATGTATATTTATGCAATTTAAAACGATAAATTTGATGAAGGGAAAATAGATTAATATGCTCTTATAAGCAAAAATGTCTATCATTTATTATTAAATTTTTTAAAACTCAGATTATATAACAGTATGAAAAGTATGTCTGATTTGTGTGAAAAGGAACAAAGGAACGAACACACACACACATGCTTACATAAAACCATGTGGGGCAATACACAATTTTTAAATGATTATACCAGAGGAGTAGGTTTGGTGTGGGAGAATAGAAAAGTTGTTACTTTTTTATTTAATCTGTTTTATTTTTACTCTTTACAATGCCTATCTACTTATTGAAACAAAATGTAAAGACTAGAAATAGAACTAGATATAGAGCAATGTGTGAGACTGATTGTGCAGGAGAAATTATTAGATATTGTTTCTAAACTGCTTCTATTAGCTGCCTCGGAAAGAGTATTTCTTTTCATTAGAGCTTATAATAAACTTACCCTTAAATAAGATTTTAAATTAAAAATCAAGACAAACAACAAAAAAACCTGGGAAAAAGCTATTCCATTTGTTGGCATTTAGATCACTGATCATACAATATAGTTAAATCCCAGGCATCAACATAATATTAATTAGGTTATGATGACTACTCTTTATCTTTTATTCTCTCATCTTCTGAGTTCTTTTCTCATCCTTACTCATTCCTAATTATGTGATAACTAACTCTTTTCATGTTTAACAATTAATAAAATCTCCTTTTTTACCAAAAATGGATTCAACTATGAAACAGTTGGACATTGCCATCACAATGCTCCTCCTTACATATTCCAAGGTTTTTTTTCTGAACAATATTTGGTTAATCATGGCCTGTAACTTTATTAATCAAATTTAGTCAGCCCTGAAAACTGACAGATACAGGTGGATTCTAGAGTTTTAAATGTCCATACTTCAGAGTCTTGCATGGTGCTAAAATTTTCCGGGGGTAAGGAGGTAGACACAAAGCTCTCTTTGGGTTGTTAGGAAAATAAAATGAACTAATGTGTGTACAAGGGATTTAAAACTTAAAGGTACTATGGAAATAGTAGGAATTGTTATTTATTTTAATGATTATTATCCTATCTTGATAAGGATTGCTATTTAAGTCTTGAAATATTTCAATTTCATGGAATTCTATATAACCTCTTTTTTTCTGTGAAATTTTTACTTAATATAAATGGTCATTTCCATCCACCATACCCTGATAATTTTATGTTTAGAACCCATATATTTTAAGACAATAAAAATCATTTCCTTAGGTAAAATTTACTTTAAAGAAAATGTACATTGTAGTCTTCCTTAACCTATGATTCTGGTATAAGGTAAAGAAAAAGAAATATACACATATATAAACAGACATATAATTACATAAATAAGAATTTGTTTATAAATTTGATTATAAAATAAGCTCAAATAAGTAATTTGGAAGGCAAAAGGAAACACTGTAAACATTTCTAAAATCTACCAATTAAACAAGTCCTTAATAGTAAAGTATATTTCCTTCCAATCTTTTAAAAAAGTTTTTGTTTAAACATACAAACAGCCCCCATTACTCTACCTTTTCAAAATTCAGAACAAATTCTTATCATCATTTTATATCTCTCTCTTTCCCATTCTGAGCATTTTCTCATTATATTAAGTATTATTTATAGAAATGATGTTTAACGATTAAACATTATCCATCATATGGCTGTTTCAAAATACTTATAAGCATTCCCATATTTTTTTAGTCAGGGTCCTGGCAGGAAAGAGGTGACTCACTCAATTGACACAGCTGAGAGGAATTAATAAAGGGATGATTTACAAGTGTGCCAGCAGGGCCAAAAACACCGAGAAAGGATGGTAAAGTACCTGGTAGCCATTACTACCATAGCCTGAAGAGGGAAGGGAAAGAATGGTTATTAGAATCTTGAAAGAGCATCAGAAAGCATCTACAGATATGAGCTTTGGTAGGAAACACAGCCACTGCCAAACACAGCCTGGCAGAGACATAGATAGGTAAATAAATATTCCAATTTCTCTCTGATACTGCATTCTAACCTCCTGATGCTGCTTATCATTGGCCAAACCCACTGGAAATCAGAGGACAAGGAGATCTGTTGATATAGAATCCACAGAGTTTAGCCACTGCCCTTGGCAAGACACTGGGTGAAGAAGAGTAGAGAGTGTAGCTGGACTGCGAAATATCAGCACATATAATGTCTTCAGTGTTTCCCCCTCTAATTTTACATTATATACAAATGGCTTTGAGAAATACTATTGCATACTAATCTTCGGTGGTATTAGGTAAGTATCTTAAATGAATGAACAATCAGCCTTTCCTGCCAATAATAGGATAGTGGAAAACTGAATTTGCATTAAGCATCCCATGCATGATAAAATCATGTCATCTAATCAAAAATCAATTGTCCTCATTTTGTTCCATAGGTGAAAGTAAAGACCGATAGTGTAGGTTTTTTGGTTTCCTATCTGGGCACACATTCCATACTGCCACATCCAAGTAGCATTTTATATTAGCAAAATGAGGCAAAGTCACACTCATCACAAGCCATTGATTCCAAAACTCTGCTTCTACTGTCCAAAGGAAAGCGGAGTCAAAAAACAAAAACCTCCAGGATAACACACAGAAGAGATCAGATTTTTCTGTGTGTCCTTCACTTCCCTGTTTTTCCTAAAAGGAGCTCAATGTGTGGCATAAAGGGAAACTAGACTGTAGGAGAACCTTTTAATCTTTAGAGCATGTGTCTTCAAAGCATGATTGAATTTGGCCATACCAATAGCTTGCAAATCATAACTCAAGTTTAATTACACATATTCTAATGAAAGAGCCCAATAAAATTATGACTTTGTCATTCACTTGTCACAGAATGTTGAATATAATGGGGATCAAACCCCATGTGGTTTTATAATTTTCTACTAATATGAACATTTGTTCATATTACTCATCATATTACTTATTAATGTTATCCTTCATGCTACTAACAGTACACACATGAATTTATATAATCTCTACTGAAAAGGCTTCTGAAAGAAAAATACTGTATAAAATTGACTCTTTGTCCTTAGGAGAGAAAACAATTTTTTAATTTTAATTATAAATAAGAGAATGTTCTTGTCTCTCTAATCCATCAAAATAGCAGTGTATGAGGGACAGTTTCTTAACTAAGGATGTGAGAAGGCAGAAGTATGAAACTTCCACATTCATTTCAATAGCCTAGCAGCTTTGGGAAGCATTTGGAAACTTTTACTTCCTTGACTTCCTCCAAAGAAACTCCTAGGCTGTATAAAATGGAAAGTTTCAAACAAGATCATTTTATATCTTGTGTCTCAAAAAAATACAGTTACAGCACAATATTTATAAACTTGGCAATTTGGTTCTCCTGATTCTTGGAGTTGCTATAACAAAAAACACCAATATTCACCATAAAAATTCAATTTATATAACAAACTGCTTCATAATCTCATAGTTCAAGAATTCAGAGACATTTTATATGGACTTCATATGGGAAAATTCACTTCTGCTTCACACAAAAAGTGAATCTTAGTTTAATCTAGTAAATATTGAGAACTTTGCAACATGCTAAATGTTTTATGTATATTTCAATAAACATTTAAATACATTTTATCTTTATGTTTATATACTCAGAGTAGTTAAGGATATTCACTGTGTGGAAGTAGTGGAGCAAGTATTTCAGCTCCTTTTACTCTTCAATGTTAAGAGGAATTTAAATAATTAAATGAAATGAAATAAATTAATTAAATATTATTGGATATATATTATGCTGGGAATAGTGTTGTGCACATTCAGTGTAAGTGGCAAATATACAGAGATACTAAGATGCAAATGGTACAGTTTCTATTCTCAAAACTTTATAACCTAGTATGATAATAAGACAAAAGCATACTAACTACAAAGCTGAATATTTGAAGTGTCTTACAAAAGGAATAAAGTGCTTCAAAGAAGAGAGAAGAGAGGGAGAGATCAAATCAAAATTGGAAAGGTAAAATGGGCCAAATAACAGGAAAAGATTAAGTCAGTGAGACCATTTGATAAAATGATATAGGGGGGTGCCTGGGTAACTCAGTCGGTTAAGTGTCTGACTTCGGCTAAGGTCATGATCTCATGGTTCATGGGTTCGAGCCCCGTGTCAGGCTCTCAGAGCCTGGAGCCTGTTTCAGATTGTGTCTCCCTCTTCTCTGACTCTCCGTTGCTCACGCTGTCTCTCTCTCTCGCTCAGAAATAAGTAAAAAATATTTTGAAAATTAAAAAAAATGATAAGAGGGTATAGGAGGTTTGGTAGTATTTTTTTTACCTTTTATTTTACAGTAATCTTAGAATCACAAGAAATGTAAAAATAGTAGAGTTTTCATGTACTTTTCATGCAGCTTTCCCCGATGATGACACCTTAAATAATCACAGAATATTATTATCAAAACTAGGAAATTGACATTTTTGCAATGCCATTAACTAAACTGCAGAACTTATTAGGATTTTACCAGTTTTTACAGGCATTCACTTATGTGTGTTGTATGTGTTTGTGTGTGTAGTTCTATGCAATTTTATCACATGTACAGATTTCTATAACCATTACCATAGTCAGAACACAGACCTGGTCCACTAAAACAAAGAAAATCCCTCAGGTCTCTTTAACAGTCACACTCTTCCCTCTAATTCTAACTCCTGGAAATCACTGATCTGTTCTCCATCTCTCCAATTTGACATTTCAATAATGTTATATAAACAGAATCAAACCATATGCCATTTTTTGGTGTGTGTGATTGGCTTATTTTATTCAGCACATTGCCCATAAGATTCATCTAAGTTGTTGCATGTATCAATAGATCATTCCTTTTAGTTGCTGAATAGTATTCCAGTGAATGAATGTGCCAAAGTTTGTTCATCTCTCTATCAGTTGAAAGGAATTTAGGGTTGCTTCTACTTCTTGGCTACTACAAAGAAAGCTGTATAAATGTATACAGGTTTTTGTGTGAGAATGTAAATTTTTATTTCTCTAGGACAAACACATGCAAGAGTGTGATTCCTGGGTCATATGATGAGATTGTAATAAATGTATAGTTCTTAACAAATATAAACATTCTTATATAGGCATTATTTGTGAATTTTCTCAATTATTTATTTGAGATAAAAATTAGAATTGCTGTCCCAAGGGGATATACAATTTTAAATGTTTTCAATGCATATTTTGTTCTCAGGAAAAGTTAAGCTGATTTCTTATATATATATATATACATTTTTTTTTTACAGTTTATTGTCAAGTTAGTTTCCATATAACACCCAGTGCTCATCCCCACAAGTGCCCTCCTCCATGCCCATCTCTCCCCTCCCCCCCACACCCATCAGTCCTCAGTTTGTTCTCATCATTCAGGAGTCTCTCATGGTTTGACTCTCTCCCTCTCCCCCACCATTTCCCCCCTTCTTCTCCCCCATGGTCCTCCGTTAAGTTCCTCCTAATCCTCCTATATGTACAAACATATGATATTTGTCCTTTTCTGCCTGACTTATTTCGCTCAGCATAACACCCTCAAGGTCCATCCAGGTTGCTACACATGGCCAGATAAGTTATGCTGATTTCTAATCATTTCACTAGAATTACATGAACAGATCCATTCTTCAGTCTCACAATTACATGACCATTATCCTTTTTAACTGTTGCCAACCTGAAAGTCCAAAATTGATATCATGTTTTAACTTGCCCTTTGATTACTTACAAGGAAAGCATTTCTATTGAACATCTGCATTTCTTATGAACTTCCTATGTGTCTTTTGCCTGCTTTTGTAGGAGATTTTATTTTTTCTCATTGATTCCAAATATTTATGTAAGTGTATTTATACATATAAAAGGAAGCAATCTTGTCATTTGTGTTGCAAGTATTTTCAATGTTTGTGGTTTGTCTCAACTTTTTTAAAAATGCTTTTTGACATACATATGTTTCAAGCTGTTAAACAGGAAATATAACACCCTTTCTTCCCTTATAGTTTTTGCACTGAATATATGCTTGACAGGCTTTCCTCACATAAATATTATATAATGGCTTATCAGTATTTTTGTGTAGTGATTTTGTTTTATGTTTTCATTTCTTTTTTAAGGTTGATTTACTTATTTTGAGAGAGAGAGAATGAGAGAGAGTGAGAGCAAGCAGGGGACAGGCAGAGAGAGATGGAGAGAGAGGACCCCAAGCAGGCTCCATGCTGCTAGCACAGAGCCAGATACTGGGCTCAAACTCACAAACCACGAGATCACGACTTGAGTCAAAACCAAGATTTGGACATTTAACCGACTGAGACACTTGGGCACCCCTTCTTTTCTTTTCAACATCAACCATCTGGAATTTGTTTCAAAGTAAGAATACAGATGAGGTAAAGAACTAGCCTTACTGTTTTCCAAGTGTAGTCAGTGGTCTGAACACCATTAATAGAATAATTTCTCTCTCTTCACTGATTTAAAGTGCTACATTTATTATATACCAAATTCTTATGTTGGAGCATATTTATGAACTGATTATCCTTTCACTAGCCTCTTGTTCTATTTCTGTACCAGTATTTTTATATTTTATTCAATATTGGTTTTGTGATACATTTGATAATTTACAAGTTAAGTTCACCATCATTACTTGATTAAATATAAAAAAAAGCACATTGTCATTTGGGGACTTTCATTACAGTGAACAAAATTTTTAGATTTTTTGGAAATGACTAACTTCTTTTCAATATGGAAAATTTCCATTTATTCTCTCAGTAAAGAAGTACTGCATATTATTAGATAAGTTCACACCTAGATTAACTTATTTTAGGGTGTCATTATGAACTGATCATGCTTTATATTCTCTATCTGGTTATGATCAGAATATGGGGAAATGTACTAAATATATAACAAGTCACTTGTTATATATTTATACAAGTATGTGATTTCTGAGAACTCTATAGTCTGGTTCAATGGGAACCTCTAAGGCAGTCACATATGTTAGGAGTAGCCTTGCTTAGCAGACAGAGGCCTTATTCCAAGTGGAATAAGATTACTTATGAGAAGTATCTTTCTGTTTATGCTCTTCTGTCTTCTAGCCTCTACTGCATTTAGCTTAAAAATTATGAATTAAAGGGCANCACATACTTTCTTAGAAATCATCCATTTTCCTTAAGATTGGCAAATTTATTGTCATAGAACTATACAAAGCATTCTATTTGTGATTTAGTAATTAACACAATTACTAAATTAGTAGAGCCAATAACTGAATTCTGAATTCTGAAGCTAATAATTGAATAAGTAGAAGTAAAAATTAAAATACCATTGCTTTAAACTTAGCGAAAAGTTTCTTCTTTTTTTTCTTTTGCCTATTTCCTTGTTTACCCCCAAAGAGGGAACATTTAACTCATATCTGTTTCCAGACACTTTTTTCTCTCTCTTGATTGTGATCTNAATTTAAAAAGGAAATCAGAATAACATATCCCAAAATTCTTCAGTTTGAACCATCTGAACAGAATCATAATTCCTGAAGAAACAGTATGTGATTTCTGAGAACTCTATAGTCTGGTTCAATGGGAACCTCTAAGGCAGTCACATATGTTAGGAGTAGCCTTGCTTAGCAGACAGAGGCCTTATTCCAAGTGGAATAAGATTACTTATGAGAAGTATCTTTCTGTTTATGCTCTTCTGTCTTCTAGCCTCTACTGCATTTAGCTTAAAAATTATGAATTAAAGGGCACCTGGGTGGCTCAGTCAGTTAAGCATCCAACTCTTGATTTCAGCTCAGGTCATGATCTCAAGGTCATAAGATTGAACCCTACATCAGTCTCCATGCACAGCATTGAGCCTGATTGAGATTCTCTGAATCTCCCCCACCCCCCGGCCCCCACCTTCCACACTTGTTCATGTGTGCTCTCTTTCTCAAAAAAAGAAAAAAAAAATTAAAAAAATATGAACTAAAACAAGTAACTTGGAATGAAAGAGGAAAACATAACTCCTTGCCAATGTACAGAAACCATATTCATGAAAAGGGCCTTACAGTCCAACGAATGTATTTACTTACTCTTAATGATAGGTTGCAATAAATCTTGACACTTCACTACTCTTCAATTTGGGGACTTTAATATACAAAGAAAACAAATTGACTCAAGTCATTTCAAGAAAACATGCCTTAATGAAGGATGCACACAGTAGTAGACCTAAAAAACCACCAGGGCCTGAAGCAGTTAGGAGAGCTTTTTGTATACATTGTTCTCATATGCTCTCAGAAATGGTACACTGTTATTTAGAGATCCAGTTCTCATCAACACCTTCTCTGCTGCCACTGCCAAGAAATGTATGATATGATCCCTACCATCAGAAAATTCACAAACTATATAACCTCTAAAATAAGGAATGACCCTATGATTGGTAACTGAAATCCTGGAATAGTATGTTCATTAATAGCAATGGTATTTAAGGGAATGATGCTTTGTATCTGGTGACTAGCAGAAGGGACAAACAAAGTAAAATATATTGCAATAGAAGAAACACAGTGGATTATTTCCACCAATGTTACATTTACTTTTTAAAAAAATCTTAGTATTTACTTGACAAGTAGTCCTTTTTCATCCCTCTCCCAGCATTCATTGCCACTTAAAAACAATTCCTAGGATGTGTATTATTGTGTTCTAATTAATTATAGTTGAGGGCACAGTGGCATGTGATTGTGGTATAATAACTAAAGCCCTGGAGTGCCTTTTTATTCCATTAAAAATGACCTTAGCTTTGGATCACAGAGCTTTGCATTGATTTGTCCTTTTTGTGGCTTCCTCTCCATAGGTCTGCTTCCTCATACAGGGTGATGCATTGAATTGTGACACATGTGGGGGCAGGGGTGTCAGTGAAATTAACTATCTTTCCCGTGAGAAATAATTCATCATTCAGCATTTGCTATTAATGTACCTCTGCTGTGAGTGAATGAAATCACATGAAGTATATGGAAATTGTGGAGCAGATGGACATTACATAAATATCATTTAGTGTTCATAATGGAGACAACAATTTTTTCATTTGCAAACATTAGTGATTTGGGCTACAGAAAAGGATATGTTGATAAGTTTAGTTGCTATGAAAATAAATAGCTCTGCTTGCTTTTATGGATGTACCTTTTTAAGGCTAATTTTAATTTTGTTTTCTGTCTGTTTCAATAAGATTTTTTTTTAATGTTTACTTGCTCATGAGCGGGGGAGGGGCAGAGAGAGAGAGGGAAAGAGAGAATCCCAAGCAGGCTCCGTGCTATGAGCACAGAGCCCAGGGCTAGACTCAATCTCACAAACTGTGAGATCGTGACCGGAGCAGAAATCAAGAGTCAGATGTTTAACCAACTGAGCCACCCAGGCACCCCTCAATAGGGTCTTTTAAATAAAATGATTAATATTGGACTCAATTGTGTCCTGTAGTAGAAAGACTTCCCAGATTTCTCTAGAATTGAGAAGGTGCCTCTGTTCTCAGCACAGGCAGCATGAGTCTCAGCTCACTTTGTCTTTGAACTAGATTTCTATTTGGGGAACAGGAGCTAGAAGACAGGGTGTGAGCTGGGATCATTAGACTGATCAAATCAGTCTAAAAAATATTCTACTAAGAGCTCACTGCAAGCCAGTTTTTGTTCTGGATGATGTGATCAGGACATATTATGAATGAGGAAGTCAGCGATTCTTATCTAGCTTGGAACATATACTCGAACCGAAGGGGACATGTATCAATATGAAGTATTGTCTATAAAGTGACCCAGATGCCTGTAAATAAAAGACTAGCAAAATAAACCATGAGATATTCATACAATGGAAAATAATCCATCATTTGTAAAGAGTCAGGTAGATTTGCATATTCAAAGGTGTCCAAGATCTATGATGTAGAGAAAAACTAACTATACAAAGTGATACATCCAGTATAGTACTCTGTGTAAATACACACAATACTATATATTTTCTCCATAATCATAGGATGCATAGCAAACAACCCTAGAAGAATACCCTCCAAAGTAGTTCCTCCTATTGCACAGTGGCAGGAGTACTATTCCCATGGGTTATTTGGTGACTGTCTGGCAACCATCCCTGATGGTCCTCCATGAACTTGATGACTATGGTTACTTTCAGGGAGTGAAGGGACGAGAATTAAAGATAATTGTCAAAGGGAGCCTTAGGTATTATCTACAACATTTAATTCTTAAAGATAATCACATTAATTAATTGTCTCCTAAATATTAATTTAAAATTTTAATTAATTAATTAAATTTTTAATTAATTAATTTAATTTTTAATTAATTTAATTGATTAATTCTTAAAAAGTAATTAGTAATTACTTCTGTCTAGGTGCTAACAATCCAGAGGAGAAGTAGAACATAACCAAGTAATTCTGAGGCATAACAAAGTGTGGTCAGTGCTTCCGTTATATCCAAAATGTGTGGTAGGAATATGAAGATGGAAGGAAGCTGCCTTTCTATTTCTTGGAGGAGGAAGAAAAGAGAAAGAGTTAGTGAAGAGAAAACTTTTTACTATATAGCATTTTGGACAGCTCTGGGAATATCATTAGCTAGGCAAGACTGGGCAGCTCTGGTAGTATAACTAGTTGTCATCTGCCAACTTAACCATATTAAAAGATGTAACCAGGGGGCGAGAAGATGCTGGAAGGAGAGCCAGATAGAAGACTCTAGCCCATATTAATTAGGAGTGGTTTACTTGCAATTAAATAAGACTGACTCTGGCTATCTAAAACTGAGAGGAATGAATTCGTGGGATATTCATGGAATTCATAGTATCAATGGGAGGCTGAAGGACTGAGCCTGAAAAATATAGGTAAACAGCAAGCACCTTGAGACAGCAGGAGTGACAGAGGTGATGGAGGAGCACACAAAACTTCTCATTTAGTAATGGCCAGCCTAAATGTGAATAAAATCTAGGAATGCCATCATCTTTGTACCATATTAATTCTGGTCCAGACTAGGTCACATGTATTTGGCTGCCATAGGTGGGAGAGAGAGGAAAACCATATTCCCAGCTTCCACAGTGAACAACAGGTCATCCATAAATAGAGCACTATGGGAGTCACCTGAAATGAATAGAGTGGGCAAGTTGGGGAGCTCAAAAGTAGTAGTGATTATTAACTGGGCACTTAATAAGTACAAGGTACTGTTCTAAGCATGTTATATGGGCATTATTTAATAGTCACAATAACTTTATAAGTCAGGTATTATTATTATTATTATTATTATTCCCAATATACAAATAGCATTTTGTAATTTTCTCAGGATTACGGAGATACTGACTGTAGTTTGATTCCTAGGTCTAAATTTTTAATGACCTGCTACTGCAAATATCCACTCTATATCCCCTCCTTGACTCCCCCCACATTTCCCATAAGAATACAGAACACTTTACAACACTGAATCAGAAATGTATAGAATACATTATACTTAAAGCAACCCAGAAGGTTTTCACAGCTGTAATCTGTTCTTATCACACCTCCAAACTCAGGGTGAGAAAATTCTTTGATTCTAATTTTTCTGATACTAAAGGAGGCAGTTATGAATATGACCTTTCCAAATGCCCTAGTGATGACGAGCTAAACTGAGACAAGAACTCAGAACCAATGAATTAATAAGTTATCAGTTTATTTCTCTGGTTAGGAAACTATGACTGCCTCATTCAGTGAGGTTTCTAGAGCCAGTCTTCATTCAAAAATATACACTATGCACCGTAAATCAGCATGAGTCATCAATTCCCCCCTGTTTAAAACAGCTCAATGGCTCCCATCAAATTTAGTAAATTATTAGTATAAAGCTTTAGCTCCTTAGCATGGCTATAAAGATTATAAGATTCTATCCTGCCTTTGGGCCTTATCTCTTGCCATTCTTACTACTCACATTCTTTGTTCGCCCCTTGTTCCCAAATATTTCACAGGAGTTCCTTCCTGCCTTAGGATTTGAACCATCCTTCCCTCTATTTGGAATGCTCTTTTCCTAGGACTTCACATCATTGACTTCTTCTTGCCCTTTAGCTCTCAACTTAAATTAAGACATCTCAAAGACAACTTTCCTTTCCACCCAAACTAAAGTAACCTTCCTTTCATGTCCCTTTACCATGTGTTAATTTCCTGATAGCACTTATCAGCCTGGAATTTTCTTGTTATCTGTTAGTCTATTATTGAGTAATGGATTCTCTTTTCTAGAACATAAATTCCAGGAGGGAATCATTCTCCAGACTGTATCTGACAAGCAAATGTTCACTGAATAAATTATTTCCAGTTTACCCAACCATATGGGTTTTCCCTTTGCCCCTCTAAAGTCAAGTAACTGTAGCATAGTAAGTCTGGATGGGACTTGGAAAAATTCCTTAATTTTATAGTTCAAAAATCCAGGACAAAAGGAAAAGAAACCTGTCTGAGAGTTAACAGCAAACATGGACTAAAATCTGGGTCTTTTCACTTCCAGCCCATATTAATTAGGAGTGGTTTGTGCTCTTTCAGTACCTTGTGCTGCCATATACCATCAAGAACTGAGGTGACCTGAGATTTATACCTCTGTGGCCATGATCCATGAAAGGCCACAATGAGCATGGGGGTATTGCCTCTGAAGATGAATATAGGAACACTGGAATAGTTGGGCACCTGAACTGATGCCTGTGACAGGCCCATGTGCTATTCACTATTTTAAGTGGTTGGCATGTACTAATCCATATAATTCTCATACAATCCCTATTAAGTTGATAATATTATTATCTCCATTTATAGATGGGAAATTTGAGGAGCAGATGTTAGGAAACTTGCCCAGGGGCATATTACTAGTAAGCTGTGCTGTTAGCATCCAAATGTAGGTGGTCGACTCCAACCACTGAAGATATTCTGCAGGCTCTGGCTATAAGGCATAATTTTTCCTTCAAAACACCAAATCAGAAAGTTTACATTGATACTAAATAGTTAGGAATCCTGGGTTAATTGTGAGGCAAATAGGAGTCAGTAGCACAGTTTTTATCAATGCAGTATTGGCAGAACTGACTGTTTTGCTTTTTAAGGCTTTCATTTTCTTTGTACAATAGTCCTCCATAAACAGCAATAAAAGAAACAGAAAAAACATCATTGAGTCACCGACTTCCAAAGTGCTGAGCGGTGCTTTACTGATGGCAGGTGTGTGGAGCTTCCTGGAACATGCTGTTTACAAATAAAGACTTCTTTCTGGCATTAAGAGAATGGAGACTATCTGGATCCTGCTGGTTGGAGAGCATGACACACTAATAATTGATTAAAGAGGAATGGCTTCTCTGCTTCTCCATGGAGGCTGGAGTGTTTTATTAAAGTTGCTCTCTAAAGATGGAAATAGCAGTTGGGCTAGAGGGAAGGCACTGCAGAGAGAGAGTCTCAAGCAACAGAATCTCTGTTACTTGGTTGGGAGTAAGCATCCCTTTAGGGTCAAGAGCTCTCTACTTTCTGACTGAATGGGGACAATTTCCTACCTAAGAACTCTTCCCACATTCCCCTTCTCAATTCCATTAAGTTTATTGACTTTCCATTCTGATTACTACTAAAATTTCTTTTATAATCAATCAGAGATAGAGTCCAGAAGAAGGCAGAATCTCAGATATAAAAAGAACTGTCTTGAGGAAGACCAGAGGGTAAAGTGGGCATTTGGATTAAATATTTCATTTGGCAACATAGGTTAATGCAGTATCTTCCTCATACCCATTTGTTAAACCCCATAGTTTATAAGTTTTGAAATTTTCTAGCATAGACTGCTTTGATAATGAAGCTTGTCAAACAAAATTTATGCTTTTACTTCCTCATAATCACATTTCTAGACTGTATCTAGAAAAGATAAATTGTTTCTCTGATTTTTTTCTTCAGTGGTACAGACCTAATGATACTCTTAAGGATGGATAGCTGGACATAGTCAAAGATATCTGGCTCAGAAAGGTGCTGTTAAATCTACTTGGGGTTGAACATTTATTAAAACACTTTTATCTGTATTATTGTATAGCTAAACTCAGCATATGTACTATAAACATCCAGACCTTACATGTGGAAATTGTTACTTCTCAGGTTTTTAAATTTTTACATTTGAATTCCAGTTAGTTAACATACAGTGTTTCGGCTGTATAATACAGTGATTCAACAGTTCCACACAATACCTGGTGCTCATCACAGTACACTCCTTAATCTCCATCACCTTCTTAATCCATCCCCCCACTAACCTCCCCTCTGGTAACCATCATCTTATTTTCTATAGTTGAGTCTGTTTCTTCATTTGCCTTTCTCTCTTTTTCCCCTTTGTTCATTTGTTTTGTTTCTTAAATTACACATATGAATGAAATCACATGGTATTTGTCTTTCTCTGATTTATTTCACTTAGTATAATACTCTCTAGCTCTGTCCATGCTGTTGCAAATGGCAAGATTTCATTCTTTTTTATGGCTGAACAATATTCCATTATATATATGTATATAGATATGTATATGTATATGTATGTGTATGTGTATATGTATACATATACGTATATCACATCTTCTTTATCCAATCATCAGTTGATGTACACTTGAGCAGTTTTCATAATTTGGTTATTGTAGATAATGCTGCAGTAAACATTGAGGTGCATATATCCCTTTGAAGTAGTATTTTTGTATTTGGGTAAATATCTAGTACTGCAATTGCTAGATGGTAGGGTAGGTCTATTTTTAACTTTTTGAGGAAATTCCATACTGTTTTCCAGAGTGGCTGCACCAATTTGCATTTCCATCGACAGAGCAAGAGGGCTCCCCTTTCTCCACATCCTTGCCAACACCAGTTGTTTCTAGTGTTGTTGATTTTAGCCATTCTGATAGGTGTGAGATGATATCTCATTGGAGTTTTGATGTGTATTTCCCTGATAATGAGTGATGTTAAGCATCTTTTCAAGTGTCTTAACCATTGTATGTCTTCTTTGGAGAAATGTCTATTCATGTCTTCTGCCCATTTTTTAATATAATTATTTGCTACCTGGGTGTCGAGTTTTTAAGTTTTTTACACATTTTGGATACTAACCTTTTATCAGATATGTCATTTGCAAATATGTCCTCCCAGTCTGTATGCTGCCTTTTAGTTTTGTTGATTATTCCCTTCACTGTTCTTTTGATGTAGTCCCAACAATTTATTTTTTGCTTTTGTTTCCCATGTCTCAGGAGAGGAGGGAAACATATCTTCCTCATGTCTAGGAAAAAGTTGCTATGGCTGATGTCAAAGAGGTTACTGCCTGTGTTCTCTTCTAGGATTTTTATGGTTTTAGGTCTCACATTTATGTCATTAATCCATTTTGAATTCATTTTTATGTATGGTACAATAGAGTGGTCCAGGGTCCTTCCTTTGCATGTAGCTGTTCAATTTTTCCCAAACCATTTGCTTTTTCTCAGTTTTAATAGTTATCACAATTAATTAACTGAATTCCTCTTTATAGAAGGAAAGAGCACATGAAATTAAGTTACATGTTTGCCTAATATTTTCAAGCTAATTATCAACTATACAAAATTCAAAACTATTTCTTCTTATGCCCTCCCCCAATAAAAAACCAACAACTAACATTCATTGTAGGAAGCCCATTTGAGAAACCATATGAATTTACCCTTTGATTGTTTGAAAAATTCTACAATCAGCAATTTAAGAATTATTCAACCTAAACAGTAGATATAACATGGACTAGGAATCTAGAGACTGGGATCTCTCTCTAATTAGCTGTTTGTCCTTTGGTGAGTTGTTCAGACCCTCTGACCTCTACTTGCCTCAGCTCTAAACTGGGATTATTAACGTTTGCTCTCTGCAAAGCTCTTATGTTTGCTTCTAGTATCAAAGCAATATTTGTAAACTAAAATATGCTCTCCAAATGTAGGATATCATATACCTTAAATAGCTGAGCTCCATTTCAAAGTTTTGTCTTCAAAACATCAAAGAACATATTTCTTTAAGTGAAACTCTATGATCTAGAACTACAGTGCTACCATCAAACAGCCAATGAAAGAACATTTGTCTTTCAATGTTTTCTATTTTTTATTTTATTTAAAAAAGTTTGGTGGGGGGGCACCTGGGTGGCTCCGTTGGTTAAGTGTCTGACTTCAATTCTGGTCATGATCTCGCTGTTCTGAATTCAAGCCCCGATACCCTGCTTGTGCTCTCTCTCCTCAAAATAAATCAACATTAAAAAAAATTAAAGAAAATTTTTTAACATTTGTTTATTTTTGAGAGATAGTGTATGAGTGGGGGAGGGGCAGAGAGATAGGGAGATACAGAATCTGAAGCAGGCTCTAGGCTCCGAGCTGTTAGCACAGAGCTGGACAAGGGGCCTGAACCCATAAAACCATGAGATCATGACCTGAGCTGAAACCAAGAATCAGGCACTTAACTGACTGAGCCACCCTGGTGCCCTTGTCTTTTAATGTTTTTTTAAATATCAGCCTGAGAATCAAGAAAATACAAAATTATAGAAATGTTAGATTTTTATCTCCAGATTCAACCTGAGAATCACAGTTTCTGGGACTGATACTATTCATGCCTGTCCAGTAGTAGTGTCCATTAAAATGGCAATACTCCCATTTTGTCATCCTCAACAGATTTTTTCTTACACTGACAATAATGCAATTTATTCGTACTTTAAAAGGAGTTAAATATGGGGCTCCTGGGTGGCTCAGTCGGTTGAGCATCTGACTTCAGCTCAGGTCATAATCTCATAGTTTGTGGGGTCAAGCCCTGTGTCGAGCTCTGTCCTCACAGCTAGCTCAGAGCCTGGAGCCTGTTTCAGATTCTGTGTCTCCCTTTCTCTCTGACCCTCCCTTGCTCATGCTGGCTGTCTCTCTCTCTCTTTCTCAGAAATAAATAAAACATTAAAAAATAAATAAATAAAGGAGTTAAATAATGACCATTTTCTTTTCCTGCCAAGTTTTTGAGGTAAAATGAAGTCCTGAGGAAAACTTGCTTTGGGGTGATGATGAGAAAGCAACCTTGGCAACTGAGCAGGTAGATAAGTGACAGAACACCTTTCATTTAGTGAAATATCAGGAGTTTAAACAAATATATGAATTTTTTAAAAAATATATTTAAAAGAGTAATTTCTGTTGGATTGGTTTCTTTATTTTTTTATTATTATTTTTTTTGTTTGTTTTTTAAAGAGAGAGAAAGAGAATGTGAATGGGGGAAGGGGGAAGAGGAGGAGAGAGAGCGAATCTTAAGCAGGCTCCACATTTAGTGTGGAGGGCAACACGGGACTCAATCCCACAACCCTGGGATCATGACCTGAGTTGAAATCAAGGGTCAGATACTCAACTGACTGAGCCACATAGGTGCCTCTAAAATGGACAGTGATTGTTGAATGAGGAAAACTACAAAGAGCCACTAGGCAAGAGAAACAATATACAGAAAGCACTAAAAAATAAACAAGTATCTGTATGTAAGTAGACAAAGCAAAAAATGACTCACATAAAGTAAATAAAATAAAAACAAGAAAGAAATTACATTGACACAATAGTAGACAAAACGGTTCTAATATATTCCTTAAAAATACTGTCAATTTACTAAAAGTGAAACTGAAACTAAAGCATTAAAATATAAAACATCAGTGGATATTTTAATAATGTCTTTGGCTCAGAAAATGTAAAACCATGGAACTACAAGTAACTGAGAAATTTCTGAAGATTAAATAAAAGGGTGAGATTATACCAGATAAGCCAATTAAAAAGTACACCCAAACATTTTGTTACCTGCATAACTCATTTTCCATAGAAGATGTAAAGGTTAAAATCTCTGTCAATGCTTCAAGTTTCCATTTCAATCCACTTAGAAAATCTTAGAAATTACAAATTCCTATATTCCAATAATGGCAATCACATGTTCCACAGACCTAATGTTTATGGCAGATTTTCCCATGAAAGCACTCTGAGAGATTTAAAAGTGTCCTTCTGGGGTGCCTGAGTGGCTCAGTTTGTTAAGTGTCCAACTTTGTCTCAGGTCATGATCTTAAGTTTCATGAGCTGTCATCACAGAGCCTGAAGCCTGCTTCAGATTCTGTTTCTCTGTCTCTCTCTGCCCCTCACATGCTTGAGTTCCAGCTTTCTCTCTCAAAAATAAATAAACATTAAAAAAAATTTAAAAAGTGTTATTCAGAGAAGAAGGCTCTGATAATGTTTAACTCTTTAGAGTGGCTAAGGGTTATCTCTATCACCTTAACAGACATTGCTTCTATCAGAACAACTGTTCCACAAACAGTTGACCCAAGGAGGTGCCCATTACTATTCCCTGTAATAGTTCAGTTGAAAGAGAACTTGACTTGGATTTAGAACTAGGTCTGAGCCCCAGCACTGACTAACATACTGGATAATCTTAGGCAATTCACTGAACTTCTCAAGACTCAGCTTTTTCCATCTGTGATATGTGACTAATAACAGCCTACCTTCACAGAGTTGATAAGAGAGCCAAATAAAACAGTATCTGCGAATGTACTTGGTAAACCATGAAATGCTAATAAATGTACAGCGTATACAGTTCCTGACAGGGTAATTCAAATTAAATACTTGTTTTGATTTTACAGAGTGATTTAGATGAAAAACAGGAAAATGTGAGCACTTCTGCTCTCTCATGGTACACAAAAAAGCTCATGTTAATTAGTCCTGATCAATTCCATGTTTGGAGGTGTGCATTTCTTTGAAACTTGCCCCATAAGATAGTACAAATATAAAGTCTCCTCAAATTGTTTCACCTGGAATTATTTATTGTTCTATATAAGAAGCATAGAGATGGCTTGCTCAAATTAACATATCCAGGTGGTGTCAAGACATCGTACCAAAAGCCACCTTTTCACACCCCATTCCACTAGTTTCCCATACATTTATCCCCTACTACAGAAAACACTATATGTCTGTCATCTCCCTCTTGATTGTTTCCAGGCTTACATTTTTAGATGCTGTTTACTTTACATTTTATCTTTCTCTCTCTACAGAAATGCATTACTCTTACTCCCTTAAAGATCACTTCTCTTCTGGAAAATGCTCCGTAATAGTCTCCTATTCTTCTTTGTTAATTTTATTTTAAATTCCACATTTAGAACAGAGTCATATAAGATCCTATATTTCTGTAGATGAAATTTCTGTTGATGGAATTTTAGGACACTGCATGAAATAAAGACTGGGGCTATATGACAGCGGATCCATTAAATAATTTCAGTCAGTTCACTGCAGCTTAAAACACAACAAAACAGAAACCCAGAAACACAAAACTGGTCCATCCAGTTTCCATTTATGAAGGGAAACAACTATGAATCAGATTAGAAATGTCAGTCCCAGTTCCTCTCACATTCCCAACTTAACGTGTGTATGCATAGGGGTGTGTGTGTGTGTGTGTGAGATCTTCTCAGCTGCTTAACTCCTTAATTGCTTAATCAGTAGGGCACAGAGGAAATTCATTAGATAGAGAATTGTAGTCTGTGCTGTTGCTACTTTGCTGTGAATCTTAAGTAACCTATCGTAGCTCAATCCTCTCCTGTAAATTAGTGTGTACTACCAGCAGATACATAAGGTCCCTCCAAATATTCATGAGCTAGTGAGAAGAAATCAGTAATATATCTTTGCCATACCATATCTGAAAAATACCTTTCCATTTTATGCCACATCATTTTCAATAAATTTAGAGGTAAGGTTGGTGTACTTTATATAGATATCATTATAGGAGACAGAAAAAAAAGTAAAAGAGCATGAAAAATGTGCTTCTCTCTTGGCTTTCTTTCAGTGGAGTACATTGTGTACTGGTAAAATAATCCCAAATACTGCAGCTTATTCTTCTGTCTAGTGTCACTAGAGGCTTTGCAAAGAAATGGAGCCTCTATGAATAAATTCCTGACCCCTAACTGCCTACTGCCCTGTACCAGTCTGAGTCCCAGAGTCTTTTTTTTTTTCTTTTAATGTTTACTTTTCAGAGAGAGAGAGAGAGAGAAAGAGAGAGAGAGAGAGAGAAACAAAGTATTAGCAGGGGAGGGGCAGAGACAGGGAGATACAGAATCTGAAACAGGCTCTAGGCACTGAGCTTTCAGCACAGAGCCCAGTGTGGGGCTGGAAATCACAAACCATGAGATCATAACCTAAGTCAAGGTCAAATGCTTACCTTACTGAGCCACCAAGGTGCCCCTAGAGTCTTTTGATCTAGTATCTCTACTAATAAAAAGACTCTTCTATTCTGCCAGGTGTTTAGCTTTCTTTGACTTCAGGAGCTCTAGAACAGAGCAGGTGGCCTTATATAAGCCCTGAAAGTGAAGTTAGGTCTACTAGTGCTACTACTGCTATTACTGCTGCCGTCACTGTTCTGGGCAACCTGACCCGAGATTCTGGATCAGCAGGTATAAAGAACAGCATCTTGAGGCTGGAATCAAATCATTCTCTTTATTAAAAGACTCTGACATATCTGTGAGCAACTGATGGATGACCTAGAGACTTTTAAAGTTTCATAGACTTTCTAAGGCATTGGGGAGAACCAATAATGCTAGGTATTACATAAAATAAATCCTTAGTATATGTTTATTGAATCACTTCACCAGACTGAATAACATTTTAAGGAAAATTCTCCATGAGCTGTGATGGTGAGCCCAAACCAAGAAGATAAATGGAAATAAGATAAATGGAAATAAGCATCAAATCCTATACTTAGGCTGATTAACTTAATAAAAAAAGGGTCTTACATTTATATAGATTTCACAGATTACAAATCATTTACATACATTTATTCCATTCAATACCTGGCAAAAAATGCCATATTTTTACATCTTCTCCTTTTTAATAAATAAATTGTGATACAAGATAAACAAAGTCACACATCTAGTAAAATCTTCTAACTGAACTTAAGGTCAAGTCTTCTGATTTTAAGTCCTGGGATCCTCCTAAGATACATTAAGGTGCTACATGCAGCTAAGGGATTAAGTGTGTTCAGATGGAGAGAACACTGTCTTCATTAAAGTACCTTTAGAGAATAACAATTGTAATTTACCTTCATGAATATACATCATGTAGTACAGTCTTATTGAACTGTGTATTGGTCTGGCCATATCTGAAGCATATATTCTATTCTGAGTAATATATTGTAAAGTTTGGGATTTATGGAGAGTCATAGAGAGTTGCCAGAAATTTGGTACAGTAAAGTTTTGAAAACCATGCCTTTAAAGGAGCAACTGAAGGAATTTGGGATATTCAGCCTGGAAAAATGAATATTGATGGTGGTGTAGAGGGTAGAGTGGCAGGAGCAGGGAAAGTATATTCACTATCTGTATATTCAAAGCTCTGAGCAGCTGTTACATCAGCAAGAGTAGATATGTAGCCACAGAGGCCAGAATAGAACTGCTAAAGTGAAATTAGCAAGCTAACTTTTATCTACTCTAAAGAAAATTTTCAAAAAACTAAAAGTTGTTGAAAAATCCAGTACATTTTTTTTGTTATGTATAGCTAAATAATCAAGGAAAGATGAACATACTTTTAGGTGTGGATCATGTAATCATGGTTTTGGCACTGGGTAAGAAGTTGGAATAAATGCTCATTAATGGCTTTTCTTGGAGCTTCTAAGATTCTATGGTTTAACCTTCCTCTAAAATACAGTTGAATAGACAGCAAAAACACATCTGTTCTCATAACCTACATTTTTTAGTGGTACCTATGTTCTACTCTCAGTGCTTACAAAATTGTCTCAAAACTTAGCACCTCAAAATATGTATTTTGTGAGTTAGGGCTATGGAGAGGCCCCTACATTATCTAGTGCTCAGGTGGAAAGACTTCATGGCTGACAGGAGGTCAGGGAAACATGCTGACAGGAGGCTGGAATCATCCAGCGCTATGCTGTCCAATACAGTAGGCAGTAATCACAGATGGTTACTGAGCACATGAAATATATCTAACCTCACTGAGTTGTGCTCTAAGTGAAACACACACACACACACACACACACACACACAGTTTCCTTTGAAAAAAGGAAAAAAGACTTATTATGAAAAAAAGAATTTAAACTATCATTAATATTTTGTATATTGATTATATGTTGAAATAATATTTGGATATATTGGGTGAAATAAAATATATTAACATTAATTTCACTTGTGTTTCCTTTTAATTAAAAAAATTTTTTTTAAACGTTTATTCATTTTTGAGAGACAGAGCTTGAGCGGGAGAGGGGCAGAGAAAGAGGGAGACAACAGGATCTGAAGCAGGCTCCAGGCTCTGAGCCGTCAGCACAGAGCCCAACTCGGAGCCTGAACTCACAAACCATGAGATCATGACCTGAGCCGAAGTCAGACTTAACTGACTGAGCCACTCAGGCACCTACTTTTTAATTTTTTTAATGTGGCTAAAAGAACATTTTAAATTATATGTGTAGTTCATATTATATTCCTGTTGGACATCATTGATTTCATGATGCTCTGTGCTTATGCATCTGGTGGTTGATGCTGGCTATTAACTGGCATTTCAGCTGGGCAACTGACTGTAGTGCCTACATGTGGTCTTTTGATGTTGCTAGGGCTTCCTCCCAGTGTGTTGGTCTCAGGATAGCTGAAATTTCTGTATGGCAACTGAAGGCTCCAAAAGCTAGCTTTCCAGTGTGGAAGGCACAAGTTACATTGGTTTTTGTGTTTTTTTTGTTTTTGTTTTTTTTACTTTGCTTTGGAAATAACATGCATCACTTTTGCTGCATTCTGCATTCTGTTAGTTACCAGGAAATCATAAACTAGCAGAGATTCAAGAGGAGGTCCACACTATAGTAGAATGTGGGGAATAGGGACTACTTTTGCAGCATTCTGAGAAAATACAATCTTCCATGACTTGTTACCAGCATAGACTGAGTTATGAAATCTCCTTCAGATTTAAAGAGCCATTCCTGAGATTTAAATAAAGTGCTGGGCTTGAAATAGATTAGAATTCTTCTAAAGAGAACTTCAAATCTTTTAGGTAAGCAAATAGCCATTAATAAGGGAAAATGTAATTTAAAATATGAACTGTCATTTAAGTCTTAAAAAAGTTGTCCACATGCTAAGGAAACAATCACAAATCCAGTCTGCTGGTCACAGAGTTGAATCACACAACAAAGAATATTTACTTCTAGTTTTTGTTTTTTTTTAGTTTGTTACAGTTATTAGAAATATGTTCCTAATTTCTAAAACATACATGTTCAAAACTGACTAGGAAAAAGTCTTTCCTTTTTCCAAATGTACTTAAATTTTTCTTCATTTAAGCTAAGCCCTTTGAACATCAATTAATAGTTTATACAATGTAGACATGAAGATGTGTGATAAGTTTTGGCTTGAGGATAATGGATGATTTTTAATGAGCATAAAATTATTATATAAGATATAATTTAATGTGACTAATTTACATTCGCTATTTAGAGGGTTCTGTGGAATGGTGAAGCTGCACCCAAAGTATAAATGTCATGAAGATTAGATCAACCTTTGACTTTGGTCAAACAAATGTAATTAGTCCTGAGGGCTCCAATGTTGAGTTTTGGAAATAAGCAAATGTTGATTTTTATGTGTGTGTTTTTTTCTTAAATCTGAATAGACTTTGTCAATGTAGTTAGTTTAAATGTTCAGCTTGCATTGTTTCTTTTGTACCTCTTTAGAGTTTTGGTTGCCCAGATGATTTGCACTTTGATATTAATTTATTAATACAATTATTTTCACTTATAATTTATTTATTTATTTATTAATGAACAATTATTTAATTTTAGTTTACATTTAACATCAATAAATATCAGTATGTAAATCCATTAGGTTTCATTGTATTATCGCACCTTTTGATATGCCTCATTAGTAGATCATTTGATGACCAGTTAATTGAACTGGGCAGTTGGAGTGAAGAAAATACAAAACAACAAGAACAATATACAGAAGCAAAAGCAGAAACAGATAAACCTGCATTATTTGCAAAAATTTTCAGTATTCTGCACTGCTTCCTAATTTCGACTGCCATTTTATCCTCTTTATGCAGAAACAAGAATACAGTGCAAAATTTCCCACTTCCTCCAGAATGGCGGTCAGATTCATGTGTTTGAAAAGCACACAGATACCAGCTGGACTTTATTGCACACACTGAAGACATGCAGCTCTGCTCCTAACATTTGCTTTCTAAATAACAAAGGCTCTTAAAATGAATCATGAAACTAAAAATAACTTCTAGTACCTTTCAAAAGGATTTTCACTTACAAAAGGATTTTCACTTAGAAGAAAAGCGCTTTAGCATGTGGAACATTCTGCTGATTCTTTTTTCTTATGTAAACAAGAAAGACCAACAAGTAGCATAATTTACTAATGTTCTCAATTTAGTCTTATAGAGAGATGGACTACTACTCAGTGACTTGAAGACAGAGCTATATCAAATAACCTGGAAGAAAACTAAACTGGAATCTTTTAGGTCTCAGTTTATTTAAATTAAGTAATAAATCTGATTTATAAAATACTATTCTATTAAAGTAAAGGTTAATAGTATGAGCTTTGGATCATACATACATAGACCATATAAGTTCCTTACCTATGAAACAAATGTGAAAATATCTAACAAGATTTTGGGGAAGATTAAATAGCAAATTATAAATCAATGGCTTAACACAACACATAGTGAATCCTCACTGTTGTTATTACAAGAACACTATAATATCAACAAATGGTATAGACGTAACATAACGTCCACAAAATAAAAGCCATATATGACAAGCTCACAGCTAACATCATACTCAATGGTGAAAACCTGAAAGCTTTTCCTATAGATCAGGAACAATACAAGAATGCCCACTCTCGCCACCTTCATTCAACATAGTACTGGGAACCCTAGCCAGAGCAAATCTGCATAAAAAATATATAAAAGTCATCCAAATTGGTAAAACTGTCTCTCTTTGCACATAATATATACAGAAAACTCTAAAGACTCCATCAAAAAACTGTTAGAACTAATACACAAATTTAGTAATGTTTCAGGATAAAAAAAATCAATATACAAAAATCTGTTTCATTTCTATACAGAAATAAGGAATGATCAAAAAGATGAATTAAGAAAACAATCTGATTCACAATTGCATCAAAAAGAAGAAAATATCTAGGATAAATTTAACAAAAAAGGTGAAAATTTTGATCACTAAAAACTATAAAATATTGATAAAAGAAATTGAAGTAGATACAAATAAATGGAAAATATTCTATGTTCAAGGACTGGAAGAATTAATATTGTTAAAATGTGCATAATACCCAGAGCAATCTATAGAGTCAATGCACTCCGTATCAAAATTCCAATGCTATTTTCCACAGAAATAGAAAAAATAAAATTTGTGTGGAATCACAAGTCCCCAAATAGCCAAAGCAATCTTGGAAAGAACCACAAATCTTGAGGCATAACACTTCCTGATTTCAAACCATATTACAAAGTTATCATAATCAAAACAGTATGTATGATATTGGCATAAAAACAGACACATAGATCAATGGAACAGAACAGAAAGCCCAGAAATAAGCCTATGCATATATAGTCTATTAACGTCTGACCAAGGAGCCAAGAATATATAATCCAGAAAGGACAGTCTCTTTAATAAATGGTGTTGGGAAAACTGGACAGTTACATGCAAAAGAATGAAACTGGACCACTAACCCATACCATACACAGAAACAAACTCAAAATGAATTAAAGACTTAAATTTTAGACCTGAAACCATATAATTCCTAGAAGAAAAATAGTAAGTTACTTGATGCTGGTCTTGGGAATGATTTTTTGGATTTGATACCAAAAGCAAAAATCAGTAAGTGGAGCTCCATCAAATTAAAAGGCTTCTTCCACAGGAAATGAACCATCAACAAAATGAAAAGGCAGCCTAAAGAATGAGAGAAAATATTTGTAAATCTTTATATGATCCTGGATTAACATCTAAAACACATAAAGAAGGAAGTCATAAAGCCAATTGCAAAAACACTAACAATCTGACCAAAAAATAGGCAGAGAATCTAAATAGCCATTTTTCTAAGAAGACATACAAATGCTCAAGAGGTACATGAAAAGGTGCTCAACGCTAATCATCAGGGAAATGAAAATCAAAACCACAATAAGATATCACCTCACACCTCAGAATGGCTATCATCAAAAAGACAAGAGATAACAAGCATTAGTGAGGATGTAGAGAAAAGAGAACCCTTGTGTATTCTTGATGGGAATGTAATTGGTATAGCCACTACAGAAAACAGTATGGAGGTTCTTCAAAAAATCGAAAATAGACTATCACATGGTCCCACAATCCCACTTCTGGGTATATACTCAAAGAAGATGAAATCACTAGTTTTCTTTTTTTAAATTACTATCTTGAAGAGATATCTGCATTCCCATGTTTACTGCAGCATTATTCACAGTAGGCAATATATACAAACAACCTAAGTGTCCATCAATAAATAAATAGATAAAAAAGATATGGTATATACACATAATGGAATATTATTCAGCCATGAGAAAGAAGCAAATCCTGCCATTTGTTATAACATGGATGGATCCTGACAGCATTATGCTAAATGAAGAAAGCCAGAAAGAGAAAGATAATATAAATATTGTATATCACTTATGTGTGGAATCTAAAAAAAAAAATCAAACTCATATAGAGTAGAAAATTGGTTGCTAGTTGCTGGGGGCAAGACTAGAGAAATAGGGAAAGGTTGGTAAAAGGATACAAAAATAAAATAAAATAATACAGGGACACCTGGGTTGTTCAGTCAGTTAAGCATCTAACTTTTGATTTCAGTTCAAGTCATGATCTCACAGTTCTTGAGTTTGAGCCCTGGGTCAGATCAGAGACCTGATATCATGGTTCATGATTTTAAGCTCCAGTTGGGCTCTGCACTGAGAGTGCTGAGTCTGCTTGAGATTCTTTCTCTCCCTCTCTCCCTGCCCCTCCCCCACACTCACTTGCTCTCTTGCTCTCTCTCAAAAATAAATATACTAAAAAAATAATAATTACAGTAGAACAGAGCAGAAGAGCCCTAACCTGGAAAACAGGAAGTTAGGAAGCCTAAATTTTAGTACCAGATCTGCTACTAATTAGCTATATATTTGTAGTCAAGAGTCTTAATTTCTCTATCAGTAAAATTAGGAAGTTGTCTATATGGGCCCTGTATTTTTGAGCTCTAAAACTATATGATTATGAGTAAACAAGACAATTAACAACTCCCCTTTTCACATTATGCACTATAGACATAAATCTAAGGTCTGTTGTTTACCTAAATCTAAGGTTTGATAACTTTTAAGTTAAATAAAATGTTCCTGGGATAACTATTCTATCTGTTTGATTAGTTAATAACTTGGAACTGAAGACTAGGCATGTATGTCGTTATAAGAGTATATGCTCTGGAGCCAGAATGCTTTATTAGATTTACGACCTTGGGTTAGTCAGTTTCTTTGCCTGTATAATGTAAACAATAAGGGTATCTAACATCATAATGTTGTGCGATAGAATGGATTCACATAAAAAACCCTTAGAACTGGGTTTGGCAAGGATAAGAGCTCAATAAACGTTGGCACTATTTATCACCTTCACATTTTATTCCTTCTATTTCTTTTCTGGTCATTTATTGTTTATTAATGAGATTACATAAATCTTTAAAAATAATAATATATCTTAAAATGCAACATTAATATGTAATCCTCACAATCTCTTTAAAATGTAGATGTTCATATCTTCTGCCCATTTCTTCACTGGGTTGTTTGTGTTTCGGGCGTGTAGTTTGATGAGTTCCTTATAGATTCTGGATATTAACCCTTTATCTGATATGTCATTTGCAACTATCTTTTCCCATTCCGTTGGTTGCCTATTAATTTTCTGGGTTGTTTCCTTGGCTGTGCAGAAGCTTTTAANTAAAGGGTTAATATCCAGAATATATAAGGAACTCATCAAACTACACCAACGCTGCAGTGAAACGCAGTGAAAAAAATGGGCAGAAGATATGAACAGACACTTCTCCAAAGAGGACATCCAGATGGCCAACAGCCACATGAAACGATGTTCAGCATCCCTCCTCATCAGGGAAATACAAATCAAAACCACACTGAGATACCACCTCACGCCAGTCAGAGTGGCTAAAATGAGCAAATCAGAGAACTCTAGATGCTGGCGAGGATGTGGAGAAACGGGCACCCTCCTACACTGTTGGTGGGAATGTAAACGGGTACAGCCCCTCTGGAAAACAGTGTGGAGGTTCCTCAGGAAACTAACAATAGAACTCCCGTATGACCCAGCAATAGCACTGCTAGGAATTTACCCAAGGGATACAGAAATGCTGAGGCATAGGAGCACATGTACCCCAATGTTCATAGCAGCACTCTCCACAATAGCTAAAACATGGAAAGAGCCTAAGTGTCCATCAACAGATGAATGGATCAAGAAGATGTGGTTTATCTATACCATGGAATACTACATGGCAATGAGAAACAATGAAATCTGGCCATGTGTAGCAACATGGATGGACCTTGAGGGTGTTATGCTGAGCGAAATAAGTCAGGCAGAGAAGGACAAATACCATATGTTTGCACGTATAGGAGGATTAGGAGGAACTTGACGGAGGAACAAGGGGGAGAAGAAGGGCGGAAATGGTGGGGGAAAGGGAGAGAAGCAAACCATGAGAGACTCTTGAATGCTGACAAAAACTGAGGACTGATGGATGTGGGGGGAGGGGGGGATGGGCATGGAGGAGGACACTTGTGGGGATGAGCACTGAGTGTTATGTGGAAACTAATTTGACAATAAACTATTAAAAAAAAATAAATAAAATGTAGATGGAAAAACAAAGGAGAAAACCCTAGTTTGATCTAACCTTATTGAACTGTCTTCCCATTACAACTGAATTATCTTAAGAAATCTGGTCAAATTTAAAGCATATAGTGTAGCATCTAGATTCACCACCTAAAGGCCTTCCTGTTGGAAATCTTAAAGACCAGTTGAGCTTAGCTCCACTCTCATCAAAATCTGCTATGGACTATAGTAATATACGATGTGATTTTTATCACTTTTTATCTTTAATCAAAAGGTTTCTCTTCAAAATTAAAGGGGTTTCCAGCATAATCTGAACACATGAAAGCTTTAGTGGCTTTAGTTGTTGAGGGTTTACTTAGCATCAGGCTATTCTCAACTTCCCAATGTTGTATATAATCCTCACAATTAACCTGTGAGGTAAGTATCATTACAATTTTACATATGAGAAAGATCTTAGCAAATGGAAATGGTAAAGTCAGGATTTTTGACCCAAATTTCAAAGTATTTACTCTTTCCACAATAACAAATAGTAAGAGTAGAGGGAGAAGAAGGAAGGAAGGAAGTTATAAAGGAAGGAAACAAGGACTTCCAAAGAGCTCTGAAATCATGGCTCCTCTACATTCCTTGCATGCCTATAAGCCTGACCCAGCATTCATTACCCTCTCAACAGTCTCCCTATCTGTCCTTAGTCCAGTCATCAGAGAAGTCCAGCTCCATCCTATAGTGGAGTGTAGAAGATGTGGCTTTGGGCAGCATGGTGGATTCTGTCTTGTGCAATGGGACATAAAGCACATTTTCATAGAATATCTGGGATTTCTAAAAGGTTCTTGCCGTCTCTGATGTCCTCAAAAATCTGTATCAAATAATCTCCTAAATTGCTTTATATATGGAGACTGCTATTTGTAAATAGAAAAACAAAACATACAAACAGTCAAACCTTTCTGTGAAACACTCTAGTATCTTGCCACCTAGCTTATTCAAGTAAAACATCAAATATTAGTCAAAAGCAAGAGGGTTAAGTAGTAAAGAATTAAGTGTAAAAGGTCAAAACCTAAAACACCAGCCCTTAAGTTACAACTCTCTTGCTAAATAGGCAAGAAAGATTAGTATCTGGTGATAATAACTGAATTCATCCCATCTCTACCCTTGTTACACTGCTGTGGGGTATACATTTTTGTCATTTCGGGCACCTGAAGCTACTACTACTCATTTTGTCTAAGGGAGGGGTCACATTATTTCTGTTCTTTGAGAATCTAAGCCTGTCAGCGCCAGAGCCCAGGGGAGGGAGTGGGAAGGGGATTCCAGAAAGCTTAGGAATGCTGTGGAAGCTCTTCTTACAATTCATTTATGGTCATTTATTTAGTAGGAGTTCACAAGTGAAGGCTTCTTTGGACACATTCAACAAAGCTTCTGGAGGATAGATACATACACAAAAGTGAACACCAAAACTTATTCTGGCAGTTTTACTCATGTATTACTTCTCAGTAGCCTAGTCTGATATGATATCCCACATTTGAAGGGTTTTGTAGCTCAGAAAACCCTGGATAATTAGTCAACTGGCTCTGACCTTTTTGTCCTTATGTGACAAATGGATTTCTCTGAAGGATTTGGCCTCTGAGTGGGTGAGTGTCAAGTCCTGGCTGAACCTGATAACTCTTCAACCTGGCCACAACCTGGTCTTGGATTATCCTTTTACTGCTGTGGAAGCAAACAAACAAACAAACAACAACCCAGGTTGAGTCCCAGTAGATTAAGCACAGGAATCAGGTAAGCCAAGCCAGGGCACCAATGTCTAAAAGACTACTCATTTCTAACTTTTCAAGAAATGGGCCTCTTTTGGGGTGCCTGGGTGGTTCAGTCGGTTAAGCGTCCAACTTTGGCTCAGCTCATGACCTCACGGTTCGTGGGTGTGAGCCCCGTGTCGGGCTCTGTGCTGACAGCTAGCTCAGAGCCTGGAGCCTGTTTCAGATTGTTTCTCTCTCTCTGACCCTCCCCTGCTCACACTGTTTCTCTCTCTCTCTTAGAAATAAAAAATTAAAAATTAAAAAAAAAAAAAACATTAGAAATGGGCCTCTTTTATGAATGGAACTTTTCCTTTAAGGCCTCCAGATTCAACACTGGACAGTGTAGGATGTCTTTTTACTAAGTGTCTTTCCCTACAAAGCAAGACTGCCTATCCCCTCATGCTTAGTTCAAAATTATTCCCCTCCTCAGAGTAGTCTCTGTTTGCGGTGAGGACAAACTTGGAAGATTACCACTGGCTGATCACCTCTTAAAATCTATGCACAATCTACTTGTTAGAGACAATGGACAAAGTAGAAGCTACCACTCTGTCCAGCTGGCTTTGTATACTGGCCCTTCCACTTCTCAGCAGACAGCCTTGGGCAAATTATTTACATTTTTTGTTTGCCTGCTTCCTCATCTTTAAAATGCAAAATGATAGGAGTGCTCACCTCATAAGGTTACAGTGAGAGGGAAATGAATTAACTCAGGGAAAATGTATAGAAAAGAACAAGTGCCAGAACTGATCAATGTTAGTTTATTATTCTCATTTAGAAGTCTGAGAAGTGGGTATGCTTTATAAAGTGGTAGTTGCTATTTAAAATCAACTGATCCTGAAGGAATGAGATGGGAAAGAGGCAAAATATGGCAGTAAAAGGGAAATCTTGGTTTGGGGTACTGTGGGGAATGGCTTGGAGATGTGAGCCACAGCGAAGGATGTGATGGTGTCTTGAGGAGTAGATTCTGACTTCTCAGAAGCTAAGGCAGGAATGGCAGGGCTGTACTACAAATCTTTGGTATCCAAGGGGCAATGAATATTGGTAATTTTAAAAGGTGAAGGCAATATAGGTAAACAAAGTGAAAGAGCTAACATATTCACCAGAACTTTAGTTTCTCCCAGGTTTAACAGTGGCAGAATAGGATTAAATTAACTATAATTTCAACTGAAGCAGAAATAGTTGCTTAGTACTCATAATGATCTCTCACTAAAAGCGTGCTGAGTAGATTAGGTAAGTGATGAATAAACAGCTCCAAGTCCATGCTGAATTTATTTGCTCCATAATCCTGGCTTGCTTAAATCCAAAGATGGCTTTTATATAGTTTTGGGGATATGTCCACTCCTACGTGTTCCTCTCCCCCTTTTTGACTCAATATCTACCAAGGGAAAAAAGGGAGAGAGCTTTATGGAGCAAATGACAACTTTGTCTTTATAGTTCCATGAATGATGCTCTATACTTTTCTTGGGATCAACTAAAGGGATTCCTTAGTTTATAAGTAGATATTTATGCAAGTTTTCTTTAGCAAGTTCTTTTTGTTTAATTTTTCTTTTTCTTTTTTATTTCTGAAACAGATGGTAGTCAATTAGGGGAAAAATCATTAACATTTTTGTTAATTGCAAGAAATGACCCCAAACAAAAAGCCTTTTTAGATTTATAGGGGTATATATTTAGATGATCTAAATTATCTTTTAATAGTGCACTGCACATAATTTGGCATCCACCAAAATAAGGTGCCCAAAGGAATGCTTTAATAATAATTAGTCAATTGTGACAATATGGACAGGCTAGAAATGTGAGCATCCTTTGAACATGAAAAATAGTAACGACCTCCCCCCCATAAAAAACCAACGCCTGTGTGTGACAAATAACTATGAATGTTAAAAATGACACAACAAAATAGTGTATTGAAATTAAATATAAAGTTAGAATTTGTGGAAGAGTATTACTCCCTTTAAAAAAAAATTACCAATTGGCCTTTTTTGAATCTTACTGCCTAAACATTAGATCAGGGATTAGTAAACTTTTTCTGTAAAAGACCTGATAGTGAATATTTTAGGTTTTGTGGGCTAAAAGGCCAAATTGAGTACAATACGTAGGTACTTACATATCAAATAGAAGAAAAGTTTCCACAATTTTTATTGATGACATTTAAACTATAATAATAATTAAGTACAAATTTTTGTAATACAAGTCTATCCATGAATGGATTTTTATTTCTGTAGAAAATTTTACTTAATTGAGGTTCAACGTTAGTGTTCCCTATCTTCCAACTGATTGCAAATGCTTTCCTTTAAAAATGCTTGTAGGTACTGAAACTGTACAAAAACAGGTTGTTGGCTGGAGTTTGCCTGCTAGCTATAGATTGCTGATCTTTGGGCTAGATTTTTTGAAGAAGGCCAAGCAAAGCACTGTTCATAAAAGAGCAAATAGTAGTTAACCAATAACAACCCTAGGTTACAGCTTTCCATCCATTGTTACTGGGGTCCTGGTACTGGTACAACGTACTGGTGTTCAAACCAAATAATAGGAAGTCCTTAGCATAAACTTGGAAAATTTTAGTAGAGGTTGAGAATAATGTGAAAATGACAGTAAGTATCTTGATACAAAAGGAACCCAGCACAGAGCAGTGTGAGTTAAAAACAGTCAACACAGGGATGGGCATGGAGGAGGACACTTGTGGGGATGAGCACTGAGTGTTATGTGGAAACTAATTTGACAATAAACTATTAAAAAATAAAAAAAAAATAAAAAAAAAAACAGTCAACACAGAAGAAAGGGCTTTCTGAATGGATAAGATAGAGGGGATTCCCTTTGTGTCAGTGGTATAGAGTATAGCCTGTTCCTTAGTGAGGAGGAACTAAAAATTTAAATCAGAACCTACCCAGAGTTATATATATTTGTGTTCAAGTTAATTGTTAGTAAAATGAAAATAGTTTTTATTCTAGAATGTAGAGTGGTTTCAGCTCTTACCTACATATCTCTTTACCATCTTTGAAGTCCTAAGAAACATCCTAAATATATATGTGATATCTTGGCCAGTTATATATTAGTGCCCACTGGACCCAAGATTCTTAGTTTCAAAGTGAGGAAAAAAAGGATGAGCAGCTATGACCTTTCTCCCTCATCTTCCTCTCTAATCTAGTGCTCTATTAACATGATTAGTCTGTCTGTTATAGAAGAATGTCTTAATTTGTCCATAGTCAGGTAACTTCACATACAGGAATCCATTAAATAAAATTCTTTGGCCTGCAGCAGTAATTTATTCATTCAAGAGCGCTTAATAGTTTAAGCAACCATTTAAGTCTGTTTTTTGGTTGGGTGTTTTGTTTTTCGTTTTTTGTTTGTTTTTGTTTTTAGTATTTTTAGTATCCCTAAGTAAAAGCATTCTTTTTGAGGAAAGGACTCAGGCAAAGAAATCAAGAATCTAGAGTCAAGATTCTGGGTTTGAATCTCAAATGCTATCCTATGTGACCTGGGACAAATTGCTATTTTTGTTTTTTTCTTATTACCAGTTCACTCAGTTGTAACATGGGAATAACAGTTCCTATCTCATTGGATTTTTGTGAGCATTAAGTGAATTAATCCACATAAACTATTTAGTATTCTGCCTGGTAGATATTATATGCTCAGTAAATACCAGCTATTTGTATATTAGTTATTATTATTCAGTTTACCTATGATATTTATTATAACGGCAATATCATTTTTGACAACAAATGAATAGACAATTCATAAATTCACTGGCAGATATCTTCTGTGTGAGGCATTACTGAAGACACTGGATAGCATAAACAAAGTAGATAAATATCCATAGTTTTATAGGATATTCATCTTCATGGGAGAAGGGGAGAACAGAGGAAAAATAAACCCAAATGCAATCTGATAAAATGTATCACATTTCAGATGATTATAAATACTATGGAGAAAATTAACACATGAGTAAGACAGGGACTGCTGAAGGAGGTGAAATGGCAATTCAACATAGGCTGGGTAATCAGGGAAGTCTTCCTGGATATGGTGCCTTTTCTCCTAAGTCACTGAGAGACCCTGGCTACGGTGCCATACTCAGCAAATAAAAATACACGAGTCCACTTAAAGTCCACCAAGCGTGCTATATTTTATCAGGCAGCCATACCTGGAGATGAGAGATGAGTTCTGTTTGGAGATAAAAGGCAAATGAGTTTTAATGATAAATTCTGGTGGGAAGGGGGTGTCACAGGGTGAGAGAGAGAAGGTCCCAAAGTTCTGAGGATCCATTTTCACTGTTATAGAGGCCCAGAGTGGGCTATCTTATTCTGATTACTTGAGGTTTTGAAATTTCTCTAGATTCCTTCCTATAAGTAGGTGGGAAGTGGGACATGAAGAGCTCTATGGCTTCTTCTAAATCCTAATATTTGTAACTTAGAGTCACAGTAAGTGGACTGAAAATGATCTTAAATGTCAGCTAATATAATCCTCAAGAAACAGATCCAAAAATGTCTAACGAGCTGTTCAATATTATGAAGATAGTGCCTCTATGAATCTGGATTATTGGTTTAGATGCTTGAAAGGTCAGTGAGCTGCAAGAAAACATTCTCCATATATGATTTTTCTTCC
The DNA here is from genome assembly GCF_008692635.1 of Crocuta crocuta. Lineage (NCBI taxonomy): Eukaryota > Metazoa > Chordata > Mammalia > Carnivora > Hyaenidae > Crocuta > Crocuta crocuta. Next base: position 8,199,342 of record NW_027551567.1, read on the forward strand.
TTTCCTTCTTTCTCTCCTCTTATACCTTTTTTTTTTCATCGCCTTTCTCCCTACCCTCCCCCCCCCACTTCTGTGATATATTTCTACCATAAAATGTAATTCTTCTTCTAATGAGTCTATGCTGTTCTCTCATATGCAGATAGGGGAAAACTGGCTTCATCTCACTCAGCTCTAGGACTATAGTGATAGTGTTGATTACTGCATGAAAATGAAAGATAGAGACAGTTCACTTGAACATGATTACAGGGGCTTTAGCCCATTCTTGAAATTTCAGTTTCTACAACATTGCCTAATACATAGTGGGTATCAATAAATAAGAAAATGAACAGTAGATAGGATTTTAAGTATTATGAAGTCAAAATTTGATTTTTGTTATATCACCTTGAAATAATGCTTATTTGTACACTTCTCCCCCCAATAAGTGTGTTAGAGATGTTTTCCTGCAGATGCTGAAAAAAAAAATGTATGTCCTAGTTCAGAAAATAGGCCTCACATTTCATACTTCCTAGCCATGTGACTTTTCCTTATCTTTGTCCTTAGTCTCCTTTACCGTAAAATAGGGAAATAATACTAATATCATACTAGTGTTTCATTTCTCATCAGATTTTGAAATATGTTGCTATATAAAGTATTTAAACCAGTTCCTGTCACATACAAAGCACTAGAATGTTAACCATTAATATTATAGTAATCTTATTTTTAAAAATATTTTTTTAACATTTATTCATTTTGGGCGGAGAGAGAGAGAGAGAGAGAGAGAGGAAGGAGCAGAGAGAGAGGGAAACACAGAATCTGAAGCAGGCTCCAGGCTCTGAGCTGTCAGCACAGAACCTGATTCAGGGCTCGAACTCACTGACCATGAGATCATGATCTGAGCCGAAGTCAGATGCTTAACCAACTGAGCCATCCAGGTGCCCCTGTAGTAATCTTATATTATTTGTAATATATCTTACATTATCCCCAGTACAATTCTTAGCACATTGTGCTCTATAAGAATTGCTAGATGACTAAATGTTCATATATTAGAAAAAATTCAAACTATTTTAATATTTAGAGTCTTCTTAAAGATATTGCAAAAGAGTATATGGATTAAAAATATCACTGTTTGACTAGTCTAGTCATTAACACCTTAGAGAGAGAGTATGCCGAGCAATTACGAGGATGATTAAGCCTCTGTCATCAACATCTTGAGCTGGAGAGCAAACGTATTTATATGGGAAGGAAGCAGTGCCTTCCCTTTCTAATCATGGGTCATGTCCACCTTGGCAAGTTCAGGGCCTTTGATGAGCATTTGTTGTTAGGAATTCAAAGAAAACACCACTGAGAGTAAGGTGGAAGAGCAGTTTGTCAAGATGTCGGTTTGCACCATCTTCCTTTCCATCTATGCCTATACACAAAGTATATCACAGAGATAAGTAATTCCATCCTTAAACCACTACAGTTTGGCTTTCTCTCCCACATGCTAATAAAGTCACTTTGGCCAAATTTATGAATTTTTTTTCATTTAAAAAATTTTTAATTTAAGTCCAAGTTAGTTAACATATAGTATAATAATGATTTCAGGAACAGAATTTAGTGATTCATCACTTTCATATAACACCCAGTGCACCTCCCAACAAGTTCTCACCTTAGTGTCCATTGCCTATTTAACCCATTCCCCTATCCAACACCCCACCAGGAACCCTCAGTTTGTTCTCTGTATTTAAGAGTCTTTTAACAGTTTGTCTCCCTCTCTGATTTTATCTTATTTTTGCTTTCCTCCCCCTATATTCATCTATTTTGTTTTTTAAATTCCACATACGAGTGAAATCATATGGTATTTGTCCTTCTCGTACTTATTTCACTTAGCATAATACCCTCCAGTTCCTTCCATGTTGTTACAAAGGGCAAGATTTCATTCTTTCTGATAGCCAAGTAGTATTCCATTGTATATATATACCACATCTTCTTTATCCATTCATCAGTCAATGGACATTTGGGCTCTTCCCATACTTTGGCTATTGTTGACAGTGCTGCTATAAATACTGGGGTGTACGTGCCATTTGAATCAGCACTACTATATTCTTTGGATAAATTCCTAGTAGTGTTATTGATATGTTGTAGAATAATTTTTTTATAATTTTTTGAGGAACCTCCACACTGTTTTCCAGAGGGGCTGCACCAGTTTGCTTGCACCAGCAGTGCAAAATGTTTCCCCTTTCACTGCATCCTTATCAACATCTCTCATTTCCTGAGTTGTAATTTAGGCACTCTGACCGGTGTGAGGTAGGATATCATTGTGGTTTTGATTTGTATTTCCCTAATGATGAATGATGTTGAGCATTTCTTCATGTGTCAGTTAGCCATTTGGATGTCTTCTTTGGAGAAGTGTCTATTCATGTCTTTTGCCCATTTCTACACTGGATATATTTATTGTTTTCGGTGTAAGTTTGGTAAGTTCTTTAGATTTTGGATACCAACCCTTTATCTGATATGCCATTTGCAAATATCTTCTCCCATTCTATCTGGTGACTTTTAGTTTTGCTGATTTTTTTCTTTGCAGTGCAGAAGCTTTTTATCTTGATGAGGTCTCAATAGTTAATTTTTGCTTTTGTTTCCCTTGCATCTGGAGACATGTCAAATAAGTTGCTGTGGCTGAGGTCAAACAGGTTGTTGCCTGTTTTCTCCTCGAGGATTTTGATGGCTTCCTGTCTTACATTTAGGTCTTTCATCCATTTTATTTTTGTGTATGTTGTGAGAAAGTGGCCCAGGTTCATTCTTCTACATTTCACTGTCCTGTTTTCCCAACATTTGCTGAAGAGACTGTCTTTTTTCCATTGGATATTCTTTCCTGCTTTGTCAAAAATTAGTTGGCCATATGTTTATGGGTTCATTTCTGGATTCTATATTCTGTTCCATTGATCAGTGTGTCTGTTTTTGTGCCAGTACCATACTGTCTTGATGATTACAACTTTGTAATACAGCTTGAAGTCTAGAACTGTGATGTCTCCACATTTGGTTCTCTTTTTTATGGTTGCTTTGGCTATTCAGGGTCTTTTTTAGTTCCATAAAAATTTTAGGATTGCTTGTTCTAGCTTTGTGAAGAATGCTGGTGTTATTTTGATAGGGATTGCATTGAATATGTATATTGCTTTGGGTAGTATTGACACTTTAAACAATATTTGTTCTTCCAATCCATGAGCATGGAATGTTTTCCTTTTTTTTTTTTTTTTTTTTTTTTTTTTTTTTTTCAAATTCATGAGCATGGAATTTTTTCCTTTTTTTTTTTTTTTTTTTTGCTGTGTTTTCTTCAGTTTCTTTCATAAGCTTTCTATAGTTTTCAGTGTATAGACTTTTCACCTCTTTGGTTAAGTTTATTCCTAGGTATTTTATGTTTTTTGGTGCTATTGTAAATGGAATCAATTTTTCGATTTCTCTTTCTGTTGATTCATTATTGGTGTATAGAAATGCAACCAATTTCTGTACATTGAGTTTATATCCTGTGACTTTGCTGAATTCATGGATCAATTCTAGCAGTTTTGTGGTGGCATCTTTTGGGTTTTCCAGATGGAGTATCACATCGTCTGTGAAGAGTGAAAGTTTTACTTCCTCCTTGCCAATTTGGATGCTTTTATTTCTTTGTGTTTTCTGATTGCTGAGGTTAGGACTTCCAACACTATGTTGAATAACAGTGGTGAGACTGGACATACTTGTCATGTTCCTGACCTTAGAGGAAAAGCTCTCAGTTTTCCCCCACTGAGGATGACATTAACAGTGGGTCTTTAGTACATGGCTTTTATGATCTTGACGTATGATCTTTCTATCCCTACTTTCTTGAGGGTTTTTATCAAGAAAGGATGCTATATTTGTCAAATGTTTTCTTAAACCTATTGAGAGGATCATGTGGTTCTTATCTTTTCTTTTATTAATGTGATATATCACAGATTGATTTGTGGATATTGAACCAGCCCTGCATCCCAGGTATAAATCCCACTTGATCTTGGTGAGTAATTATTTTAATGTATTATTGGATCCAATTGGCTAATATCTTGTTGAGAATTTTTGCATCTAAGTTCATCAGGGAAACCAGTCTATAGTTCTCCTTTTTAGTGGGGTCTTTGTCTGTTTTTGGAGTCAAGGTAATGTTGGCCTTATATAATGAGTTTGGAAGTTTTCCTTCCATTTCTATTTTCTAGAACAGCTTCAAAAGAATAGGTGTTAACTCTTCTTTAAATGTTTGGTAGAATTCCCATGGAAAGCTACCTGGCCCTGGACTCCTGTATTTGGGGAGACTTTTAATTACTAATTCAATTTCTTTACTGGTTTTGGATCTGTTCAAAATTTCTAATTCTTCCTGTTTCAGTCTTGGTAGTTTGTATGTTTCTAGGAATTTGTCCATTTCCTCCAGATTGCCCAGTTTGTTGGCATATAATTGCTCAGAATTCTCTTATTGTTGACTTTTCTTCAGTGTTGGTTGTGATTTCTCCTTTTCATTTGTGATTTTATTTATTGGGTCCCTTCTTTGTTCTTTTTGACCAGTCTGGCTAGGGATTTTTCAATTTTGTTAATTCTTGCAAAGAAACGGCTCCTGCTCTTATTGATTTGTTTTACTATTTTTTTGATGTCAATATTATTGGTTTCTGCTATAATCTTTATTATTTCCCATATTCTGCTGATTTGGGGTTTTATTTGCTGTTCTTTTTCCAGCTCTTTTAGTTGTAAGGTTAGCTTGTATATTTGAGACCTTCCTTCTTTAGGTAGGCCTGGATTGCTATATACTTTCCTCTTAATGACCGCTTTTGCTACATCCCAGAGGTTTGGCATGGTTGTGTTTTTATTTTCATTGGCTTCCACGTACTTTTTAATTTCTTCTTTAATTTTTTGGTTAACCCATTCATTCTTTATTAGGCTGTTCTTTAATCTCCAAGTATTCATCGTCTTTCCAAATTTTTTCTTGTGGTTAATTTCAAGTGTCATAGCATTGTGATTTGAAATCTTCTTGTATTTTCTTGAGGGCTGATTTGTGTCCCAGTATGTGATCTATTCTGGAGAATGTGCCAGGTGCACTCAAGAAGAATGTGTATTCTGCTGCTTTAGGGATGAAATGTTTCACATGTATCTGTTAAGTCCATCTGGTCTAGTGTGTCATTCAAAACCATTGTTTTCAAGTTGATTTTCTGCTTAGACGATCTGTTCATTGCTGTATGTAGGGTGTTGAAGTCCCCTACTACTGTGGTATTATTATCAATGAGTTTGTTTGTGATTGATTTATATATTTGGGTGCTTTCATGTTGGAGGCATAAATATTTACAAACCTCTTCAAAATCTTCAAGATCTTCTTGGTGGGTAGACCCCTTAATTATGATATAATGCCCTTCTTCATCTCTTGTTACAGTCTTTATTTTAAAATATAGTTTGTCTGATATAAGTATGGCCATTCCAGGTTTCTTTTGATTACCATTAGTATGATAGATGGTTCTCCACTCCCTTACTTTGCAGGTGTGTTTAGGTCTAAAATAGGTCTTTTGTGAGCAGCATATAGATGGATCTTGTTTTGCCATCCATTCTGATATGTGATGTCTTTTGACTGGAGCATTTAGTCCATTGACATTTAGAGGGAGTACTGAAAGGTATGATTTTAGTGCCATTGTGATGCCTGTAGAGTTGGTGTTTCTGGTGATGTTCTCTGGTCCTTACAAGTCTATGTTACTTTTGGTCTTTTTTGTTTTATTTCATCTTTTCTCCACTCAAAGAATCCACCTTCAAATTTCTTGCAGGGCTGGTATAGTGTTCATAAACTCCTTTAGTTTTTGTTTGTCTGGGAAACCCTTTACCTCTCCTTCTATTTTGAATGAGAGCCTTGGTGGACAAAGAATTCTTTGCTGTATATTTTTCCATTTCAGCATGTTGAATATATCCTGCCTCTCCTTTCTGGCCTGCCAAATTTCTTTGGATAGGTCTACTGTGAACCTGATCTATTTTCCCTTTTAGGTTAAGGACTTTTTCCCCATTGCAAAGTGCTTTCATAATTTTTTCCTTATCTGTGTATTTTGTGAATTTGATTATGATATGCCTTGGTGATTATCAGTTTTTGTAGAATCTAATGGGAGTTCTTTGTGCTTCTTGGATTTTGATGTCTGTGTCCTTCCTCAGATTAGGAAATTTTACCACTATAATTTTCTCACATAAACCTTCTGCCCCCTTTTCTGTCTCTTCACCTTCTGGGTCCTATGATTCAGATGTTATTCCTTTTTAATAACTCACTGAGTTCTCTTTAAGTCTTATATTGTGTTCCTTTACCTTTGTTTCCCTCTTTTTTCTGCTTCATTATTCTCCATAATTTTGTCTTCTATATCACTGATTCACTGCTATGCTTTGTCCATTCTTGCCATCATGGCATCCATTCGAGATTGTGTCTTGGTTATAGCATTTTAAATTTCATCCTGATTAGATTTTACTTCTTTTATCTCCAAAGTAAGAGATTCTACACTTTTTTTGAGCCCAGCTAGTATTCTTATCATGGTTCTAAATTCTAATTCAGACATCTTATATCCATGTTGATTAAGCCCCTGGTTTTTATTTCTCCTTGTTCTTTCTTTAGGGGTGAAAGAAAAAAATAATAAAATAAAAAATTAAAATTAGAAAATTAAAAACAAAACAAAAAAATCAAATAAGGGAAGTTAAATCCTAGGTGTGTTTTGTCTGATTGTTGAAAGCTTGAGAAAATAGAGAAAATAGGGAAAAACAAAGAAAAGAAAAAAGTAAGAAAAAATTTTAAAAATTAAAAAAACATATATAGGAATAAAATGAAAATGAAATAGAATACAAAGTTAAAAAATAGAAAATGAAGTAAAAAATAAAAAAATTTAACAAAATAAATTAAAAATATAAAAATTTAAAAGAAGAAAATAAAAATAAAATTTTCACTCTCTGTATCCAAGATAAAGAAAGGAAAAAAATTTAAAGAAAAAGTTAAGGAAAAAAAATGAATAAATGAACCAACAAACAGAATGAAACCCAAATGAAATTACATCATTTCCCCTAGAACGTAAACTATGAAGCACTCTACAGTCCATAAGCAGGTGGAAGGACTTGTGCTGTTCTTCTAGGGGATGTGCTTGGAGGGCACAGTTGGGCAGGGCTTGGTGTAATGGCTCCAGTCCTCACTAAGTGATGCTGCTTAGCTTACTGGGGTGGATGCACGTGCACGGGAGAGGTGGAAATGGCTTCACCCAGCTCCCTAGTCTCTGGCACAGGAACTCTGCATTCTCACCAACTCACAATCAAGCACCCCTCTTTTGTCTCAGGCCTCTATCCACTCCCCACATCTACCCTGTTTGTGTCTAAGTCATCCACCTCCTAAGTGGCACCTCCTTCCAGAGTTTTATCTCAAATGGGGTTGTGTATCAAAACCCCACACTTCAGAGACCGCTGAGGTCTGAACACACACCGACTCCATGAGGGGCTCACGGAGCAATGACTGGATACCAGCCTGCCCCAGAAAACATTCATGAGATCATGCAGGGGCAGAGATTCAGTGATTATGGCAAATCACAATACACATATGGTGCCAAGTTTCACCATACTCTGGCATCTTTGTCCCAAAACCAGCAAATGTGGCTGCTCTTGGGGGTCCACTAGGACCTTTGCCTGTGAGGAGGCCATACGGCCTCTACCATATGCTCTCCAAGCAGGGGAACTACTTCCCCCCTGTGGCACATGGACCCCTAATACCTCACTGCTTGTTACTAGGGATTCACCCTGCTTCCTCACCAGAGCACCACCAGGCACTGAGCTCCAGAACTTCAGACTCTGTGCTCCACTGTTTATAGAATCCTGGTGGTATTGAAACCCTATCCTTTCTTCCCATCAGTGGTTTTGGTGAACAGATTTCTTGTTCTGTCCCGTGTTTTCCTCTTTCTCTTTCTCTCCAACTACTTTTGGGGGAGTGTTTTTCCTACACTCTCCAGGTGCACTGTACTCTCCCCCGTTCTCTATCCTTTCTCCACAAAAACGGCTCCCTACCCTCCACAGCTTTCCTCTCTCCCAGTTCATTTCTCCACACCACGTTCATGCTGAGTTCTATAGCTCAAGTTATACAGATTATGGTGTTAATCCTCAGATCAATCCTAGGTGTGCAAAATGGTTTGGTGCTGGTCTAGCTGCATTTCAGGGAAGAGACAAGCTAAGGGTCTACATGCTGCCATGGAGCCATATTAACTCCTCCTGAATATTTTTTAATAGTCAAACCCAGTGATTCCTTCTCCAAACTCTCCATGAGTGAATTGTTTCTACCCCTACCCCCCAACCATACCTCAACTGTTTCCTTCTCTAACTGCTCCTCTTTCCTCACTCACTTCCCTGTAGTGGCTTTTCTTTCTTTGCTTCCCTGTTAAATGTTTATGGTTCCCAGGGACCTACATTTAAAACTCTTTTCTTCTGGTAATTTCATTTTCCCCTGTGTCTTACAGTATCATATATTAACTAGTATAGTAAGCTGAATAATGGCCTCTGAAGACATCAGATCCTAATTTCTGGAACCTTTAGATATTACTTTTTTGGAAAAAGGATCTCTGTGGGTGTAAATAAGACAGTGGTTTTGAGATGAAGAGATTATCCTAGATGATGTTGGATTATCCAAATGGGCCTTAAATGCCATCATTAGTGTCATTGTTAGAGAAAGGGAGATGGAGATTTCATACAGGTAGCAGAGAAAAAGATAATGTGGAAAAGAAATTGAAATGATGAGGTCACAATACAAGAAATGCTACAGCCATTAGAAGCTGGAGGAGGCAAGGAATAGATTTTCCTCTAGAGTCTTCAGAGGGAGCATGGCCTGCTGACACCATGACTTTGGCTGATTGGTACTGATTTCAGGCTTGTGGCCTCCAGAATTGTGGGAGAGTAAATTTCTGTTGTCTTTAAACCCAAGTTAAATAGCAGCCACAGGGAACTAAAACAACTAAAAAATCTAAAATTTATCTTTAATTACTATCTCTTTTTCAAGTGCCAGATACATGAAACTAAATACCGACTGGATACTCCATCAGATATCCCATTTAACATTACAACTAGCTGTTACTGAGCATTTGCAATGTGCCAGGCACTACTCTGAAGCCCTTTAGAAATATTATCTTATTTAATATTCATTTTAACACTCACCAAAACCCTATGAAGTACTTAATACCCTTACTTTGGAATGAGGGAATGAGAAGTTAAGTAGCTTGCCCAACGGTATAAAGGTATTAGGCGCTAGAGCTGGGATTTAGAGCCTAGTGTGGTCTGGCTTCAGGGCTGATCACTAATGACAGTGCTTGCTCCCTCAAATTACCTGGTGTCTCAGGCTATTCAGAGCCTAGCCATATCCAACCCAAGCAGCAATGCCCAGGTTCCCTGAGGATAAATCCCTTTAGTTGAATTCAAAAAACCATTAAAGAGGCCCTGCTACCTGCTAGGCACTCAATGTCAGTTCTTTGCAGATATCACCAGGGGCATTTTGCTGTTCTTGTTCAATTATCAAACTCTCTGAGGCTAGAACGCTTCCCAAATATCATGCAATTTCAGAATTAAAGTGCCTATCAGAAGGAAAATCTGAGCCAGATATGAATTACTATTGCCTCCTAAAAGCCTCATATTTATTGACAAATTCTATTTATAAAGTACTATGGCTTTCATGTCGCCATGGTCACTTTCAGTGTGTTGCCACTGAGCCCTGGGGCAAACTGGAAAAGCTGAAACTGAAAGCATCCCTTTCAGCATTGACCTTTCATGCTGTGTTTGGCACATCTGGAGTCCCTGGACCCCTGGGTATCTAACATTCCCTCTCAGTTCTTCTGTTATTGTTAACACCTAAAATAATAGCTTTACTCTTAGTCATCTACTAGGAGTCAAGCAGAATAACTATGGCATCCATTTAATCCTTTCTATAATTTTGCAAGGAAAGTATTATTGCTGTTTTATAGATGAGAAAACTGAGGCTTACAGAGGCAAACTAATTTGTCTAAGCTCACATAACTTGGTAGTGGCAGAGTTACAATTCAAATAATTATTATTAATAATATGTAATAATTTGATAATAATAATATAATTAAAATTGTTGAACCAGATTAAAAAATTTCTTAACACAATTTAAGTTGCTTCTTCAATTGCCTCGGTTGAAGGAGTAGGCAGAAGAAAAACAGGTTCTTGGTGGTTCAGGAAAAAAAATCAACAAAAATTCCTTCTCCCCTCCCCAAGTAGTGAGATTTTGCAATTTCTGCCTCTGAGATTGCTTTATCTTTAGGCACAATGCACTTTAGTATTAATATTCATATTGTTTTTATTACATCTGTATAAGTCTTTATAAGTTACCAACTACTTCAACGTAAAAGAGTTCTTTCTGTAAGAGTGAGAGGCTTGGACCTCTCCTTCATCCTCAGAATTCTGTGTTCGTTAACGCCTCTGTGCAGAAATGAATTTTCTGTGAAGCTCAAAAAACTTTAAATTTTCAGGGAACTCTAATTTGCTCAGGCGCAGGCATTTGTAAAATTTTAAAATGTAAAATATTTTGACCACTATCAGTTAAGACTGCTATCTCTTCCCATATCGAATTCTCCTCCCTGAGCCTTCATGTTGAGCGGTATCCACACACTGCTGTGAACATTTTGGGTATCTGGCTAATTGGGTATCTGGGAAATTGAATTGAAGATCATTTTAGTTTGAGTTTAGTGAAATGCAATTATGTGGTTTGCATTAACTTTCAGGTGTAGCTAATTTATTGATATCTGTCCTCATGAAGGAATACTTTCAGAAATACACCCTCTGCCCTCTCACTTGAGGTCAGGAATGAAGTCACAGGGTTAGAGGTTATAATGCAATATGAGCCTATCCCTACAATGCCAGAAATATGTGAATGATGGAGGAAAAATAGGTTTGAGCTGTTCAGATGCTCATTTGTGGAAAGTTCTTCAAACCAATCTACATATAAAATTTTAAGTAAGGTTTTGGTTTTCTTTGATGCCATGTTAATTCACAAGTTCTCTCTTATACAGGAAATACATGAGGGAGCAGAATATGCTCTGAGAAAACAAAACAAAACAAAACAAAAAAAAGAAAGGGGGATAAAAAACCATGATAGGGTGTTTCAGGAAAGTAATTAACAAGATTTTAATGGATTTTGTGATGTTTTGTGGTTATTTATCACCATTTTAAATGTACTTAAGTCTACTTTGTGGTTATTTCTTTTCTTATTCTAATTAAATATACATCCTTATATTTCTTATGTATTACTTTACATTCTTTCTACTAAAGAGGGCCCCTATAATTATATACTCTTCATACCTCTCAAATTTGGTACCTGTTTCAGCCATCACAGCACTTTAAAATGCACTAATTAGGCCTTCAGTGAATGGCTGAGGAAGGTGAAGAATCTAGACCTGTGGGCTGCCAGGAAAGTGGTTTTGGAATTGAACTGGGGCATGGACTCTCTGGCTCTGGTATGAACATTCAGGTCCCACATGCTGGCCTCCATGCCTGACTCACACAATTGTTGTGTTTTTTGTTTTTTTGTTTTTTTCCCCAGCAAGGTCAGTCTACTCAAGGAGCTGTCATCACTGTAGAGCACTGAAGCTTCTCCTAACCGGATACATCTCTTCTTCTCCTCCTACGGGGCCTAAAATGTCAGAATTAGAGATGCATTCCTCTGGGTTTGGAAAATGTTCCAATCCTCAAAAATAAAATTATTAAAAGAAAACATTCTTATAAGTATTTTTACTATAAATGAGCATTAAATATCCCTCAGTCCTGAGGCTTAGGAAATGTTAATGAATATGAGAATGGTGACCTAAAATTTTTTGAACACCTATTATGTATCAGGCCATATGTTGTGCAAAGTGTCACACATGGTCTCAGTCTATCCTCCAAAAGTAAACCAATGCACAGAGGGACATATAGCTCTTAGCTGATCAAGATTTCACAGAGATTAGGACACAAAAAGAACTTAAATGACAAATTAGAAGGCAAGGGCTTTAACAATTGCAGGTATTTCACAATCCTGTCTTCGGCTAGCCCTGCTCTTTACTGTCTTCCCCAACTCTAGTAAAATGCTGATTACTATTTTTCCTAATCTTACAGAGCAGAATAAAATACATTCTATACTATGTGGGGTATAAAAAAGTAACCCCTGGGCAATGAAAGTATGTTGGCCCAACATAAGGAACATAATTGAAATTAAAAGCCAAATGACACCTGGATTTCAACAAAAACCAATTACCAACAGGGAAAAGGTTTTCAAGATGAGAACCAGACAGTTAAACATTAGCTTTCAATGGTTTTAAGTGTTTAGGTTTTGCAATGATGTGGTTTGGAAGTTCTCCAGCAGAAAAACTATTTTCTTTTAAAAGGAGATCTCTCTGCAATATTTTCTTTGCTGAAATAATGTGATCCTTAATGACGTCTTACATGACCCAGACTTTAAATGGACCTATTATTTTAGTTGACCTCATTCTTACTAGGTTTTTACAGGTCAGCAATAAACTATCAACAGTTTCCTGATAATTAATCCTACTTACAAAAAAAAAAACTGTTAGCCTGTTAATCTTATCTATACTAAGAGGAAGCTTTTATATGTACCAGACTTCCTTAGTGAATAATAGGAACCAAACTGAAATTCTGCAGAAAAGTTCAACATTGTTGAGAGATTTGAAAATGAAGAAACAGATTGAAAATCATGATGCTACCCCGTCTTTAGCTTCTTACTTGCTGAAATTCTGTGGTTCATCTGGCACAGGAATGGCTTTATAGTAGAATAAGCAGCACAGCTAGTTGGGTCAGGAGTGGTTCTCTGGGTGGCTTTGTCAAAATGTATGGACAACCGACAGAATGGGAAAATATATTTGCAAATGGCATATCAGATAAAGGGCCAGTATTCAAAATCCATAAAGAATTTATCAAACTCAACACCCAAAAAATAATCCAGTGAAGAAATGGGCAAAGGACATGAACAGACACTTTACCAAAGTGGCTTTCCAAAGCCATCCAGATGGCTAACATACACATGAAAAGATGCTCAACATCACTCATTATCAGGGATATACAAATCAAAACCACAATGAGATACCACCTGATACCTGTCTCTATGCTAAAATGAACTAACTACTCAGGCAACAACAGATGTTGGTGACGATAGCGAGGAAGAAGGAACCGTTTTTGCACTGCTGGTGGGAATGCAAACTGGTGCAGCCTCTCTGGAAAACAGTATTGAGGTTCCTCAAAAAATTAAAAACAGAGCTACCCTACAACAGCAACTGCAATACTAGGTATTTATCCAAAGGATACAAACATGCTTATTTGAAGGGGCGCATGCACCCTAATGTTTAAAGAAGAGATGTATCAACAACATCCAAATTATGGAAAGAGCCTAAATGTCCATCAGTTGATGCATAAAGGAAATGTGGTATAAGGGTGCCTGGATGGCTTAGTAGGTTAAGCCTCCGACTCTTGGTTTCAGCTCAGGTCATGATCTTGTGGTTTGTGGATTTGAGCTCCACATTGGGCTCTGCACTGATAGTGCAGAGCTTGCTTGGGATTCTCTCTCTCTCTCAAAAAAAAAAAAAAAAGAAATGTGGGGTGTGTCTACATACACATACAATGGAATATTACTCAGTGATCAAAAAGAATGAAATCTTGTTATTTGCAATAATGTGGATGAAACTACAATGTATTATGCTAAGTGAAATGTCAGTCAGAAAAAGATAAATATATGCTTGCACTCCTATGTATAATTTATGAAACAAAACAGATGAACATAGGTGAAGGGAAGGAAAATTAAGACAAAATCGGAGAGGAAGGCAAACCATAAGAGACTCTTAAATACAGAGAACAAATTGAGGGTTGCTTGAGGGGAGGTAGGTGGGAGGATGGGCTAAATGGGTGATGGGCATTAATGAGGGCACTTGTTGGGATGAGCACTTGGTAAGTGATGAATGACTAAATTCTACTCTTGAATCACTAAACTCTACTCTTGAAACCATAATACATTATATGTTAACTAGCTTGGATTTAAATAAAATTAAAAAAAAATAAATGTATGGACATGCAGTATATGTAGTTAGTTACCTAACTGGTAAGGTTCAGAAACCTGAGGTCGGTCTGGTTTTAGAAACACTGAGGAAGGCATCTCAAGTAGTAACTAGAGTAACTCCCACTGGAAGTTAATTTTCTACAATTAGAGACTCATTCCTTTGACTCTGTATATCTGTAAGAGTTTACTATTAAAACACAACTACAGTCCTTGGCTGTCACCTACCACAAAGCAAAACTGGTATCTGACAGAAGGAGGGGAGAGAGATGTATTTTTACAACTGGTGCAAAGGATCTCAGGAAGATGAAAGGTGATGAAACAGTAAATTGCCTATCTTCAAATGGCAGAAGAAATAGGGAGTAAATGCTGGTCTCATCTAGCAATTTGTAAATGGGTTGTTTGTACATATGGGTCTTAACATGCTCATAGATTGTGGGTGTGCATATATGAGTGCATGAAATAAAAAGCATTATGGGATTCAACCTTTCGTCAGCAGAGTATAAAGGCTCCCAGTTAAGGGTGTGGCTTATAATTAAAGGATTTCTGCATTTGCTAATTGCCTACCGCATGTACCCTTTCCAAGGCAAGTTGCTGAGTTTCAGTGATTTAATATAAATCTATTTCTCATGAGGTTAAAGACTTATCCTAAATAGCGTTTTAAATCCAAGCTGCTCAAGTAGATACGGTTAGAGATATTCGCTAAGACGATCTTCAGTAAGAGATACCATTATATCCGATATTAGACAAAATAAAACATAAACATGACATTTTACAAAAGGCACTATACATTTTTATTACTCACTGTGGTGACAATGCAAGCTTTTGAACAGTTACCTGTATGGTGTTGATTTTATGTTAAACTGAGTAGAGACTGGTTATACGTTGTGAAGAAGTTCAACAAAGTTAGAATTATTACCACAGAAGACCAAAGGACATTCTCTCTTAGAAGGAATGAAGACTGAATATATATAGACTTTACTATTTCCTCCCCAAATATAGCTTTTTTGTAAATATTCTGAATTTGTTTATAATCTCTGCTAGAGATATATGATGACCCCAACAAGTAATGTCCAGACAAAAGGTGAGAGAAAGAACTACTGGTGACCATCAGGTTACGTTCCAATTCATTTTATATGTATACTTCAAAGAATAATTTTTGGTTATCTGTCATTTTCCTGTTTTCCTATATTAATGGATACAAATACAGGAATGTAATAGTTAAAATGAACAAAAATATATCACAGAACTCTCTCCTATCATGATGTCATTTTTAAGGTGACTTTTTCTATTTCATGTACCTGAAGACATCTTTATGTTGATGAATCTCCTCTTCTTTTTGCCTCCAGTTACCACCTTAATATAGGCCAGTGGCTTCTCTGAGCACTCTGCAGAGTGGTATGTCCACTGTACAGCACAATCTAATATGTGCATATATGTATGGATATGCATAACTTGATGAAAATGTCATGAAATGATAGGATGGCCTCTGCTATTTTCTATTATACATCTTTCTATTTCACAGATACTGCTGGTCAAGACTACTGAAATCATCGTGTGACCCTAACGGGTTGTGACCCACAGATTGGAAAACAGTAGTCCAATCCAGTATCATCATTTGCCCAGATATCTGCAGTAGCCTATTAACTGGTTTCTCTTTTTTCCATTCTTTTTCTCTTCAATTCCCTATTCCATACAGTAGCAAGAAAGACTTCAAAAGATAAATTAGATCATGGTACTCCCCTGTTTAAAGCCTTTAGTGGCATCTTACACTTCTATTAAAAGCCAAACTCCTCAACATGGCTTTCGTGATCTAGCCCTTTACTTTCTCTACAGACTAATCTTCTGTCCTTTCTCCTTTCTTCAATATGCCCTGGCGCCACAGAACTTGTTTCAGTTCCTCTAGGACACCAGATCCTTGCCTTTCTGGGTACAAGCTGTTCCCTCTTCCAGGAACCCTCTTTTCACAACTTCTCATGGCTAGCTGGAGCTTGTCCTTTATATCCTGCCTTATTTTCTCTACAGGGAAGTCTTTCTTGACACTCTAGAGGAGGTAAGTCATTCCTTATTATCTATTTCAGCCTATTTAAAAATTTACCACATTTGGAAAAATGCAGAAAAAACATGGCAGCTAGAGAACCTGGACCAAGTACCAGGTAGGATAGGGTTGTGGGAAAAAGACCCAGAGCAGGAGATTGAACAGTTTTAGGGGCTGGGTTGTATTCGTCTTAAAATCAAGAACTTGGACTTTGGAAATGTGACTTTATGTGAAGCATCTTCCCTGTTATTACTGTCTTTTAATTTTTGTTTAGTACTGAATCATATTACATTTTAAAATACTACATGTCACTATTTCACTAAGAAGAATGAAGAAAAAGAAGGCTGTGACTACATGCAGGTCAACAAATTAAAGAGAGGCTGTCTGGTGATAGAGGTAGAGTGACAGACCCTAGAGAAAGGCAGTGCTCAGGTGCAAGGGTCAGAAGCCGCTGGTAGGGTCAGCTTCTGCCAGTTGAAGGTTCTAAGATCTCTTCTTGACTCAGAAGTTATTTACAGGGTTTTTTATGATGTTTTAATAAGGAAGATATTTTTATCCTTGAGCCTTACCTTCTCTAACTTTGAAAACTCTTCCTGCTATGGAAATCATGAATAACTTGCCAGCTATTTTGAAGTATTCCTGTGGAACAGGCACTGTGACCCTCTTTGTCCTAGGGATTAAAAGTCCCTATTTCTATCCCAGCAGTTCCAAATCTATAAGCCAATATTTGTACATGGTGTTATCTTTCATCAGTAGCCACTTGGGAGGATGGGGATGCAGGATACACCTGCTTTTGAGTTCAGGTAGTACTTGGAATCACCTAAATTTGCCTGAGCCTCAAAGTGGATGCCTTGAAAAAGGATTCCCTGAAGCCTGAGACTATCATTTGAACCCCCAGGGGCCTGACGCTTAGAAGTACCACCTGGTCTCTGGACTTTCCCTCTGCCACTGCTGGTTTCCATTTCTAAAAATTAGGTTCCACTCCAGATCTTGCAGGACAGTTCGCTTACAGGGCACCAGGCATACACTAGGATACATTTATATGTATTTTATCATTGAATGTTGCCCAGCCTGCTCTCCCAGCCTGGGCCTGTTTCATAATCTTCTGTTATTCCTTTTCACATCAGCACTAGGGGACCATTTTCCCAAAGCGATAATATGAATATACATGTTCTGAGGGTGTTATGCTACACATCCTTCCAGTCCCCCACACTTCCTTAACAAAGATTTGTGATAATATTTTACTTTCTCCCACTCCTCCTCCTAGGCTGTGGTTGAAGGGAGTTTACCATGGCCACATCAAATGAAGTATGGGTTGCTTTCAAAGAGACTAGTTCTAATAGAAAGATTCTATGTCAAGAACTAGGGGAAAATATGCATCCCCAGGGTTCCTCCCAGTTTCTTCCTGGGCCAAGTTTCTCTGAATTACAACTTATTAAAAACAAAATGAACTGGCTATTTTGGGTTAGGGTTTGAGTTACTACCTAAATCCCGATTGAAAATGGTTTGTGAGGTTAAGAACAGCCTTTTCTTGTTTTCTTTCTTTCTTCATTTTTTTGGTTTTGTTTTGTTTAAAGTAATACCTTATTCTTGAATAATGTTACAGATAAGAGATGTAGGAAACGATGGGGAGTTCAATAGCATTTATGGAATTGTCAGGATGATCCACTGACAGTGAGAGCAGTAACAAGATAACAGACTTCAGCTGGCAAGAAACAGCAGCTCACTGCCTGCAGGGGATGACCAAGTCAGAAATTTGACTGTTTCCTGTGTTTGGATAATGTAATCTAACACAATTGCTGGACCAACTTATGCTATAATGATATTATATTTGAAATGTTCTACTTAATTGTAATCAAAGTCCAATTTCCTAGTACAATTAAATATAGCAAAATATATTATAAACATTTATTAGTCAAAATTGATTAAAAACAAAAACAAAAGGTGGCATTTGTCCCAAATGAAAGCAAGTTGGACTGAGGTTAAAGATGAAGAAAGCCATACAGATAGGTAAGGAGTCACAGCCAGAGACTAAAAACTATTTAAGACTACAATGCTCTTCAGTGAGACATTACATTCGTCCACAGATTTTGAGAGAATAACTTACATTTCAATTTTATAAAGCTGATTACTTATAGTCAGTACTTTAAAAAAAAATTTAACGTTTATTTACCTTTGAGAGACAGTCAGAGAGTACATGCACAAGTCGGGGAGGGGCAGAGAGGGAGACAGAATCTGAAGCCGACTCCAGGCTTTGAGCTGTCATCACAGAGATGGACACAGGGCTCTAACTCAGGAACCACAAGATCATGACCTGAGCCAAAGTGGTACACTTAACCGACTGAGCCACCCAGGGGCCCTTTTAGTCTGTACTTTCAACTAAGTGTGCAAAAGCCTTTAATTTTAAGTGGGAGAGTATGATATCTCTGTGAGTTTGTGGATATTGAATTAAATCCCCTATATTTTATTTCTATTATAACTTAACAATGTCTAATATGAAATGTCACTGTCAGAGGGAAATAAATTGAAGGAGGAATCTGAATCCTCTACAGTAGATGGATCACCACTATGCATCTCGGATTTTTTTTTTTTGAAACTAAACAGATTTAAACTATATAGTCCTTTTGTCCTCATGAGCTTATTAGTATTTTTAGACCACATAATTTAATTTTTGATTTGGGGCACACAGTCATAATACTTAAATGTTCTAAGAATAAGAACACAAATTTTAATCAAAACACTTATCAGTATAGAACTTAAAGGGGCTGGCTCATTCAGTAGAGCATGTCACTCTTCTTTTTTTAAAAACAAATATTGAATGATTTCACTTAAAGTACTAGAATCAGCAAATTTATTTTTATTTTTTTTTTTAATGTTTGTTTATTTTTTGAGAGTGAGAGAGCAAGCCAGGGAGGGGCAGAGAGACAGACAGAGAGAGAGAGAGAGAGAGAGAGAGAGAGAGAAAAGAATCCCAAGGAGGCTCTGCGCTGTCAGTGAGAAGCCTAACACGAGACTCAAACTCATAAATCAAGAGATCATAACCTGAGCCAAAACCAAGAGTCAAATGTTCAACCAACTGAGCCACGCAGACTCCCCAGGCATGTGACCCTTAATCTCAGGGTTGTGAGTTCAAGCCCCACATTGGGCATGGAGCCAACTTAAATAAATCAAAATATAAGAATTTGAGTAAGTAGTTACATAACATCCTCATAAAAGTAAATGGTATATTTTTAATTTTGTATCACATATATAAAGGCACAATTTAAAATCTCAAATTGCTTAGTCTTCATACCCTACTTGATTAAAACATAAA
The DNA here is from genome assembly GCF_008692635.1 of Crocuta crocuta. Lineage (NCBI taxonomy): Eukaryota > Metazoa > Chordata > Mammalia > Carnivora > Hyaenidae > Crocuta > Crocuta crocuta. Next base: position 8,218,728 of record NW_027551567.1, read on the forward strand.
AGTGGTATAAACTTTTTTTTTTAATTTTTTTTAATGTTTTATTTATTTCTAGGAGACAGAGAGAGCGTGAGCAGGGGAAGGTCAGAGAGAGAGGGAGTTACAGACTGAAACAGGCTCCAGGCTCTGAGCCGGCAGTCAGCACAGAGCCCGACGCAGGGCTCGAACCCACGAACTGCGAGATCATGACCTAAGCGAAAGTCAGACGCTTAACCGACTAAGCCACCCAGGCACCCCATAAAGTGGTATCAACTTCTGAAGGATTTCTAGAAGTGTTAAAAAAAAAAAAAATAAAAATAAAAGTGAGGAAACTTAAATCCCACATAGAATCCTATTAATCATATATAACTGGGGGTTCAGAAAAATGAGTCATCAAATGATCATAAAACTAGAAACATAGTTTCATGATAGCATTTAGGATATTTATTAAAACTTTAAAGTTGACCACATTTCAACTGAAAACATCTTCCTAAATAGAAAATTTTTTTACTACAGACACACAGAATATATTTAGGTCATTTAATCTAGATTATTTGCCAGTTGATTTTCAGGTAACCATTGTGATCAAAACTAAGGATTTATAAAAGGTAGCTTAATAGTGGCTGATAGTGCTAGACTGATTCAATAGCCATGTATCTGTATTAATAAATAGGAAATGGGAAATGAGTGAAATGAGTGAAAAAATATTTAGGGAAAAAATCAGGAGAGATATAAATACATGGGTACATACACTCTTACCTCCCAGTGCAGCTGTGTTCAACACCCCTCCCCGCCACTAGAACTTGGAGATATGGGTGCACTACATTAGGACCTGAGGGTTGCTGAGTGTGGGCTACCCCACATTTGAGTGCAGCATAAAGTGCAGTTTATAGACCCTATGGTTAATTTGATCAATACATTCAAATTGGTCTTTAATTAAATATAGAAGACAACTGAAATTTCCATTTTGCCCTATTAAAAACAAAAACTTTAGCCAGACATCTGGCTGTTTAATATCATGTAGATAAAACATCTAAACAATTAGCTTGTTTTTCAATTTTTTAGTCTAAATGTTTGCTATCTTTAGACAGAAAGTGGATTATGAGTTAGTCATGAAAAACTCAATTTCTTTGATGTTTGAAGAAAGTGCGACTCAAAATAAGACCTATCCAATATCCAAAGGGTAATTACTTTGGTGTCAGAAATATTTTAAAGTTATCTCTTCTTGTTGTCTAGAGTCATAACGCACAAAATAGAATATATTGCAATGTATTATAAACATAATATGACACATTTTAAAGTAAAATATAATAGTTAATGTTATTTTTCTGATTGTTGACTTTATTTTTTAAATAATGAATTTAAAATATGGACATACTACTCTGAGTATGAAATGGACTCACCTTGCAGATATCTCCAGTGCTCAGCAGGATATAAGGGACCTGTGTCACTTCTGAGTATGTTGACCTTCTCGACAAGTCCTGCAACCCACAGAAGGACACTGATGATGTTCAAAGACATGAAAGGAGAAGACAACCAGGCAAATCACAAGTGCTTGCATGGAGCATTTATTTTTTAACACACAGCACAGCCATACATTCTGAAGTACCCTTCATACAGAACTCATGTTAAATAGATGGAAGTGGATGCAGCAGCCAAATTAATACCAGTTAAGAAAAAAAAAATGTTTTTAGAATTTTAATGGAAACGAGGGATGATATGGGGACAAAGAATCGCAGACACCATATATTTTTTTCTTTTAATATTCTTTCTTTTTGCTAGGAAAAATTAAGAATGTCACCTGCTTTATGCTAAAGACTTACTTCATTGAGTAATTACAAATTTCAAAACCTGGAGGGCAGTTTTTTTTTTATTGCTCTTCAGAGATATCTTACATATCTAAACTGTAGCTACTTAATCATGTGTTAGTCCAAACTCCATTTTAATCCCTAGCACCCCTGCTGGAGTTGTGGCGTATATTAGAAACCAATCTTCTCCAGTCAGAAGCTTCCATTTCAAATATCAATAACTCTGATAGCTCATTTTTCTTCCCCCTACACTTTCTCAAGCAATGTCTAATTCACATCATCCTGAAACCTTTCTTCTTATTAGGGAATTAAACTTGAATCTCTTTTATCTCACACTGCTAGAATAAGTTTAGGTGTCTTAGTATTTCCCCGCTCTCTGCAGAGACTCTGCAGCTAGTTTCCTCACTCATATTTTACCTAAGAAACCCAGAATTTTCAAGTCAGATTTCTATTCTTAGAGTCCAATTTGCACAGTTTTTTCAAAACTGTCTTTTAAAACTGATCATTATTCTGGTAGCTTTAAGAAAACATTTTGTTGTGGTGCCTGAGGGGCCGAGTCGGTTGAGTGTCTGACTTTGGCTGAGGTCATGATCTCACAGTTTGTGGGTTTGAGCCCCACATCCGTCTCTGTGTTGACAGCTCAGAGCCTGAAGCCTGCATGGGATTCTGTGTCTCCCTCTCTTTCTGCCTCTCCCCTCCTCACGCTCTGTCTCTCTCTTGAAAATAAACACACAAATGAAAATTTAAAAAAAGAAAACATTTCGTTTAAGGATAATTTGCTATGTTCAGTTTCTCAGACTTTTGAAGACAATGTGTTTTTTGGTTAGTAATTTCTCCCAAACATCAAGATAAGACTAATTACATTATTTAAACTGTAATTTGTTTCTTTGGCAGTGGAAAATTTTGAAGAGATGAAGTTAGTAGTAAAAGACTTTAGAAACATAGTGATGTCAGAAATATTTTTTAAAAAAGTTTTCTCAAACAAGGAGGTATTACTGAATCTATGTATGGTCTATGCATATGAGTAAATATACCTTCTAAATATGCTACAAATTCATATGGTAGTTATGCAATTTCTGATTTTGTCATATCAAAATGGTGCTAGCAAAGTGGGTATATACTATTTTTAAATATCTCTAAAATGCTGAAAGGTCATATAAAAGAAATCAACTATGAGTGGAAGAAATCAACTGTCAAGTGTCTTGACATAGGTACAAGTTAAGAATTGACTGGAAAAAATATCGAAATGAGCTGGCTGTACCTATAGAAAATGGTCTTTTTTTTCCCTCCTACAATGTACATGAATATTTTTGACCAGATTCCTTTCTATTTAAAAAATTTTTTTTTGATGTTTATTTATTTTTGAGAGAGAGACAAAGCATGAGCTGGGGAGGGACAGAGAGAGAGGGAAACACAGAACCCAAAGCAGGCTCTGGGCTCTGAGCTGTCAGCACAGTTTGAGCCTGAGGTGGGGCTCAAACCCACAAGCCATGAGATCATGACCTGAGCCAAAGTCAGACACTCAACCGACTGAGCCACCCAGGAACCCCGACTAAATTCCTTTTTAAAAAGAATGATAACTTATTATATATCCCCCCACCTTTACCCCTTGGACCCTTCTCAAAGCTTTCCTAGCACAAGTAAGCATTAACATTTTCTTCAGAGAAGTTAAACATTCTTCCAGCACAAACTTACAGAAGGAAAAATTCATAATACAAATATTACTTCAGGGAAAAAGGGTTTATTCATTATTTGGTAGTTTTTGAAAATATATGTGTATTTCTACTTTACATTTTGCCAAATGAATGCAACTTTTGAATGTCTCTTGTTTGGAGTAAGGAAAATGTCTGGCCCATGGACTTACAACATTGATTGAAACGGCAAGCATTTCACTGCGATGTCAAAACAGGAAGAACTTATGGCATAATCAGCATTGATAGTAGCACAAGAAAATACTGGCTAGTCTTTATGATGAAGAACTCTATTAAAGGACAATCTATATCAATTGTGATTGTAGGAGTGATGATATACATCTGTTCACCACATTTTGCTACTTGCATATTGAATTTCCTAAGCTCACTGATCCATGAGTGAATAAAATTTTTATGAGGTCACAGACTTCAAATAAATATTCTTAAAAATAACACCTAAGAAATTACATTTACAAGATGCTTAACAGTTGAGTAGTGAACCTTTCATAAGACTTTCACAAGTGTGAACGTGGTCTACACAAATGACCCTCTGTGTAGCCAGAGGATGCCTTCAAACTGAACTGATCATTTAAATCCATTCACACAGACATAAGATTACACACTGTGGACAAGACAAAGGAGTGCTGGCCCATGATTGACAGTAACTAAGTCTAACTTTATAAACTTGGGGAAAATCACCTGGCCTTTCTTCCTCTCTAAAATTAGGATGGCACATTGATCAGAATAATTTTGAAGATAAAATCAGGTGTTATAGAATAAAAAGGGTGAAAAGTTTAAAACTACAAAAGTTAATCTGTTGCTTGCTAACAAGTATACAAGTAATAAAAAGTTGAGCTGATATTCCCAAACTAATCTATAAGTTTTATAGGTTAGGATATTTCTGGCCTTAAATAGGCCCTGAATAAAAAAACATTTATTATTTCCCTGAGGAAGCATGGGGAAAGCCATTCACAGCACCATTTCCCTGGGAAAACAGGTAATTTAGGTTCCCAAGTGAGTTTTAGTTTCTACATGAAGCACTCTGATTAGCTGCTGCTCTACTAACACTAACCAGACAGCAGGGAAATCTGGTTTACTCTGCAATGTAGACAGCTGCGTATGTATGCTTGGAAGAGGATGCCTGTCTGTCCGTCAGTGGCTTCAGGAATCATTGGGATTTGCCCTATGAAGGCAATGTATCCCAGGGGGTGAGGGGAGGGGAGTGGCTCAAATTTCTTACATTGCCACTGCTCTGCCTGGACTACAGGGTGCTTCCACGAGGTTACGTCACTTTTTGTGTAAGGGATCAGAGAGCAGAAGCAGTGGAAGGTAGAAAACCAATGGGGAGAATGGAGAGGGCTGGGGTGGAAAGATTAAAAATAAGACAAGAATATGAGGAGAGACTGGTTAGAGAGCTGAGGGACAGAAAAATAGCAGTCTTAACAGTAGTTTTCTGGGCTCTTCTCTCTCTTTTTCTGAGTATGAGCTTGGGGGAATCATGTATTTGTCTGCTTCCTCTCTTCTAAAACCGTTTTTAGAAAATAGGAAGCAGACAACGCAAAATGGGAAAGGTATTATCACTGCTACATGAACCTGGGGCAGACTCCAAACCTCACGCTGTGTTTCAGCATGTACAGTGTTACTTGCAAGCTCTTAAGGTTCCCAGCTTCCTAGCTCACCACTGTCATAGAGGCAGGTCACTCGTGACTGTGGAAGAAACTCCCAGCCCAGTTAGGCAACTCCACATTTTGGCAGTTGCTTCAGGATAAAACATCTTATTCCTCAATGTTGTGTCCAATCTGAATGTCCAGTACTTTGAAAGGAGCAGAGTGCGGTTCCAATTCAGTTTGAAGTCTATAAAGTAAATGAGAAGGCAGGGAGAAGGCAGACTCACAGAATGAAAGGAACTAGGAGAGGAGGAGGCACACGTGTGGGTCTGAACCAAGGCTCTGCCATTTTTCTCAGGTATTCAACTAACCTCTGCTTTATTTTCCCTACCTGGAAAATGGGTATGCAATATAGTTTTGAGATTTGCCCAAGGCTTAAAAGAAAACAATGTATATGAAATACTGAGCACACTGCCTGGCACATTACAACAACTCAATAACAATAACTATTATCAAGACCAAAACTGAATTTTTTCTCATTTCTTCTTATTAGACTGATTGTTACTGTCACTTTTAAGATCAACTAATTACAACTGTTTTCTCTTCAAAAGTACATGTAAAGCTTTAAGAATTTCAGATATGGGGTCATAGCATCTTATTGCCATAGATCTTTTTTTTTTTTTTTTTTTTTAAATGGGGGAGTGTAAGTTATTGACCAAATAGGTTCAAAAGCTGAAGACCGGGGAAAAAAGGCAACTCTAATCCTATCCACTTAGTTAAACTAAGTGTTTAACTGTGTAGAAAGACCTCTCGATTGTGAATATATTTGGAAAGTACATATTTTCTCATTTGATAATTATTTTAGTTATCTAGAAAAAAAATGCCTGCAATTGCAAAATTTGCAATTTCATGGAAGGATGGACATTGTTTTCACCCTAACTGTAAATATTATCTCAGTTTGAAGACAGGGGGAAGAGAAACGAAAAACAACAGATGTTTTGATTCAACAGTACCTTTATCAGGTAGCCACTATAAATCAGGTGCACACCAGTCAAAGCATAGCCAGGGTACTCCCAAAAACAAGATATCCAGATGTGCTAGTATAGGAGATAGCAAGGGCTAGATTATGGAAATATGGAAAGTTGCTCTGAGAGGGGACCCCAGTTGGGGAGTGGGAAATAAAACCTTAAGGATGTGAGAGCCACAAAGCCCTGGCAGCTTAGGAAAGGGGCACTTACTGCTACTAAAATTCCTCTTTTCCCAGCACAGGGTCTCATGAATACCAGGCCTTCTATGTCTGGCCTCACACTCTACTTCCGCTCTCAGTCATGCCCTCTACTCTTGGGAAAGGCCATGGAGCAGCTGGGCACAGATCGGCAGCCTCTGATTGGGAAAGGATCCCCACTTAAAGAACTGGGCTGCAGTGGCTGTTGTCAGGGCAACGCAAAGTGTGGCTGAGCCACTGTGTCAGAATTATGTGGACAACTTGGCATAACAGACGTTCCTTTAGCCCCACAGAACAAAATCCTGGGCGTGCGTGAAGTACACGTGCTCACAGCTCTGAGACTTTTTATTTTTTCCCTTCATGTTTTAGAGGAAGGGTTAAAATAAAGCACAAAATAATGGCAGCAAGGCTCAACCCTTGTTTTTGGTGCACTGTACCTAATGTATGATCTACCCCTTTGGCCATGTTTTTAGAAGGGGCAGAATTCACACTGGTCTTTGGAAGAAACATTTTTAACAGGTCTTTTTTTAGTATTCAAGTACTTTTGCCGTTTGTACTTGTCTTGATTTCCAGTAAGAAGTTACTGGTTAACTACAAATAATCCCGTTCTTGAAAATGATGACTAACTAAACAGCACTTACAGTAAAATAAGTTGGGTTCACGGTATGGCACCATCGTGTATTACCCATGAAACTTGGGAAAGTCTCTTTATCTCTCAGTTTCTCTGCTTCTAAGTCCCTCTTACACAGAATACCTTCTTTCTAAGTCGAAGATTAAATGAAGCTTTAGGTGTAAAGTCCTGAGTAGAACCCAGAGGCACTCAATAAATTCCTGGAACCCCCACAAACCTTATCCAAATGCACTACCAATCTCATCCCTTACATCGTGGCAGTCTATAATCCTTTCTCAAACATTCTCTGAGGCTGTCTTCTGTTTATTGATAGTGCCTGTCTCCTTACTCAGCTATGGAAGCGAAGTCCACTTTTTAAGATTCAGTCCAAACGACACCTCTGTTCTGGCCTTCTCTTCCACTGCCCTTGATCCTAGTTAGCACGTACTTCTTCAAAGATGCAGATAAGGCTGAACCATAATTACGTGCTTGTCTGTCATGCCCGCTAGACTGTGTGTAGTCATTCTCACACCCTCAGCACTTGGCTTGGTGCGTGGCACAGAATACGTGGTCAAACCATAAATATATACGGATGAAATTTTTCTGAATGGCTGGATGGAATGATGGGTTCACGTGTGGAAGCCTGGACAGGGAGGAATACAAGTGTTTTCGGAACTCCATGGGCCTGGGAGAATTGTGTGGTGGTCCCAGCGTTCGTTCCCCACCCCCCTCTCCAGTGCTAGGCTGGGCACTGAAGGATAACGGCTTCCGTCTAAGGTCCAGTCAGTTTCTCCGCTTTGGGACACGGCTCCGCAGGGCACCGGCAGGGGGCGGCGTTGCCACGCATCTGGACGCTCCGCGGGTTACCGTCCTCTCCCCGCCCCCACTTCCCCCGCCCCCTCACCGAAGGCGCGCAGCTCGGGCCGGTAGGACAGAGTTGCCTCAGTTCGCGCGGGGCGGACTGTGCCTCCTCCCAGGCCAGGCGCCCGAGATTGTGCAGGGTCCAGGGAGACAGTTCAGCTTCTCCGGCGTGTTCCCCACCTCAGTCTCCCGCAGCCTTTGCGTGAAGCAGTTAGTTTGGAAAGAGCAGCGTGCGGCCGGAATAGATGGCCGCAAGAAAGGAAGCTTTCTAGCAAACTCGGGGAGTGAGCGCGAGTGGGGGTAACCGTTACACTCCTTTCGCACTGACAAAGTGACTAAAGCACGTTGGAAAACCTCATCTTTTAGACTCGTCACATTTTGTGAAAAACTACAGACCATTTCACACTGACATCTGTATTTACTTGAGAAACGCAAACCTTGGCTTGGGACGAACGCGCTTCGCTTCCTCCGTCGGCGGGNTCCCCGGCACTTCCCGAGGTTTCGAGAATCGAAACCCAGTTAGCAAGCCCTTCCCCTCCCTCGCGGAGACTGATTTGCTTGGAAGAGTAGACTTCTTAGCTCACACAGACACCGCGTTTCTTGATTAAGAAAGCGGTCTAGCTTTATACCATACACCGTTTGAACGGGAGGTCGTGAGGAACCTCTGGAGCCCATCGTTAAGCTATAAGGACGCGCTGAATCAGGAGACAGTTTTGTTTGGCGACTTTCTACAGTTGCGTGATTTTAGTCGTGATTCAGTTTTTAAGGCCACTTACGGCATTTTAAGTGTCTTCCCGTTGGGGGGGGGAGAGGCTCGAGGGCGAAAGACCGTTTCTAAGTCAAATATACGTACAAACACACGCACGTCAATAAGCACACGGAAGTTTCTACCAGCGTCGCACTCCACGGACCTCCAGGCCGGCCGCGCCGCTCCGCCGGGCTGGGTCCGCAGGGCGGGCGGGGGCGGCACCCTATGCAGATGAAGAGGGTGTGGCGAGCGCGCAGCGCCCGGGCCCCGGAAGCGCGGAAAGGCCCGGTATAAAAAAAGTACTGAAGACATTTCCCCCGCACAACTGCTAAAGCTCCAGAGACGGTAGCGTGCGCGGCGGCGGCGGCAGCTGGAGCCGCCACCTCCGGGACCACCGCAGCTGAGGCGACAGCGGCGCGGGCGGGGGCGAGGGGCGGGAGGGGCCAGAGCCGGCGGCNTCGAAGGGGCGGCCGCCTCCAGGTGACACAGACGGGACTCCCGCTTGCGCTTTCCAGATGCATCAGAGATACTTTTGGTGCGGGGCTTCTCTGCGGGGCGCGGCGCGCGGCTGGAGACCGCGGGGGTCTGGGGAGGGGGAGTCTCCCAGGAGCCCTGGAGCCTGCGGAGGGACCGGGGAGGGGGCGCGCTCTTTCCTCTGCGGGCCCCTGTCCGCTGCCGCGCGTCCTTACCGCCCTCTAACCCCTTTTGGCTTGTAGGACTGACCAGGGCCAAGTGGCGTTTGGAGGGCACTTCATGGCGGAAGGCGAAGCGTACTTTGCCATGGCCGAGGAAGAGCTGGCCGGCGGCGCTTACATCCCCCTGGGCGGCGACTTCGGCGGCGGCGGCGGCGGCGGCGACTTCGGCGGGCAGTGCTTGGACTATTGCGAAAGCCCCACGGCGCATTGCAACGTGCTGAACTGGGAGCAAGTGCAGCGGCTGGACGGCATCCTGAGCGAGACCATCCCGATTCACGGGCGCGGCAACTTCCCGACGCTCGAGCTGCAGCCGAGCCTGATCGTGAAGGTGGTGCGGCGGCGCCTGGCCGAGAAGCGCATCGGCGTCCGCGACGTGCGCCTCAACGGCT